>NW_024882032.1:0-469106 GCF_019059575.1 Amphibalanus amphitrite
AAAGGATTGCGGATTTGATCACAATCCAAGTGAAAAAAGGGGATTGCGGGTAGGAATGCAATCCACTTCGGCACTAGGAATGTGGATCGGGAATGCAATCCTTTCAAAAAGGATTTTACCGATGCCTGCCCATAACCAGCTGTCTGGCTGCAAAGCGTCATTCACGTCTCCCCTACCGTATGATTCGCGCCGGTTGAGGCATTCACAGAGCTGTATACGTGCGTTTTGTGGATGAGGTATCGTATACCGATCAATCTGCCGAGACGCGACGGGAATGCCAATTGCAGTCAATCGCTCTTTACCATTCAGAACGGAGATGTGGCAAGAGGATGGTTACACTTACAGAATAGATGACCCTATATGCAGACATGTGCATGGATCCGAGTGATGGATCTATGATCCCAGTGGATCTCGAAGCAAAGTACAGGTTGGGATCTATGATCCCACCGGATAAGGCGTGAAAAATACATCTTGGATCTATGATCTCATATGATCTGACGATAAATTTAGAACATGGATCTATGATCTGAGTGGATCCCACCATGCACCACATTTGAAACCATGTTTAAAGGGTTTCTATGCCAATAAGTGACACAAAACTATGGATTTTGACGTGCGATCACATAAAATCACTAAAACAGAACATTTGTGAGTTGAAACAAGTGCTTTTTGGGGATATATGTGTTGACAAAAAATAAGTGAGGATCTATGATCTCACTGGATCTCAAGCAAAAAACTGAGACTCGGATCTGTGATCCCTACGGTTCTCTCGATAAATTACATAGCTGGATCTATGATCCCGTCGGATCCGAGATCAGGATCAGTGGGATCAGATCCCAGATCCATTTTCTCGGATCCATGCACATGTCTGCCAATATGTGGAGGCTGCTTTAGCCCTATAAGAGTCAGTTATACATAATAGTTAAATCAATTGCAATCTCGCAACAGCAGGAGGTTGCCAAAGCTCATATTATCTGCCACATAAATTTCACTAGACACCACGTTGATATTGAAAAACTTTGGCATATTTTTTAGCATTTCTGTAGCATGTATGTAAGACGCATGTTTCACTCGGCAGGTTTTCATAACCAAACGCAAAGCCATAAAATGCCTCAAGCGGGCTTTCTGGGTTCAGATAACCTCTACGGCTGCATTTACAAAGCAGCTTACCACTTCGGCGGATCAGCTCAGCGCACGGCGAAATCTTCAATCAAAACAAGAGTCTGTGGCAGGATAACCACTCTAATCACAAGAGCTCCCAAGAGGCACCGCACTCAATCCGGCAGAAAAACCATACACGAGCGCGAGTGGCCCTTTTTCAGAATTAGCACGCATAAATTCAAAATATTTTTTCTCTCCTTTTGGGTAAAAAGCAGTCTAATCGTGTGCAAAACATTCCAAACTATCCGATGGTGCCATTTTTACCTCCTAAAAAATAATTACCTATCGTTGGTAAAACTGACCGCAAAATCGAAGTTTGTCGAGAGGCGCGCGGACACTACCGGCGGACCCTAAAAAGAAGGGTGAGATGAGCATCAATTTTTAAGACTTTGGATGAGAAAATATTAAAAATTAGTCGCATGGCTGTAAAGCTGAGTTTACGTAGAAGCCCTAGAAACCACTATTTTCATTGTATAAACTTAAATAGACCAATTTTGCCGAATATTGTGGACACAATAACAGGACAATTATTAACTGGAGATGGCGACATACATATGAAGCTTTATGTTAACCCGCGCCCGGCTGGGGGTCCTGGATTTCCACGCCCTGCTGGGGGGGGGGGGATGTTTGAACACCCCCCCCCTTCTAACTCGGCTCCTGGGCCACGTAGCGATACGCGGAAGGCGGCGTTCGAAAGAGCGTCAAAAATAATGACGAAATCACTTGGGTCAATTTTTTGGTCAGGTCAAAGGTCAGGTCACCAGAGGTCATTGAAGGCAAAATTTCGCCGATTTCCAGGTCGAATGTCGACAATTTCCAAGAAGCCAACGCATAACTCGGGAACTAATAGAGCTACAGCGCCGCGGAAAAGCGCATTCGATAGCCCTATTAACGCCCTTTCTGAGTAATTCTCTCAGATTTGACCTAACGTCAACGGTTTTGCCTGCAGGGGGCAAAAACTGCAAAAATAGCCGATTTTTTCGGAAACAGTTTTTCTGCAATAACTTTTGACCCAAGCCTTGTACGAGCTTACTTTTACCGGCATCGTGTTCCTCTCGTCAAGACGCATCGAATGAACTATAACTTGACCTTGAAAGGTCAACTTGAAAATTTGACCTCAGGTCAAGGTCATGACCTGACCGGAAAGGGTCATGTTGCATATCAGTCGATCCGTATCGTCGAGCTGAACACATTTAAGGCGTTTTCATCGCTCTAGCATGCCTCTATCAAAAGGTATTTGCGAAAAACTGTTAGATACCATTCGTGACCTAAGATGACCTCAGGGCGTAAACAGGGGTCACGGACACCATTTTCATGTTCAGTGTGTCTAAACCACTTGTAATTCAGTGTTTGGGAGTGTTTATAATGTCTTTCGTCCAAAAGAGGCGCATTTCAATTTTCTCCCATTGACTTATTAATGGGGAGGTCGCAAAATTGACCTGACCTTAGGTCAACGATATCAAAATTCTGAGATATACATTTTGTACATGCTATTGCTCTTAGCAATCGCTGAAAGTTTCAAAGCGATCGGTCACTCGGTGTAGCTATGACAGACATTGAAACTTTTTATGAGGTGAGGTCACTTCAAGTGACCTGGTGACCTGACCTTGAATGACCTTGGTCTGAAATTTTCACAACATGTGTAGAATTGATGTATGATAAGGTGTACCAAAAACGGCGGCGCGGAGCGCCGCCGTTTTTGAGATATTCGCGAAAAACCACAAGGGGGGTGTTCAAACACCCCCCCCCCCAGCAGGGCGCGGGTTAGGTAGAACTCTCTGGAACATGTCGTATTATACATCGTTCGAATCGCCGATCTCTTCTGACCATGTCCACCAAAGGGCATCGCGCCATTTTGCGCCATTTTGCTTCTACGGTGGATAACGTGAGCCAGTTCAGTCCGCGAGCGGCTGTGGCTCCTGTTCGATACGACTAAGCTCATTGACCTGGCTCGAAGCTGGTGTCACCTGGTGCGCCTAAATGTGGCTTGACTTTTGCCATAAGATGTGCTAATTGAAATGTCATGTAGGCATAACGCTGTGCTCAAGAAAAACTGTCCGATTTCTTGTCGCGTTTGATGTCCAAGCCGCACAAGTCCCGTGGTCGGCTTAACCCGCGCACCGACGGGGGGGGCGGATATCCGCCCCCCCCCTGAGGTTTTTCGCAGATAGCGGGAAAACCGCGGCGCGTAGCGCCGCGAAATTTGGTACGACTATTCCCTCATCAATTTTACACATGGTGTGCAAGTTTGAACCTCCTAACTTTTAAGGTCAGGTCACCAGGTCACTTTGAATGACCCAACCTCAAGTCACTTTTTTGCAACTTTGTCACCGTGCCAGAGCTACAGTAGATGTCGGAGGCCTTTGAAAGTCGCAGGATGTTATTAAGTCATTAGTAGCTACAATTTGTATATCTCGGAATTTTGATGTTGGTGACCTAAGGTCAGGTCAATTTCGCGACCTCCCCATTATAAGTCAATGGGGGAAAAATCAACTCCCTGTTTTTACCACTAAAACGGGTCGGAATGGCCCCATATACCATACATGACTTCATATACGGTCAACCTTCACTACCTTGAGGTCTGTTTTGCTGTTGGGCAGCCGTAAGGTCATGTGACGTCATCAAAGGTTACCAGCGGTTTTTTGACAATAACTCCGTACAGAAACAAGATACAGCCGCGCGGATGGTCTCATTGTGTTCAGCTCGTCAAGGCGCATCGAATGATATACATGATGACCTCGAGGTCACGTGACCTGAGGTCAACCTTTGACCTTGACCTTTCGAGGTCAACATATATATCATTCGATGCGGATTGACGCGAGGATCACGATGATGCCCTTATTTTGTTTCTATATTGACTAGTTCGAAAGTTATTCGAGAAAAACTCTCCCTATACCTAGCGCCGCCATTTTGACTTTTTTGACCCCTGTGACGTCATCTTTGACCTGACCTGAAAATGACCTTTGTAAAAATTGTAGACCTTGTCCGTGCGTATCCGATGCCGTTTACCGCTTGTCGCTATCTTGCTTCGTTCTCGAGATCTCAGGGGGGGGGGCGGTCATCCGCCCCCCCCCCCCCGTCGGTGCGAAGTTGGCGCAGACCCCCGTTGGTGCGCGGGTTAATAATTCCGGAAATGACCTTGTTAAATGCAAAATGACCCTGTGACATGTTTATGTTTCTAGTCGTACTAATAAGAGCAGATTCTACAACACGGCGTTCAGGGACGTATCCAAGGGGGGGGCGACGGGGGCGGTCGCCCCCCCCTGGGCCCTGCCGGGCCCCAAAAGCGGGCCCGGCAGGGCCCGCTAGGCAGCAAGAAAGCGGGCCCGAAGGGCCCGCTTTGGGGCCTAGTCAGGAACAATTTGGGGTCGGCTGGGCCAAAAAGCGGAAGGGCATGTTCAGAAGGATTTGTTCGAATTTTTTGGTTCGCGGATGGGCCCCTGGGGCCCTGCCGGGCCACAAACAGGTCCGTAACTGGGCCCTTCGGCCCACTTTTGGGCAGAGCGAGGGCAATTTGGAGCCCGGCAGGGCCCCAAAAGCGGAAAGACCCGTTCAGAAGGATATGCTCGAGCCTTCGAGCTTGAGGAAGGGCCCCTATGGCCCTGCCGGACTCCAAACGGGTCCCTTATCGGGCCCAAAGGTATCGCTTTTGAGCTAATTGGCCCCGGAGAAGTTATGGTTAGCGGATCCGAAAAAAATCCTCTTCCGTGCCCAGTCACAGGGCCTGTCTGTGCCCTAGATGTGGAAGGGCCCGCTGAGAAGATCTTGCCCAGGCTTTCGGGTCCAAAAAGGGCCCATAGGGTCTTGCCGGTGCTCATATGGGTCCCTAGCCGGGCCCCACAAGCGGACCGGGCCAAGCCAATGACAACCGGGGGCCCGGGAGGTCTACAAAAGCGGAAGGGCCCGCTCAGAAAGCCTTGAAGCAGGCTTTTGAGCTTAAGTATTGGTCCCTCGGCCTCGACAACGTATCAAGAAAGCGAGCCCAGATATACACTTCCGTGCCCAGTCTCAGAAACAGCTTGTCCTGGCCGGGCCCCAGAAACGGAAGGGCCCGCTGAGAAGGCCCTGCCCAGGCCATGGGGCCCGAGGAACAGGCAACAGCCGATGATGGGACCCTTTCGACTGACCTCATGGGGCTGCTCCTGTTTACAGTTCTCCGAACAAAATGAGCTCCATAGTTGCGCCACGGATGGCGTTTGGGACAGGCGGTGGGGGAGGCGTTTGAACACCCTCTCTCTCTAACTCGGCTCCTGGGCCACGTAGCGACACGTAAGCGTACGTGGCATTCGGAAGAGCGTAAAAAATCATGCCGAAAGTAACTCGGTCATTTTCTAGGTCAGGTCAAAGGTCAGGTCACCATAAGTCAGCAAAGGTCACATTTTGCCTATTTCAACATTGTTTGACAACTCCGGCGCATAACCCGGGTACAAACAGAGCTGCAGCGCCACAAAAAACGCATTCAATAGTTCTTTTAACGTTCTTTCCGTAAACTGTTCTCAGAATTGACCTGCGATTAACCCGCGCACCGACGGGGGTCCGCGCCAACTTAGAACCGACGGGGGGGGGCGGATGACCGCCCGCCCCCTGAGATCTCAAGAACGAAGCAAGATAGCGACAAGCGGTAAACGGCATGGGGTACGCACGGACAAGGTCTACAATTTTTAATTAGGTCATTTCCAGATCAGGTCAAAGATGACGTCACACGGGTAAAAAAAGTCAAAATGGCGGCGCTAGATATGAAGAGTTTTCTCGAATAACTTTCGAATTAGCCAAGCTAGGAACAAACTAAGGGCACCATCGTGATCCTCTCGTCAATCCGCATCGAATCATACTCCGTTATCTACTGTAGCTCTGACACGACGTGACAAAGTTGCAAAAAAGTGATTTGAGGTTGGGTCATTCGAAGTAACCTGGTGATCTGACCTTAAAAGTTAGGAGGTTCAAACTTGCACACCATGTGTAAAATTAATGAGAAAATAGTCATGCCAAATTTCGCGGCGCTACGCGCCGCGGTTTTCCCGCATAACCTCAAGGGGGGGGCGGATAACAGCCCCCCCCCGTCGGTGCTCGGGTTAACGGTTTAGCCTCTTGAGAGAAAAAAACTTTTAAAATAGTCGTTTTTATGAAACACTTTTTTTCTTTAACAATTTTCGACTCAGGAAAAGGCACGACATTTCTTTTGTCAGCATCGTGTTACTCTCGTCGAGACGCGTCGAATGAGCTACATATAATTTTACCTTATCAGGTCATTTAGAAAATTTGAACTAAATTCAAGGTGACCTGACCTGAAAGGTCATGTTGCACATCCGTCAAACCGTATCGTCGATAAGGCCTGAACACATCTAAGGTGTTTTCAACGCTCTAGCGTGTCTCTAACAAATGCTATTGTCAAAAGCTGTGGAGGCGTTTCGTGACCTGAGATGACCCCATAGACATAAGGAGGGGTCACGGGTACAAATTTCCGATTTAGGTTGTCATTTTTTATGTAACCAGGTGATTGAGGGTGCCTAGGATGACGTTTGCCTAAAAGAGGCACCTTTCGATTTTCTCCCATTTATAAAACCTAATGGAGAGGGCGCAAAAATTGACTTGACCTTATGTCACCACCGGTATGCAAATTTCGAGATAATCATTTTATACATATTGTTACTCTTATCAATCGCTAAAAGTTTCAAGCCGATCGTTCAGTCGGTGTTGCTATGGAGAGCATTCTAACCTTTTCTGAGGTGAGGTCACTTGACTTGACGTGGTCTGGTGACCTGACCTTGAGCGACCTGGGTGTAAAATTTTCATATCTGTAGATAAGATTCATCCCTCTTTTTTATATCCACGCAAAACCGCAAGGAGGAGGTGTTCAAACAGCCCCCCCCCCCGGCCGGGCGCGGGTTAACGAACTTCAACGGAAGTGAACTGCAAAAACGAACTTCAACGAAAGCTAACTGCAAACATGTTATCAAGGTCGAGAAACGCAAGACAATGCATTTTCATTTACAATGCCAAATTCTATCGTAAATTTGCTGTTTTTTCGACATTCTCGAATTTTTACACGCCAGGATAGGCAGTCGCTGTGGGGCCCCTTTTGGCTGACCTCCGGGCCCTTCTCGGCTGTCGCCCCCCCCTGAGCGAAATCCTGGATACGTGCCTGACGGCGTTTAATGTAGTCATCAGAATGAAAGACAATTTTGGCCCTGTCGAAGTCCATTGAATGTTGGTAGTCTCTAACATGACAGAAAATTGCACTTTTGTCATTTCCCACGCGTATGTCTCTTCGGTGTTCATAAGTTCGTTTTTCTAAATTTCGTCCAGTTTCACCCACATAAGCCGTGTCAGGGCACTCTTTACATGGAATGGTGTACACACCAACACTCGCTCCACTTTTTGGTTTGTTTCGTATCAAAGTCTTTGATATAGTATTTGGGTATGTGAAAGCCACGCCCACACCCTCTTCGCGGCAGATATTTTTGAAACTTGTCAAACCCTCATTGTATGGCAATACTAAACATTTCTTAGGCACTTCACGTTTGTCTCTATGCTTAGTGAAGAAAGTTTTTCTAGCTGCCATGTGAGCTTCATGTATGAACCATTCTGGGTATCGTAACCCTGTAAATATCCGTTGGATATTTAGTAACTCATCATCTAGTGTTTCTGGGCTGCAAACTTTGTACGCTCTTAGATAAAGTCCCAAAATCACTGCCTTCTTGACACGTTTGTCATGAAAGGAATAGTAGTGAATGTAAGAGTTTGAATTTGTCGGCTTTCTGTACACTGAAAAGCGAAACCCTGATGAAGTTCTCTGAACGAGAACGTCCAAAAATGGGATTTTGTTGTCCTTCTCCCACTCTACTTTGAAGTTGATGCAAGGGTGTAGGTCATTCAGCTTAGAGAAAAAGTTGTCATTTGGCCAGAAGACAGCGACTTTGACAACTTTTTCTCTAAGCTGAATGACCTACACCCTTGCATCAACTTCAAAGTAGAGTGGGAGAAGGACAACAAAATCCCATTTTTGGACGTTCTCGTTCAGAGAACTTCATCAGGGTTTCGCTTTTCAGTGTACAGAAAGCCGACAAATTCAAACTCTTACATTCACTACTATTCCTTTCATGACAAACGTGTCAAGAAGGCAGTGATTTTGGGACTTTATCTAAGAGCGTACAAAGTTTGCAGCCCAGAAACACTAGATGATGAGTTACTAAATATCCAACGGATATTTACAGGGTTACGATACCCAGAATGGTTCATACATGAAGCTCACATGGCAGCTAGAAAAACTTTCTTCACTAAGCATAGAGACAAACGTGAAGTGCCTAAGAAATGTTTAGTATTGCCATACAATGAGGGTTTGACAAGTTTCAAAAATATCTGCCGCGAAGAGGGTGTGGGCGTGGCTTTCACATACCCAAATACTATATCAAAGACTTTGATACGAAACAAACCAAAAAGTGGAGCGAGTGTTGGTGTGTACACCATTCCATGTAAAGAGTGCCCTGACACGGCTTATGTGGGTGAAACTGGACGAAATTTAGAAAAACGAACTTATGAACACCGAAGAGACATACGCGTGGGAAATGACAAAAGTGCAATTTTCTGTCATGTTAGAGACTACCAACATTCAATGGACTTCGACAGGGCCAAAATTGTCTTTCATTCTGATGACTACATTAAACGCCGTGTTGTAGAATCTGCTCTTATTAGTACGACTAGAAACATAAACATGTCACAGGGTCATTTTGCATTTAACAAGGTCATTTCCGGAATTATTAAGGCCAGGTTTTACAAGAGAAGCGCCATTTGAACGGTGTCATGTGTCTGTGTGCAAAGAAATCGATGTCATCTGTATAATGTCTCGCTTGATGTGTTGCTCTGTGCAATGTGTATAAACTTTGACAAGGGGTCGAGATGACCCGAAACTGTTAGTTTTATATGCACATATACGATCGACTCCGAAGTGTGGTTTTTTTTCGTAAATATATATATATATATATATATATATATATATATATATATATATATATATATATATATATATATATATATATATATATATATATATATATATATATATATATATATATAATTTAGTATATACGGAAACTGACGCCATAACCACTAACCAGTGTGTTTTTATCACTCACCAGCACTCATTATAGACGCCCACCAGCCGCCCCAGCTGTGATTCGGTCACTGGCTTCCTCAGTTCGGTCACCACCCAGCGGGTGACCTGACGCAGCTCCCGGGCTCCCTGTCTGAGGATCACTAGCGGAAGGAGCGCGCTCCACTGCCAAAGAATAGAGAGGTGGATGCGCCTGTGGGGGATACGGAAAGGGGGAGACGGCTGAGAGGTTTAGCGACAGATAATAATGTGAATGATAGATACAGTGATATGATACGTCAGTGACAGTGAAAAAATCAGAAACGATAGAAAGGGTTGGCGAGAATTAATTGATCAACTTAGCGAACTAGGTACACGCCTAGGGGTAGTTGACGCCTGACAGTTATACCAAGTATGGCATAGCCGATCAATTTAGTGACCTAATTCGTCAGACTCAACAAGGCTAAATATTCAATGATGAAAGAACAAACGCCCTAACCCCCACCCTAACCACTAGAAAACAATTCGGCTAATGCCATCCTACGACCATTGACGGCAACATTTCACAAATTCCAGCGCTACTCACCACAGATCCACCAGCAGGTCGAGCAGCCAGCTCTCCTGAACCATCCCCAGCAGACGACTGTTGGACCTCCACTCCAGTACCTGTACGGTGACACTGACTCCGACCAAACCCACCGGTATCAGCCAGTCTAGCGGTCCTGCGCTAACATCCGCCCCGGCTTCCAGTCGACTCCAACGAACCAGGAGAGTACTGATATCCTTACGACGGCGGTAGAGAGTGGGTACCAGAAGGCACCAACAGCCGATACCGAATACCATCAGAACACTAATCACCACAGCGCTAGTGCTGCTAAAACCTCTAAAAGTCATGGCCCATTCAGAGATGCCGCTAGTGTCGAAGAACGCGCCGGTTATGACGATCCAAACACCACCTAAGGCTAGTAAATGGATAATAAACAAGCCAGCGTGTAACAGGCGACGGTTAAGGCTGGTAATGGGACGAGGAAGGCCGTCCTCGTTCTCAATCAGCGGCCAGAGTCCCAGCCAGGAGCAGATGCGGGCGAGGGTCCGCAGCCGGCGCCACAGGCCCCGTGGTGAGAGACCGGCTCCCGCGGCCGGGCTGGCGTCTGAGGACATAGAACAGCGGGCTGGCGAGTCTGTGAAGTGTATCGCACTGTGATGTGAAGCTTATTGTTTTAAGCTTCGCATCACAAAAAGGATCACATCACAAGATATGCTGATGGTAAGGACGAACCATATATCGGTACCAAATTTCGAGGCCTCTGCCACTAGCTCAGTTGGTAATATTGGCCAAGTTTATAATCTTGGACATAACGAGTATTTTGCCCTCGGTTACTTAGGCACAATAACCATTGAAGCTTCTCTGGAAAAATAATAATGCAATGAAAAAAATATTCAACAGGGGACAAGCTAGGACCACGCACTTACCTATCTTTCGGCCATCGCCCGTCCAGCCGACACCCTGAGGGGCTGCCATAGCTTCAAACAACGTCTCCACACTAGCCGAACTGTCGGCGCCTTCTTCCGACCTTCCATTGACCCCGACCCCGAACGTCCATTTCGCCCGGCAAAACTCCTTTGGGAGTACCCTGAATGGTTCCAAAGCGTTGGTCGTTTGGTCGGCCGACGGACAATGTCAACATTCAACAAGTCAGTATTCACTCGTCCCGCAGGGTCAATGGTTTAGAGAGTGCCGCTAAAACGTTCGAACGCTAGCAATTCGACAAGTGGTCTCCATGTGTACTTAATTTGTCGTATAAGGAGGTTCTCGAGAAAGCCATAATGACTTGTGGTTGACACAGGGCAGGGCGACAAGCCAGTTGTTCTGTAGTGCTTTCAATGCCGTCACTCTTTCGCACACGACACAACACCTGAGGTGAAAGCTGCCATGCAATGTGCCTGGCGAAATATTGACATAGTGTCCCGCTGGTCGTCGCTAGCATGTTGTGTTGTGTCGTGAAAATTATCGAATATATTCGAGTAAGTCTCGCGATATTCAGCTAAGCAAACCATTATTTCATTGTAATGAGTTCTTTACCCTCTCCTGCTCCTGCTCGTAAGATCTTCAGCGCATATTTGGTCTTCTTTCTACGTCTGCCTTCTTGCATTCCTCATCTGCTCCTCACCTCCTCCGTTCGTAACGTAACAACCATCTCCCGTCTTATGTGTCGTCCCATTTCCACTCCCTCTCCCTGTCTCAGTCTATCTCATCCCCTATCCCTTATCTACCTCTCTCTCCTCCGAAACACACAGTATGTTTCCACCGCCTGACGTTCTGTGTATTGACCACATCTCCTTGCCGATGTTTCCATTTCTACATCACCACAGAGTACGTCAGACGGCAGCAGCAGCAGCAGCAGGTGGTCAGCAGCAGCATCCACAGGAGCGGGGCGATGCTGTAAGTCTCCGTCTCCCGCAGTGGAGGGGGTGGTGGTGTTCTACAGACGCCGACCGCGTCGGCCTCCCTTCCTCCGGGTGCTGTCGGTCGGGATCGGCGTGACGTCCTGTCGACAGCAGAACAGGAGGGTTAGAGGGTGATGATGATGATGATGATGATGATGATGATGATGATGATGATGAATTGGGATTTTTGGGCGCCCGGACTACAGTGGTCATCGGCGCCCAGGGTTAGAGAAGGGTTTGGACTGGCGTCAGAACGGCTTGTAGAGAGTGCAGGAAGTCTGTAAATGGGGTGGATTGGCGTAAGAACGGGTTGTAGAGAGTACAGGGAGACATCGAAGGGAAAAACAGTGTCCCAATATTCAAATTCAAAAAGCATCTAAAGCTTTCTAGATTACAATGATCATAGCTAGGAGAAGGTGATTTTTAGAAGTTTTATCAGGTGTCGCAGTATTTGATTTTAACAGTGTTGTGTGTTATATATTAACACATGGTTTCCCGTGTGTAAATGGTTTTAACGCACGACGTGGATGGATTGGAGCACGAGTGTGTTAATGCACGAGTGAAACGAGTGCATTAACGCACGAGTGCTCCATTCCATCCACGAGTGCGTTTAAAACCATTTATGCACGGAAACCATGTGTTAAACTAATTAATACATGCTTAACGGTGCGAATTTAAATTAAAATTAATCTTAGTCCATGTCATTAAAAGGGCCTTTTATGGGAATTCTTAGAAGAAAGTCAATGACCCTTCCGAAAAACTTCAGTCGAGAAATTCATCACTGCACGAGCGTGCACCAATTTAAATTGGTGCACGGCTACCTTCGAATTAACGCACGGTTAATCTCCAGTGAACGCACCGTAAAGTATGTATTAATATTCGTTATGAAGTGTTTACTGACAACGACCAGGGAATAGCCCATTTTATGCGGATCTGGTTTGCTACTGTGACAATAAACAATAAACAATATTTGTATTTGATTTGGATGGGAAACGACATCCATATGAAAATAGTTTTGCACTCTCGCCAGCAAAATTTAAAAACAAGTTTTCATTCCTGACGTTACTGAGAAAATTAATTTGTGAATACGAGTACAGCCATTTTACATCATTTTAGAGCACTCGTATAGACAACTATGTTTTGGATCCCTTTCCACTCCTTTTAAGCCTTATCTGACCTGCCATTTTCCACTTTCATCCCCTTTTTGCTGGCAATTTTCCCCCGTTGACACCCAAGCGGGAAAACAATTTTGAGACATTGCACAGTGGGGATTTTTCCGATCTAGCGCCTATTAATTCAAAAAAATCTTTTTTGGGTTTTTGTTTATTTCATGTGTCAGTGGGGCTAAGAAATGTTGTTTGTTTGTTAATTGGGGCTTTAGGGCGCGCCGACTACTTAGGTCATTTTGCGCCCATAACGTCCTAAGAAATGTCTGAATTTGTCATATATGGCATTGTTTTATCTGTATGTCCACAGCAAGACTAGGAAAAATGCGCCCAAAGTTCACACTCATGCGTGATTACTCAATGGGCTCAGTAAGGACCGAAAGTATGGCTCAATTTCATTGTCCTGTCCTGTTGGTTTTATTCTTGCGAGTTCTTAAAGTTGCATATCTTCTGAAAGGCACCTATATTAGGAATGGAATGGCAAACAGAAAGTATGCCACAACCTTACTAAGGTCACAAAAATGTCATTTACAAAAAAACCCTTACAGACACCATATTGAAGGAATGGTATTCTAGATAAAAGTAGGAAATCAACAATGTTTTCCACACTTTTCCACTCCGAAACATATCCTATCGAATTCGCCACTTTCTCCTGCACAAGACAACGCCTAGTTTGGCTGCCGGAACTTGCCTGAACACGGAATATTCGCATTAGAGTATCTGAATACCCCACTCTAGGAGCGCTAGGGTAAGCAGCACGATATAGGTATGTTCCAGACATGGGCGAATAATTTTACTTCCTGACTTATATGATGCATATTTTCTGAGACACATTCATGAGGAATAGGATGACAGGCGTAAATTATATATACCGCAGTCCGCAACCTTATTAACCCTAGCACTAGTGGGGAGGGGGAGGGGGAAGGGGTCGGATAAAACCCCATGGTTTTATCAAATCACTCGCGCAAAAAGCAGCCGATCGCGACGAAACTTTCGTTGCCCTCGAGATCATCAATTTTACATCTAACCTAAAAATTTCATGACTCTGACCCAACTGACGTTTGACCTGTGGCATATTTCTCGAGACCATGTTTGGCCGGAATCGCGATTCGGCGTATGCCAGCTCACATTATCCGCGGTTTCCAGTCTTTTTGTGGTTTTAAACGTTCAAATATGTGAAATGATGCTGGTGCCATGCATTATGGTGGGTGTCAAGGTCACGTGAAGGTCAGGTCAAGGTCATTGACCTTTGATGACCTTGGTTCACTTTTTCGAGTTTTACTTGCTTCTAGGGTAGTTTTTGGTGTTGATTTCGAATTTAGCAACCATTTGAATATTTACGAAGTAGTTCTGGTGCCTTCGTACCATGTTACGAAGCTGTCAGTAGTAGGTGACACCTATTATGGATGGCCGGCAGGACGTCTACTGGCTGACCTGACCTGACCCGACCTGAATTAAATGCATGAAGACATCGTCTGTGATCAAAACTAACATGAAATTCGTGATCAGCACCCCAAAATACCCCGTAACATCCTAACTTTATGAAGTTCCAATAGGTCTCGATTTTCCATCTTAAGTTGGGTCATTGACTTGACTTGGAAAGTCAACTAATGACTTTGGACTTTGAAATTGGATATATTCGGCCTCATCTCGTCATAGACAGCACGCTTGATTTTTCCGCGAAGCTCTAGCTTGATCAGGGGCCAAACGGCTGAGCCGGGGGTCCAATTGACCCCCCTATACTATGTTGATTATGCACATTTACAGGTAACACTCTCACCAGAACACACCAGCCAACATCTGTGCACAATCTGGCTACAATACTACCTATGGTTTGCCCTCTACGAATAAATACGTGCTAGATCGGAAAAATCCCCACTGTGCATTGGGGAAAGAGTGTTGGGATTCTCATTTTTCAGTCTTGGTCCCGGTTATATAACTCCGGTCGGAGAGCCCGCCAATATTTGAGACCCGATTTTGTAGCAATAACTGACCACAGCAGCCAACGGGGACTATCAATGCCAGAGCCCCTCATTTCTGACACTGGGAGGTGGGAGTGTAAGATGATGTAGGGGTGAACACTGAACAAAGAGAAGGGAGAGATTGAGGGAGGGTTGGAAAAGAGATGCAAAATGATGACTGAAGAGCGTACGCTTATGGTGAGAGACGGGATCGTACGGACACCATGGGTGATTACGCCGGTTTCAAGATGCCCTCGCTGACCGGTGGGTGGGGGTGGGATACAAGAAGAGCTCAGAACAAAAAGACGAATGCACATTTTTTCTTAATCAGTATTTAAATACATGATTAAACCTTGATACATGATTAAACCTTAAACCTTGATACTTGATGCATGATACATGATTAAACCTTGAAACCCAGACACAGCGAGCAGTTAGTACAAGGGTGAGTGGTGTCTATCTTTTCAGGAAGGAATGGCATCCCTGGCGAAGATAGCATACAAATCATAAACCAATAGAGTAAAACAAGCAGACAAACTTGTACCTTTTTAGCCATGCAGCAAAGAATTGCCAACAGTTTATAACACTAGGTAATGGGTGACTCGTTTTATGGAACATTTTGATGATACTATCACTCATATTCAGTCAGTGCTTTGGTTTTGCACCAAATATTTCGTCCCATTGAGCCTCGAAGTCGCTTGGGGCTAGCTTTCTCGCATTCTCGATTAGCTGGCCAAATACGCCGGATTTGGGATGGCTGGATAAGACAGATGGATTAAAAAAACTGCAACAGCTCGAACAAGCATTAGTCCAAGTTGGGAAAATGTTTACAAAAGCGGAGTGGCGTCGACGGACGTTTGGGTTACAAAGCGGTATAAAGCCACCAATACGAACTTCGATTGATGTGAATTATACGATCTGTCAGACAACGAGACAAATACCGAAACTGGGATCCAATGATCGCGAATGATTGAATTGAGCACGTTTTGAGAGTTGTGACTTGGGTTTTGGTAGTCTTTACCCATTCCAGTTTTCAACCAAACTTCTAATGGAATGTTCACTCACAGATGCATGGGAGAATATTGCTTCCGCCAATGTACAGGCTTAAACACAACAATAATAGGGAAACCAAAAGACGCTACTCACTAAAAATAAAAAATATTAAGCTCTAAAATCAACTTTATATCGACACGTTCACAGCACGAAAGACGCATTCAGCTATCATGTAGACTTACTGAATTATTTGGAATTGTATTAGGTATACTCCGCGATAAAAAACTAATAGATGTAACATACCTGATAGGCAAAATAGGTTTACTCACTACGAAATTGATAAAACCAGAAAGAAAAAAAATATCGGAAATTCGGAACATCACGGATCGGGGTGAAAAAAGTAAGACACGGAACACCCAAATACTTTCCGATCAGATGTCTGAGCAGACCGATAGACGCCGGGGAAGCCGAGGACCAGATCTGAACATTTTACAACACATTAACGTCCTCCCACTTAATTAGAGCCTGGAGCAGTCAGTAACTCCACCTAATACATCCAACTCTAACAATGGAATCGCTTTTCGTCCATTATTATCTCCTCCTGTCTCCCCGTTAACCCGCGAGTTGCTGGGGAGGGGGGGGGGGGCGTTAAACGCCCCCACTTCTTTCGCCGGGCCATAGCATAAAAACGGCGCGCCGAAGGCGCGCCAAATTTTGGGTACCTGTAGAAAATTGATTGAAGTTTATTGTGAAAACGTTTCAAAAAAATCGGCGGAAATTTTTTTTTTGAGATATCGAGGTTTTAGTGACGTCATGATTTCTGAGTTTTCGACCAAAAACGGCATATGTTCAAAAAATCATATAAAATCACAGAATAGACATACAGACATGCGGTAAACGCCATGAAACTGCCAATACCATGAAAAATCAAATGGATATCTTCGATTATTAATTATTGTTCCGCATTTTCCAAAATCTTGAACTGAATCTTGGCAATTTCTCGTGACTACTTCAAGACCATGATACATGCATTTCTTAAATTGATTTTTTAGCCGAACACGTACGCATATGATAAAATGAATGTCACCATCGTGTTCTACGCCCCCAAAACCCATAAATAATGTGTCACAGGCTGCGAATATCAGTTTTGATTTTCGCGGATTTGTGCCTACCCGGTTGACCTGACCTTGACCCTGACCTATGCTTGAGTGACCCCTACATGGAGCTGACACTCTTGTAGGCCTTATACGATGGATTGTGCACCGTTTTGACAGAGTTTATGACGAGAGGCGCCCATTGCGAAGTCCTGAAGTCCATGCTACTGAAAGCCCGATTTCAGGTGTTTGACCTGACCTTGACCCGACCTGTGACCTGAAAATTCAACTTAAAAGTACTCATCTGAAGCGTCTCGTCGCGTTCTTTCGTTTCCCGCCTCGTGCGTTTCGCTGCGTCTATTGGTTCTCGAGTTATCGGCTGGGGGCGTTTAACGCCCCCCCCCCCAGCAAACGGTGGGTGGCGAAATACCCCAGCAACTGCCGGGTTAACGCCCCCCCCCCCCCCTCCAGCAAACGGTGGGTGGCGAAATACCCCAGCAACTGCCGGGTTAAGTTCCCGCCCCATTCGATCCTTTCGACCTATCCGTACCTTCAAGACATTTCAGTTTTATACTGCAGGGTAGACAGCGCAGTCTGGGACAATGCGCATTCATCGGCGCTCATTCAGCTCCTTATCACGACTCACGTACAGCCCTCTGCAAACTGCGTGGTAGGTATTCTTTTTTCGACAAAACCGAGAATAACGCGAATACTATGCTATCGGTCACTCGGAAATCGTAACAGCAAGACGCGCGAGACTCCGCACCTTAGATTGGGCTTATTTTGGTATACATTTTCCAGCTAGTTTGGCAAGAACACACGAAATTTTATATCTGCCCCCAAAACAAACTTTTGCATTTTGTTGCTACAATATTTGTATAATTCGTTCAGTGATAGAACCAATCGAAGGAGCTGAGCATGGCGCATCTTTATGCAATGAGATCCGACCGACCGATAACTCAGTCCTTGAGTTATTCTCGGTTTTGTCGAAACAAGAATACCTACCACGCAGTCTGTAGAGGGCTGTACACCTTTTCTGAGAGCAACCACCCACCCTTTGAACCTGCACAAGACCCTTCCAGCCGTGCAATCTTTCTCTCATCTTTCATATGTCTCGTTATACCTTATTCCACCACCATACGCTCCCACCACATGACGTTCCTAATCTTCCCCATACATGTATGTATGTATGTATTCATCGTAAGGTCATCCAGTATCATGCCGGTTTTTCATGCCTAGAGTCATATAAAAGGTGATAAGCGAAATATTACATAGAGGGATGATAAGTAACACGCGCATTACAAACTACAAAGACAGACATCCGCATGCGTTGCGCCACCTGTGTCAGCACTGGACATTGTTACGGCATTGCGTCGGCTAGATAGGCGCGGAGACGCCTTTTGAATGCACATTCAAATCGCGACTTATTTCGTTCAGTAAGATGTTTCTTTGTACATTTTTAACTGACTCGACCTCCTCCATACTTTCCATCAACCTCCCTTTCTGCATCGACATACTACTTCCCAGTGGCGCAGCCAGGGGGGGGGGTCAGAGGGTCAGCTGACCCCCCCGAAATTTCTGTCGGGGGCCCGCTCGAGAGAGAGAGAGAGAGAGAGAGAGAGAGAGAGAGAGAGAGAGAGAGAGAGAGAGAGAGAGAGAGAGAGAGAGAGAGAGAGAGAGAGAGAGATAGAGAGAGAGAGAGAGAGAGAGGAGAGTCAGGTCCTAATCTAATTGGACGAGCCCGCTTCGAGAAATGCCTACTGGGACACCACGGGTGAGGGGTTGGCCTGGGGCCCGGGCCCCCGGGAGAACGGGCCCGGGCCCCCTGGGTGGATGGGACCCGGGCCCCCGTGGATGGGTCCGGGCCCCCCGGTGGATAAGGCCCGGGCCCCGATGGATGGGGTCCGGAGCCCCCGGTGGATGGGTCCGGGTCCCCGGGAGAACGGGCCCCGAGCCCCGGGTGGACGGGGCCCGAACCCCCGGGAGAACGGGTCCGGGCCCCGGATAAATGGGGCCCGGGCCCCCGGTGGATGGGCCCGGGTCCCCGGGAGAACGGGCCCGGGCCCCCGGGAGAACGGGCCCGGGCCCCCAGGAGAACGGGCCCGGGCCCCCTGGGTGGATGGGGCCCGGGCCCCCTGGGTGGATGGGGCCCGGGCCCCGGGTGGATGGGCGCGGGCCCCGGGAGAACGGGCCCGGGCCCCCTGGGTGGATGGGGCCCGGGCCCCGGGTGGATGGGGCCCGGGCCCCGGGAGAACGGGCCCGGGCCCCCAGGAGAACGGGCCCGGGCCCCCAGGAGAACGGGCCCGGGCCCCCTGTGTGGATGGGGTCCGGGCCCTGGGAGAACGGGCCCCGAGCCCTGGGTGGACGGGGCCCGGATCCCCGGGTGGATGGGGCCCGGGCCCTTGGGAGAACGGGCCCTGGCCCCCCGGGTGGATGGAGCCCGGGCCCCCGGGTGGATGGGACTCGGGCCCCCTGGTTGACGGGCCCGGAGCCCCGGGTGGATGGGGGCCGGAGCCCAGGTGGACGTGGCCCGGGCCCCCGTGTGGATAGGGCCCGGGCCCCCGTGTGGATAGGGCCCGGGCCCCCGTGTGGATAGGGCCCGGGCCCTCGGGTGAATGGGGCCCCCGGCCCTAGGGCGACCCGCTTGCTCCGCAACGCGAATAAGGGGTATTTTCCATCGGTGGGCGTTTGGTTGGTCTTGTGTCCGTGGGTTATGTATCCATTTCGGTCGATTGCCTTTTGACGGCTAAGTATTTTGGTTTTGGGAAAAAATATCCATCGCATCGAGGTGCTCGTGTCTGGTAACCATACGTTCTACTATAGAACATGTCAAGTATATTTTATAACATAGGTTGACGTAGGCTTCCTATTGAAAAATGGAGGCCATCGATGAATTACTATGTAAAGGTTTGAAACGTTTATATTTTTAAGAATATTGTAGCTCTTCATGCAAAAGCGATGAATGGATCTTGGACAACATTGAATGCTCTTTTCAACTATGCCATTTTCAATTGTCAAACGTACCAGTTTATGCAGCAAAACCCGTGTAATTAAGTAGGTAAGTCATGAACAAATGTCATTTTCTTCAGCGATTTGTTCCACCTTGTTTTTGATCAATTAGCTTTTCACAATTTTTCCATGAGAGGCGGTACGTTTTTCTTGACAACAGGCGTTGTTTGAACCCGCGCTCCGTCTGACAGTCACCCGAAAATAGCATTAAGTCCAAAATCAGTCCAAAAGTCAATTTTTCAAGCATAAGTGCCCTTACGGGTGCACGTGGCACGTGCCATCCCTGCACCGCACACCATTCGATAGCCCTTCGATTATCATATACGATACTGTGCTCCCCGTGCCGATCGGACCCACGGTTACCGAGATACTGCACGGGGACCGGACCCGTGTCGGGCAAATTTAGCTATTTTCGCCCGATTTTGCGAGCCGATTTATACATGTAAAGTCTATGACGCAAATGTACACTTTTTGAGCACGCGCCATGTCCTCACCACCGGCCCGATTGAGCTGAGACCCCTCACAGGCACGTTGCCCATCCTTGTTCCATCGGTTGCGCAAAGTTCAGCGCACTGGGTGCAACGGTCCCTCTAGCCTATACCTACCCCGCGCTAAGTAACACCATGCCGGGACCACGGTAACATACATAATCTACGTCACCACATCATCACACCACAACAAACCCGGCCCAAGGCAATACATGTCTCGTGAGCGCGTTAACCCTCGCCGGCACAGGCCATTTTGCGTCCTTCGACGGCACAATTACGACCCCCTCGCGTTTGGCCCATGATCGAGCTAGAACTTTGAGGAAAAAACGAGCGTGCTGCCCGTGACAAGAGGAAGCCGATGATTCCCAATTTAAAGGTCCTAGGTCATTGGTTGACCTTCCAGGTCAGGTCAATGACCCCCAAAAGTCGGGAAAATCTTGACCTGTTAGAACGTCGTAAAATGTGGCTGCTATAGGGCTTTTCGGGGTGCTGATCACGAACATTATGTAAGTTTTGATCACAGATGATGTCTTTATGCATTTAGGCCAGGTCGGGTCAGGTCAGGTCAGGTCAGGTCAACCAGTAGGGATCGTGACGGGTATTCGTAGTTCATACGTGTCAACCGCCTCTGACAGCTTCGTAACATGATACGAAGGCACCAAAACTACTTAAATGTTCAAATGGTTGCTAAATTCGAATTCAGCTAAACAAAAACTAGCCTAGAAACATGCATAGCTTGAAAAAGTGTACTGGTCATAGGTCAATGACATGACCTGACCTTCAGGTGACATTGATATCCCCCCTATGCATGGGAGCAACATCAAATCACATGTTTGAACTAGAGTTGCAAAATTTCCCCCAAAGGCTGCTACCGGCACCGCCCCGCCCCACAAAAATTTTCTGGGATACCGGCATGCTACCACGACCCAAGCAAAAACACCACCAAATTACCGGCATACTAAAAAAAAACCCTGCAATGTTGATTCTAGCTTACCCCTACAAGAGATGCCACACTTTGGCAATTTCAGTACCCATCCCAGTTCCCACCCAGCAGCCACCCAATGTCCAACCTAACTACGAACAGGATGAATTTGGCTCAGTTGGCCCCACAAATACCCACAATTTTGAAACTCAGTTCCAGTCTATAACTGTTAAAATATCACGTGTAATCAAAGAGGTATTGCCTATAAAAAAGCAGTAAGAAAAAAGCATAAAAAAGCAATGACAAAAATACCTTAAATTACTGAATTGTTTCTGAAGACTGGACAGTTCAAGTTAGCAGTAATCACATTAACATTTCAGAGGTGTTCTACTATTCCACATTCTCCTAAAATGTTGCAGGAACCTACCAACCAAAATCAAATTTTGACATCTAGATGGCCACAACATAAAAAGTACCTACAGATTCGGCCATGTGCCTGAGGAAGCGAGATCATTGATCAACACCTTTTTTCCTTTTCGCCATGGCTTGCTGGCTCATGAATAAGATACGAATCAGTTGAAAAATGTGAAAAACTCACTTGTCCTGAGAACAGTCACCAAATAATATGCATAAAAACGATATAATACCCGCTTTCTCGAAGAATCTTCCTCTCCAAACACAAGGTTATAAACTATCAAAGATTTCGAAACAGATGCGCCATAATAACAGACTTTTAACCAGCTGATTAAATTGCTGCAAAAAAAAGTTTCTTAACTGTAGCAAACTGCCTCATAAATGATTTGTTGATGTAAATGATCCAAAACGATATTGAATTCTGATGTAATCAACATTGTGAGTTTAGTTCACTACAAGAAAATGCATTCCCTTTCAGGAATTAAACCAAAAAGGCATACGAATAAATATTACGTCATCATCTTACATCCTTCCATCAGGGGAGAGAAGATCTAAAAAGTCAATCCTTGGTTCCCCTGTTATTCTGCGCCACTTTGTTTATTTTGTATGATTATTGTGTTTTCTTGTAAAGATGATACAAAATGCCAGTTTATTTGATTTTCATTTCATTTTTGGGACCAAAGTCAGGCTCAGGGCTACCTAATACCTGCCTTTTCAGCAGGATTTTCAGTGTCAAATACTTTGTAGAGTATCTCAGACCAGACCACATCTCAGGACTCAAGGCCAGTTTCCAAACAATGTGTTTTGTGGTGTTTTGATTCTGCCTTTTCCTCTAGGGAACGTTGTCATGAACATTTATTTATTTTGTTGTATTTTACCTATTACATACCATTAGATTTACTGATTGATCGAGCTTTTGCAGCATGAATAAGTATTCTTCCATTTATTGACCACAGTAGATTCTTGACAATCCTAATTATAACGAAACCTGTGAATCGCTGAGCTCCATGTGTTATCCCTACCCTTAGCAATGTAACTTCTACCACAAAATGTATTTTGCAGTGGCTAATATTGCTGTTATTATAATTTGATAACCTCTTAGTGCCCAAAGTTTAAACCATATGCTGATATTTTCTATTTTTGTGCAAAATCAAAAATACCGGCATGCTACCGGCAAGACATGCCAGATACCACGAAAAAACCTGCGGTAGTGAAAATTTACCGGCATGCCGGTAGTGCGGTAGGGAAACTTTGCAACTCTAGTTTGAACGCTTGAAACCACGAAAGAACTGCAAACGCGCCGCTAATGCGAGCCGGCATGCGCCGAACCGCGATTCTGGCCAAACATGGTCTCGGAAAGTAGGCCAACTTTGGCCTACTTTCCGACCTTTAGGTCGGAATTTGACCTTGAATTGACCCTTGAATTGACAAATGACCTTTAGGTCATTTGGGTCAGGGTCATAAAATTTCTAGGGTAGGTGTAAAATTGATCAACGCGAGGATACTGAAAGTTACGTCGCGATCAGCCGCTTTTTACGCAAGTTATTTGCGAAAAAAAAAACTTTAGGAGGGTTACATCAGCCCCTTCCCCCCTGTGCCGCGAGAGTTAAAACTTCTTGTGAGCGAATTCACGCAATGAAGAAGAATAAAGGCACAATCTACTACAGCAGCCAAGGATGACTTGGAACAGGCACATGGGACTAGTTAAATAGGTATTGCCCGACAGAAGCAGGCAACAGTTCCGATTGCAAGGGGCACATTTCGGCCTCGAAAGATACGAATTCTTACGTCATAGTAACATATTTCTGTCGTGGTCAATTTGCGTAAAAATGGAACACCGGGTGATTACCGAGCTATTGTTCTAGCCAAATGTTCTGATTCAAACTCGCTCAGGGTTATCGTGCAGGTAAAGGGGGCCCGCTCAGCAGAATGTGCATGAAATATGGAGAGATTCTGAAAAATGGGTGGGGGGCCCGCACACTAGGGGGCCCGCTTTGGAGGCGATGACCCCCCCGAAATGAAATCCTGGCTGCGCCACTGCTACTTCCCATATCCATCGAACCTTCCACTCATTTTCAATGACAAACTCGTGTTCAGAGAACATTTCAATTTCAATGACCTTCATGCAGCTCTCAACCACCAGCAAATTCACTTCAATTTCGGTCAGCCTTTAATTTTAAATGCCCTGCCTACCTAAGTTGGGCAATACCGTCAAGCTCCCTCCATTTCCCTCATTCCAAAATTCCCCACAGCACGTACCTCGATGCGTCCGACCTTCATTCCGGATCGGGCCAGCGCGCGCAGCGCCGACTGGGCGCCGGGGCCGGGCGTCTTGGTGCGGGTGCCGCCCACGGCGCGGAGCTTGATGTGAAGCGCGGTGATGCCCAGGGTTTTGCACTTCTCGGCGACATCCTGAGGGTGGGAGGGGGTGATTAGTTGTGGTGCATGAGAAAGCAGAAGGGGTGTGGGGTTCTCCGATTCTCATGATAGGAATGGGCATTGTTGTGTCGTAAGATTCGTCCGCTGTTGTGGGATGAACTCAGTAGTGATCAGAGCATACAAAGCCAATGAGTTCATGAAACTCATAGACTGGGCGGAGTTTCACGGAATGTTACTACCATGCTGCCAGCGCATTTAGCGAGCTGACGTCACATATTGTGGTCATGTTGAAGACACAAGTTTGTTGATGTCTCCATGGAAACCAGATTTGATGTGTGCTGGGCTGGGAGCGTGCTTGTAGCGGGCTTGAAACACCACCCTGAATTGGTCATTGGCATATGAAGCAGACTGAAATAATCGACTGTGGTGTAAAAAGGCAAAGGCAAGCCGCAAGGTGGCATGAGGGGGAGGTACAAAACATAAAATTAATACAGTTATGCCATATTTTCTTGCATAAGTGTTCTGAGCATGTCCATAATGGTGTGAATATTTCGTCTACGTAACAATGTGATTTGGCAATTGGCCATCTACATTCAAATATAAAAAATATCAGATATGCTTCAGCTAAAACTTTAAATTAAATGGGTCAGGGCAAGCTAATGCCCCACACCTGATCAGACAATTAACCATTCATTAAAAAAACAGCCCAACTTGAGAGTTGAGTCTTTACTCTTGAGACAACAAATTTACATAATAAAATTCCACCATGGCAGATGTGTTCACACCTGATGCTCCTCAGCAATTCAGAAAACACATTATATGATAACCTTAACAGCAAGATTAACCCACCATACATCAACCTGCTAGCAAGTAGCAGAGCCAGCAATTCATCACCAGAAAAATTCAAATGGCCCATGTATTTTCCCTCATATTCCTACCACCCTTTAGAACCTCCCTTCCCCTTCCACCCCATTCAAGCACTCACCTGGGCGGCCAACATAGCGGCGTAGGGTGAGCTCTCGTCACGGTCGGCCTTCACCTTCATTCCACCAGTGACACGGACGATCGTCTCCCGTCCGGACAGATCAGTCACGTGCACAAAGGTGTCGTTGAACGAGGCGTAGATGTGTGCCACGCCGAACACATTCTCGCCCTCGCGCACCTGCGGGCCGAGCGACACCTGCTCCTGAACCTCCTTAACCTTGCCCTTCTTCGGTGCCATGGTAATGTGTCTGCAAAAACCAGAGCAGGTTAGTTTTGTTAAAAAAGATGTTTATACTTCTGCATCCAACACCATTTAATTACTTATAGACCTACCCTATGTCCCACCAATTTGTTTTGATTGCTAGAGAAAAAACTATGCCCAACTTTGCATGCCTTACAAGACTGTAAACGGTAGCAGGAATCGACAGGTGGGAAGGGAAGTCAATTTTCGATTTCACCTAACATATAACATACAAACTACAGCGGCTAGCAAAAATATTATAAAATGCGGCAAAAACTTAAGCAATTTTACGCAGATAACACGTTTCCAATAGGTGGTAAAGGCACAAAATTGGCATTAAAATAAATGTTATCACTGTAGCACTTATATCTGTCTAGAAATACGCGAACAGTATCACATACAAATCATAAAACCCATAAATCCCGTTCACGCACTTCGCCTACAAGTTTTAGACGGAAAAGGACCGCTGATGCGCGTTGCCAAATATCCAAACAAAAGAACTTTTTAACATTCTTTCTTTTCATGCATTTTATTTCTGAGCAAACAAGCAATTTTATCGAAAAAGCTCCTCAAATATTCCTTTAAATAATCAGTGCCTTTTCCCTTTGATCACTATCAGGAAAAGTACAAATTATCAGAGCAGCAGGTTTTTAAAAATTTTGGACCCAAGCTCAAATTTATAACGTATCTTCTGGTTGCTGCTCATATTCGAATATCCAAGCAAAAGGGAAGCCCGAAAGACGAAAATTGGAACACCTAGAAGGACATGTGATCTCCGGTTTTATGAAAACAGGTGAGGCCTCATCGCATGTCCCAGCCGAGCCCCTGCCATATCTTGGGTTGCGGCGTCATCTATATCACCAGCAAATGACCCCTCATTAGCGCCACCTAGCAGTTCTAAGACCTGTAGTGGCAGATTCTCTGACCTGCTGGCCCTCTGATGGCGAGGAGCGGAAACGTCAGCTAATAATTGCTCGGCTGAAGCTCATTCTTTTTTCAAGCAGTAACCCCCTTGCAGCACCCTGTAAGCACCCAGCACCTTGTAACCCCCAGCAGTGACCCTGACCATTATCTATTACGCCACAGGGTCGTCGGCTTCCCGTTGTTGGTTCTAGACGGCTCAGGAAGGAATCGATCACACAGGCACCTAAAACCACGCAGAGGCTACTGGATCCGAACTTACTGACCGATAAAACAGCGACTTTTGGCAATGTGATGCGCGACCGCCTTTCCTGATCCTTCCATCACCTCTCATGAGAAGCATCATCACGTAGTAGGTATGTACACACAAATACAAACCGTGCGTTCACTGTGCTCTTTTGCCTCAAAGTCAACCAACACTAAGATCAAAGTTTCATTCACAGATGACTGTACGAACTTGGAACACACAATGTATAAACTGAGACTCATGGCTCGCAACGCAAAAATCACGCGGGCTTTGTACATCGCGATTCATTGGCGAGAGAATACGGATCACAGTGCAAATCACTAGCAAGCTCGAGACAGTTCGACCGAAATCGACGCTAAAAATTGACATGGCTGATAAAATGTGATAAAAACACATCTATAGTACGATAAAAGGCGAAATAACAAAAATTAACCTTGACAATTGACACATTTTTCTATGGTTATACGTCAGTTGCCATTCTGAGACATCCGATGGAAGTAGGCCAAGGGACAAAAATTTACTGACTACACGGCACCCATGCGTCGACTCTTAGGGTGTCCCATCCCACAAATACTCCGACAATATGTCAGAACAAGTTAAAATACACAACGAACATTTACAGACCAAGACATATCGACCACAGCTGGTGAGATTCCTAAGACTGATAAAGTTCACTTATGCATAAGTTGACGTAGCTAAGTCAAAACAGGTCTCAAAATATCTACGCACATCGCATGACCTACAGCTGTTCAGTAAAGCTCGAATGCGTCAAAAAGGATGACAATCATGCAAAATCATTTTGACCTGTCACTCCTTGGGGGTCACCCTGTCCTTCCTCCACCCCTCTTTCCTCGCCGCTCATCCCTCTCTCCCCCACACCCATCTCCTGACCTGACCCCGATCGTGTCATCACCTCTCCACCAATCACCTGCGGCGCTCCTGGCGAGTACCCCGCCTGCGGCGCATACTGCCGCGTAGGAACCATTTCGCGTACAGCCTCGCGCGACAGGCCGTGTACAGTCTCGAGATGAGTGCGCAGGTGCGCCATGATGCCGAGGACTTTGCCGCAAAGTCGGCAGGTGGTGAGACCCTGGTGCTTTTTGACGTGGTGACTGAGTGAGACGCGATGTTGGTACCAGCGGCCGCAGACATTGCATTGATAGCGCTTCTCTGGAATGGTGACAGAGGGAAAAAACACGTCAGACATGGGTGTCATAGCTGTCCTGCAAGGTATGCACGATTAATAAAGTTCAACGGTTGCACGAACAACACGTTATTGACGCTATTTAAAGTGCTACAAATATATCCCGAATAACATCTTACCTCATGTCACACCGCATGCAAAAAGCTAGATATTTCGCTTGATCAGTGTATTTACTAATCAACAGTGCACTCGTAGAAATAATTCCAATTTCTCGGAAAACTCTTGCCTCGTCAGGCGGAGACAAAATATCCACGCACAATATGACGTCACTCGTTAGTCGTTAACCTAAGTGCCATGAGTGAAGTCACGCATGCAATCATCATCAAAAAGCACCCAGTATAATCAATAGAAAATACAGCATATCCGTGTACTGCTAAGGCCGAATCTCTTTCGGTCGATTATAACAAGGCAGTTGTGCACAGTGCACTACAAGACATCATCTTTCTGAGCCCCTGAGAACCTTACGACGGCAACAGGGAAGGGTCCGAACTCCGATGACACACAGAAAACCCCTGATAAACTCCTAAAACTCCCATTGAGGGGGAGTTGGAAGTCACACAAGCGCATGCGCGACATTTCCCAATGACAGTAGAAAGCTTCTTTCAGCAGGCGCAGCTCAATGCTGTATTGTGAGTATAGGGCTTCCGGTTAGAATATTTATCAAAACGAAGGAATGATCACAATCTACAAGTTGATAAAATCCCAGCATAGCGATGAGTTTGTACGAAAAAAATCGAAAAAGTACATTTACTAAACAAAACTACGTGGCGAAAACATAAGATGATGTTTCCTCTGAACGTTCGCACAATTCGATCGATTCTACTTGGGATAGTCAACAGTGCAAAGTGCATGCACCGATAAATCAAGGATAATAATTAATTCTGCATGTTCTCATAACAAGTGAACAGATGTGACATACCACGATAGAACGATCTCCGATACGGGACAGCACGCCATAACGAACAGCCTTCAAAGAGTCCATCTCTTACCACCGCAGCACTACTCGGCTGACCGGGGAGGCGGCACAGACCCGGGAACAGCCTCTCCTGCCGTCGATGCCGTTTCTTCCCAATCCAACGCCATCGTCAAAGTCGACGACGACGACGACGAAGCTTGTGTCGTTGCTTTCAGCGGCACCGCCGCAGCAGCCGTCACCGTCGCATTATTCACTCTTCCCAGCCCTGAGTTCCCGGCACCCAGCGACCCCAATGACGTCACCAACTGCACCGCTGACGTCATTGGAGGCATGGCCAGCGCCGCCGCCGCCGCTGCGGAGCTGGCTGACGCCGCTGAAACCACACCGGCTACCTCAGTCTGCGACATGCCGTGTTGGAATCTCAAATGTTCTCGGAGTGTCGCGAGACAGCTGAGGACTTTGCCGCACACGTAACAGCCGGTGAGGCCCTCGTGGGTGCGTTTGTGTCGGTACACGGAATCGCGGTAGTGGTACACTTTGCCGCAAATGTCGCATGGGTAGATCTTCTTTTTGACGGCGCCTGGCGGGGAGAAGAGGGAAGGTGGTTAGATGTTGTGGGACTGACGAGGCGCAAAAGTGGAGACAAAAGGAAGGCATACCATGCACTGAAGATTTTATTCAACTGATATTTCAAACATTTTCATCCAAATTTTTTAAAACTTAAATTCACATCAAATATAACGATATGCAAAAACAAACAACACCAGATCAGACTACGAAACAATGAAAAGTGTGTATGAGAATAAGGCGAAATAAGTTTGGGTATGACCAGGATAAATGAAAGAAAAATGCATCGAATGATTAAGGAACACTCGACGACTATGGCGTTGCATGACGAAAATAGATACAACTCAGAACGGCTGTATCGTATGGCTTGAACCAAAATGGAGCAAAAATCTAGCGCTACAACAATAAGCCTCAAACTACAAATCAAATCCGCAGAAAGCGAAAGAGAGGGGAAAGTTTGGCTACGAAATAAAAACTTCATGTTTCTCAAACATTTATCAAAATTTGCTGAATTTAATGACGGTATCGAATATCAAGTTCAGTATCCAAATGAAATGCATCATGCATTAGTAGCACGAGTACCATATAAAGAAGACTATATTGAACCTACCTGACTGGGGTAATCCCGTCGAAAACCTCCAAGTCTTGAAAAAGTGTCTTCGATTGTTTTTTTTTTTTCAATTCCTTCAAATCGTTCGCGATTAATAATTAGCGCTCGCCAAAAAAGACAACTTGAAAGCAGTTACGAATCCTTCATATATCATCAAAATGTAATCAGGTAAGCTTTGATCTTCGATCTTCAAACATCTTTTTGAAAATAAAATAATTAGTCGATACATACTAAACCTATCAAGGCCAACCGGGTCTACTGTAATTATCATATGATGGTTAAAATCCGTCATCTATGACCAATGAAGACTGCAAAAGAAATACAACAGGTTTACCAAAAAGTACGATAATTTTGACAACCTATTTTCATCATGCATCGCCATAGCCATAATAATATTATGATCATCTTTGTCCTTTACCAGCGAAACCCCAACGCGATTGAAAGTTCGCAAGTTTCTTTACGGGTGTTGAAATCGAAGGTGCCCAAGGCTTGGTTTAGTGCATTCCGAAAACTAATTGCACCCCCTTCCGTGAAACGAAATAAAGATGTCTGTACTTTAATGCCGCTTCTTTTCAGCCAAGCAACGTCACCAGTCCCAAGCTCATTGGTATCGATATAGAACCGGGCCGGTAATTTCATACAATTATATGAACGTTTAACCCTTCGCTGCCGATAATGTTGCATGTAATACGGTACATCCCCGCATACGATTGATGTGAGCAGGATTTTACCGCGTTTGAAAAGGCTCTCGCATATGATTTCCTGACTTCGGAAAGAGTCTGTTTCAGCCTTTATGCCTGAGATGAAACAGACTCTTTCCGCAGTCAGGAAATCGCATGCGAGAGCCTATTCAAATACATGGAAGCACGCTCCCATCAATCGCACGCACCTCCCTGATGCGATTGATGCGGGAAGAATTATAATGTATTTGAATAGGCTCTCGCATGTGATTTGCTGATTGCGGAAAGAGTCTGTTTCAGCCTTTAGTGTCAAATGGAGTCATACCCTGTGAGTTGAGGCAGTAGGGCTGGAGTCGCTGAGCAGAAGGACCAGCCGCCAGAGCCATCACTGCGAATGAAAAGACATAGAGGTCACAAAAGGTTACTAACGGTCACCCAGAGGTCAGTTGAAAGGTCAGGAGAGGTCACACAGGTGGTGACCTCCTAGGGTCGTTTACATTATTAGAGGCAGCATTTCCGGAAGCAAACTTGATGCCGTTCTTCATATAACGCACTTGTCCAGTGATATCGGATACGTCTTTTCTTTGTCCGTCTATAAATTATTTTCAATCTGCAATGTCAGAAATCGTTCCTTGTATTCCCTTCTCTTTGCATCCCTGCATTTCGCTATTTCACATGACATCACATTTATCCCTTCGACCTTCTCTTACCTTATTTTCTTCGTGATCTCCCTCTCTACATTCCACTCAGCAAACCATTTTCCAATTAATCCCCTCCTTTCATCACCTTAATTCCTCACTCATCCCTCCCCTCTTCCCCCTCTTCCTCACCAGCCGCCGCGGCCGCCGCCGTATCCCGTGCCATCCTGCCGTCCTGGAGAGCCGCCAGTGAGCCCAGGTGATCCACCGACTCCCTCGCACCCCCTCCAGAGGCGGGGCCGGAGCGGGAGGAGGTCTCGTAGTCGGCTACGTAACCGATAGTGGCGTCCAGAGAGGTGTCCTCGTCACTAAGGTCCACCTTTTCCACCTGAGGGAGAGAAGAGTTTGGTTGTTACGAGCGAGTGAGCGCAGGCTGCGAGCGAAGCGAAGTCTTTTCAATATAACGAAAAAAAATATCAGTATGAGCGGCCCGTCCCGGCCTGTAACGCTTTTGAGAGGCTTATATCTCAGCAACCGCTGGACCGATTGGCCTGCGGTCTTTTTTGCTGGGTAGCCCCAACCCTTCTATCCCGTAATTGACTACTTTTGATACATCTCAGTGACCGTCGGGGCACGTGCCACGTGAAAAGTCAAGGGTGTTCAAGCTGTTTTGCAAAAGTAGTGATTTTGAGAGGCTCATATCTTAGCAGCCGCTAGGGCGATTGTCTTGCGGTAATTTTTGTAGGGTAGCTGCATCCCTTCTACCAAAGGTCGGATACTCTTGATCTATGTGAGTGACCCCCACTGCACGTGCAAAATGCAAAAAGAAGAGGTGCCAAATTTGTTCCCATTTCAATAACTCGGTAATTACTGGGGCGATTTCGCTGAAACTTGCATACAGGTAGGCACCCACCAGGCAATGCATTCCCATGTGTTGCGGTTAGGGTGCTACTGCACGTGCGCACGTGCAGGGGCGCTTCCAGATCTCAAGAACGGCTGGGCCGATTGCGCTCAAATTTGGTACACGGTTGGAGACCTGCTAGTAGGGTGCCGTGCAAAAGTCAGTTTGGACCCCGTTTGCACGTGCGCACGTGCAGAATGCCGCTTCCAGATCTCAGGAACGGCTGGGCCGATTGCGCTCAAATTTGGCACACCGCTAGCGACCGGTTAGAAGGGTGCTTTGCACAAGCCCGTTGGAATTACCCTCTCGCCCTTCCACACGTGCAGGGCTCACTATCTCGCTCGCTCGTTCTTCGCCCAAAAGGCGTTTTACTGGTGGTTATTGTATTGTATTGTATTGAACAATCATGAGCGATCCACATTCTGAAAGTGCGTGGCGATTACTGCTCAGAATCCGTATCCGCGGTTACTAATCTAAACATTCACAGCATTCACACATTCACTCACGTCAGAGCACGGACAGAGACACTTTCGTAGTACCACAGGTACAACTCACCCACCCACCAACCCGTTGGTCAGCGACGATCAGTTGATGCCCCGTCCACTATCGCGGCTTTAACAGATCGGGCAAAGGGGGCGGGGGACAGCTGCGACAGCTGAGTTGGAAGACTGTTGAGTAGAGCTGCGGCTCGATAGGCGAACCGCCGCCTACCCGTTTCCAGCCGTGGTCGCGGAAGGTGAAAGAGGTGGTCTTGCCTGGAGTGTCTCTCCCGGACAGCGCTGTTTGTAACGAACATGGTTGCCAATTCCTCGGGTTCGCCGCGCTGAATGGCTTTGTGGGCGATAACAAGGGTTTGATAATCAGCCATATGACGCGGGGACAACCACCCGAGCTTTTTTCGCAGGTCAGAGACATGGGCAAATTTACGGCGACCGAAAATGACTCTAGCAGCGAAGTTCAAAATTTTTTGGAGACGATCGAAATTTTTTTGGGACCCATTGCCATAAACTGAGAGGCAGTACTGGATGCGTGAGATAACGAGTGCTGTCACGAGCGTTCTAATGATGCCATCCGGGAGACTGTGGCGCGCATGGGAGAGACCGATCAATAGTCCCGTACACCGGCGGCTGAGTTCGGAGACGTGAGCGTCCCAGGATAGAGTACTGTCAAAAGTGACGCCCAGGTTCCCCACCTGCGCGCATGGCTGCAACGCTGCGTCACGGAACGATACCCTGAAATCTGGCAATTTGCGTAAATTTTGACGACTGCCGAAGACAATGAGCTGTGTTTTACTGGCGTTGACCTTCAGGGCGTTAGCGCAGAACCATTCGTTTAGTGACGCGAGCGAAACCTCCATGCGCGAGATGAGAACTCCAAGGTCCCTGGCAGGACCGCTAACCAATACTTGGGTGTCGTCGGCATATTGAAAGACTACTGCATCACCCGCGTACAGCGATAAGTTGTTAGAGAAGATGGTGAAAAGTAACGGCCCTAACGCAGAGCCCTGGAAGACACCCATGGTATTAGGAAGAGGCCGAGACAGCACTCTACTTCCGGACCCATTTTTCAACGACACGCTCTGGGTGTGTCCATGAAGATAGGCGGCGAACCAGGAAATTTCGATACCGTGCAGCATAAGTTTTTGCATCAGAAGCTCGTGGTCTATCACGTCAAAACATTTACTAAGATCGAGAAGGCATAGCATTGAGATCTCCCCCCTGTCGGTGGCGGCCAGGATGCGTTCAGTGACGGACAACAACGCGGTTTCAGTAGAGTGCCGGGGGCGGAAGCCGTGCTGTGAGGATGCCAGAAGGTGATTGTGAGAGAGGTAGATGTAGAGCTGCTGATGGACAATGCGCTCAACCACTTTCATGATTACAGGAACCAGGGAAATGGGCCGGAAGTTTGCGGGGTCTGAAGGATTGCCGGATTTGAACAGAGGGTGAACTATAGAATGTTTCCATGAATCGGGGATATCGGATTGAATTAAGCAGGTATTGATAATATGCAGGATGACACCACCAATAGCTCGGAATCCGGCTTTCAGCATGCGAACGCAGACACCGTCGGTACCGCAAGCACCCGAGCTACGCATGCTGAAAATCGTCCGCTCAAGCTCGGCAAGAGTGATTTCCCGAAGTTGAAAGCTGCATGCACCAACACGGGTAAGACGTACATTCAAATCAGTAGGTGCGTTTTGGGCTCGGATCTCGGCAGCGACACGAGGACCGACGGATACAAAGAAAGAATTTAAGTCATTGGCAGATAGGTCAGGCTGAACATCAGAACCATCCTTCTTACCGGCAACCACCGACCTGATACATTGCCAAACTTTGTTGGGGCCCCGTTCCCCGATTTCCCTCTGTAGTTCCACCCGCCGGTCGCGACGCAAAGCCGCCCGGACAGAGCGGTTAAGGTTTTTGTACTCGCTCGAGTTGCGGCCTAAATGGCGGAGCGCAGCGCGACGTTGGGACATGAGATCTCGAGTGGCGTCGGAGACGGGAGGAGCAGTCGGGTTACGGATAGACACACGCTTAATTGGGGCATGGGCATCGAAAACAGGTACGAAGAAAGACAAGAAAGCATCCCACTTATTACTGACGGTTTCGGCGGAGAATACATAATCCCAGTCAACATCGAGTAAGTCATGATGCAGTGCAGGGTGATCCAAACGCTTAAAGGAGCGAGACGAGATAACAGTGGGCTTTTGACGCAGTTTCGGCACATTCATAACGACATCGATAAATTTGTGAGGACTGAAGTGACAATATTTAACACGGGTGTCGCAAACGAGCTCACGGTAGTTAACAATACACACATCCAGGAGCGAGCCGGAGGAAAATGTTGCAGTTGTCACTAATTGATCTAATGAGTAATTTGATAGGAAGCTGCTTAGGTGTTGACGCGCGCGGAAATTAGGCTCTTTCAATAAATCACAGTTGAGGTCGCCGCATATGACAAGCGGAACACAGGGGTAATCGATTATAACTCGTTGCAGTTGGGCCTCGAGGTCCGTGAAGTCGGCAAGCAGAGCAGCCTCACTGTGTCGGGGTGGCCGATACAGGGAGCAGATAATCAGCTGCCGGCCCTGTTCAAGCTTTAGCAGCGCCCACAGTGACTCCAGGCTGCTGGCAGAGCTCCCACTGCCCGGGATCTTGAGTGCGGTTGACGTGATTTTAGCCTTGGTGATAATTGCGACACCGCCGTAACCGCTACCATCTGGGCGGTCCACACGACAGAGCGTGTATCCTGGAATGACCAGGAGGCGGTTCGGGGTGGTCGAGCGCAGCCAGGTCTCAGCCAGAAGCATGACGTCGTAGTCGTGACGATTGAGCTCAAACGTCAGCTCCTGAATTTTGGGCTTCAGGCTTTGAATATTCAGGGAGCCGATGAGTAATTTGGGCGGGTCGTTCGGCCGGCTAGACTGGCGCTGAGTCTGTCGAGCAAGCCGGCCATGTGCTCCGTCCGCTGGGCTGAGGGGGCGTGGCCGATTATGATGGCGGATGACATGGGCGGGGAGACTGCGCCGGATAGTCTCGGCGACTTCCCGAGCCGTGTTGTTGTTAAGCCGGTCACGCACCTCCATCAGAAATGCCAGGTCGTATGCACAGGCAGGAGCAATTTGGTCGTCCCGTCGATGGTTGGTGTCAGTTACAGATTACAGAGAGGTGGATTTGAACCTCCAGAGGTAAGAGGTGGAAGGCTTGGTCAGACACTTTATCAGTGGTCACATAAAAGAGGGTTGAATAAGTTTTTCCTACACTATGCTATCCAGAATCTTATCTTGCAACAAATACACGTCAAAACTACACCTCGGTTAACTCCTCCCAGCTCTCGACCTTTCCTCTTTCCTCTACTTTTTTGTACCTTTCAATCTTCCCTCCCCTCTGTCTCCATCCATCTCTTCCCTACCCTTACTCTCGCCTTCACTCCCTTGTTTGTTAATTGGGGCTTTAGGGCGCGCCGACTACTAAGGTCATTTTGCGCCCACCCTTCACTCCCTCTTCCCCAATCCATTTCCTGAGCTCCTTACTACCCTCTCCCCCTCTACCATTCCTCCCCCCCTCTCTCACCTTCACTCCGTCCACACCGGCCGCCCTCTCCGCCCCGGTGACCTCTGCCCTGGCCTCGGGCGAGGTCAGAGGTGACGGAGCCGACAGGTCAGATCCACACTCGGGTGGGCTCCCTCCCCCCGCCCCCGCCACGGCTGCCGGCGGCGGTGGCGGCGGCGGGGGAGGTGGAGGGGGTGGAAGGGGAGGTTCACTGTCGGTGGTGGCCGGTGAGGCGGTGGTCCGGGCTCGTTTGGACGGCGGTGACCGGGGACGACCGGGCGGGGCGCGCCGCGGCGCCGACTGTGGCGGCGGTGACGGCTGAAATGGAAGGGGGAGACTTGATAATTTTGCTGATGACATTGAGTAGAACTGAAAGGCTAGGTATATTGTTTGGCAGAACATACTGTGGCTTGACGGAAATTTAAAGTTCATTACACAACTTTGTATACATCACCTACGAACCCAGGCAATAATATCTTGGTATGTCAAATTCACACATTTTTCTGCACATGCATGATTACCTATTGCTTTTTCCCTTCCAATGCTCCACACCTTTTTATCTCATCCATAGATCACTGCATGATATAAGACTTCAGGAACCCATAAACATAGAGGTCTAGGTGTGAGTCTTACCTTCTCATCCTCCCCACTGAGCCCCCTGATCTGCAGCATCTCCGCCGTCTTCAGGAAGCTCCCCAGCTGCGTCTGTGACACGTTCACACTGCCCTTATACATGAACTCAATGATGGCAGACAGATCCTGGGCACTGGTGTCCTTCAGAAAGATGACCATCTGCTGGCATGAGTTGTTCTGAAAACACAAAATGAGGAAAAGGCTTGTTGACACATAGGTTCCCAAGTTGACTGAGGTGATATGGCAAGGAAGGTCAATTGAACATTGTGAAAATTCCCAGAATTCTTAGTTAGGAAGTCATTGTGTTCACATGGTTCAGGTTGAATGCAGCTCTTCTCATTTCCATAACAAGTTCTGAGTAAAATTGAAGCAGAGAGGGATCAAACTGTTCCAATGTCTGACTTAAGTAGCACTCATGTGACTTGTGAGTTTGTCTGTCAACAACTCCTATTAGCTCACCTTGAGAAGATCCCTAAAGTAGGGGCTGCAGGCCGACAGCATCATCCTGTGTGCCTTGACACGCTGTCCCTCGCAGCAGAGTGTGATATCCACCAGCTCACCGTCCCGCCGCAGGTGGTCAAACATGGAGGTGATGCTGCTCTGGAACCCATCCCACTTGAGGCAAAACTTCTGGGAGTCCATCATCTGTGAATGCAGATTAGTGAGGCAATGAAAAAATCACAATGTCTTGGACCTTGGTTATTCAACAACGCATCATTCAGCCTCGACTGTTAGCATCAGCAACTGAAGGTACCTACCTAACTATCACGTAACAATGACCCATGATCTTTTTTAAAATATGTATTAAAAGATATTCAGTCTAAGCCCTCATGACCAAGCTGGTAGATATTCATATTAAATCATCAATTTGCATTTGGTGACGCCTTCCTTCTAAGCTTGCCAATCTCAATCTGAATCGTGATGAAAGTGCTCAAGGCGGTATTAGTATATATTAGGTCCGAGTGGACAATTGTGACGCTGTTGATACAAATATGTAACAGGAAAAAATTTAGGTTTTAGGTTAGGTTTGGTTATAGGTTTGTAGGTTTTAGGTTTTAGGTTTTAGGTTGTAGTAGGTTAGGTTAGGTTGGTAGGTTGTAGGTAAAAAGGTAAGGTTAGGTCAGGTTTGATTATGTTTTCTTTTATTTCCAGGACATATAAGTATCATTTTTGGATTCAGGATGTCAAATAATGTGAGAATATGAAAACTTTATCTTTTAACAGTCACTCAGACTTAATGTATACTTTTACCCCCAAGGCTATATTGCTAGCTACTCACGTCATGCGGCTGCTATGCCGTAAATTACTATCAATTGAGACTTGGACTATTTGTTTAAAAAAAAAAACATTGAAAATCTCCCTAGGCATATATTTCCTCTCACAGCCGCTAGGTAGCGCCAAACCACAATTTCAGCGCAGTATGCAGTCAGCTGAAAATAAAAAACAATTTTTGTGCTAAATATTTTCCATTAAACAATAAAACGCGTGTAAAACAAAATCAATGAAAATTGTCTCTTAACAAAAAATAAAATTCGAAATAAATTTTGCCCTTGAAAAAACAAAATTGTGTATGCTTTGTGCATCAAAATGCGGAAATCCAAGTGAATTTAATTCCAACAATCGTTATCTCCAATTTCCATCTAAAAGTTAATTTAAAAATAAACGTATTTAAAAACAAATAACGTAAAAACAGAAATTAAAGTGAATGAAACTAAAAATGCCCATATTCAGGTGAAACAAGCAGTCTCTGGTGAAACAATTTTAAGTTTCATCGGAAAACCGTACAAAAAAGGCAAAGTTCTACGGTTAACTTCATGCCTTGCTGCTTCAGGTCTTCAACTATGGTCGCTAGCCGGTCTCGAACCCAAAAGCTTCAAAAGTCTAAAATGCATGCTGACGTCACGCTAACCACTCGGCCACTTGAGTAAACCCGTTGGGGCATCTGGGCCCTGTTTCACCGGTGATAGCAGCACGCTGCTATCAAATTGCGCGAGCTGACGTAATGTGATGACGTCATACTGCTGACGTAAGGGGCAATTCTGGCGCACGATTGCCGCAATATTGTTTTACGTCATCAACTAAATGTTCAAAGTTTACGTCCAAATTTTCCTTAAACCCAGCTTTTTTTAAATATATCATCTTAAAAAAATATATATCAAAAATGAATATACTATCATGACTGCATAAATTCTTATTTTTTAGGCTCATACGTCACTTAATGCCGCGGCCAAGGTCGCGGCCATCGTGCGCCGGAACTGCCCATCACGTCAACAGTATGGCGTCATGACATGACGTCAGCTCGCGAAACGTGATAGCAGCGTGCTGCTATCACCGGTGAAACAGGGCCCTGGAAGCGCATTATGTCAATCTCAATTTTGGGCCGTTTTAGCCCCGCCCATTTACGCCATATAGGTACCTAGTCATGCGCAGGGCCTCCTCTAACATACGCACTGGGTGGGCAAAATTGCCCACCCAGGGCAAAATTGCCCACCCAGTGGCGTCGATTTGCCCACCCAGAAGCAAATGCAAAAATGTTGGTCCGGCCGGACGTCCGGTACTACCTTTCTGGTCTTAAGCAAACTGGATGCTGTTTGAAGGTCAAAAAAAGTTTTCTGGTTGCCCGATATTCAGGGGCGTAGCCAGAATTTCCTCAAGGAGGGGGCCAAACGCACAGGGGCCCAAGATAACCCCCTCAAAATCCAAAAAGCCTTCTGGTTGCATCCATATATTTTTTTGGAGGGGGCCCAAATAAATAGAGAAAAAATATTTAATAAAATAAAATATTAGAACTGAGGGGTAAACACTAAGCAGTCCATGGGCCCTGTTAGATAGGCCCACGAATAGCTTCATAGAGCCGCCAGTCGGTTTTGAGGGCGGTCTAAGGGCCCGTAGGTCGGATGAAGGTTCTTCAGACCGTCACAGGCCCCTACAGCGCATGAGAGCCTCGTAAGCCGTCTGAGGGTCATATAAGCCGCCTAAGGGCCACTAAGACCGACAAAAGCCCTCCTTGCACTTGCAGAGGCCCAGTCATGCCGACGGAGGGCTCTCTCAGACAAACTGAGGACCCGTTCAGGGCATTTGAGTGCCTCCTCAAACCGATAGGGGCCCCTCAGATCGACAGTGGATCCGATCCGAGCTCCCTCAAACCGATATAAGGGTCAGATCAACAGTCGGAACGCATTGATTCTGTTTACACACCGTTGGACCCAAGTTGGACCCATCCCATCCAACTGGCCCCCTGGTTTCAATAGGGCCCCAAGGCTCTAAAATTGGGGCTCTCTTGGCCAAAGTATAACTACTCAGCTGTGTCAAAGGATCTGCCGCAGGGGCCTTTGCGTCGCCAAGGGCCCACTGTGTCAGCCAGGGGCCCCTATAGAATAAGGACCCCTGGCTTCCAGGGGGGGGGGGAGGCATGATGAGAAGATGGTTTACGACGATGCTGGTAGAGTGAAGGAAAGACGACACGAAACAGCATTTACAACAGCATCAGGAGAGTACTTATTTATCTTAAAACGGCCAAAATGCCTCGGTGTTCAATTGCATACATGCATTGGCATAGATAACCCTTTGATATAGGACATCAATTAATTAGTTGAATTTAACTAATGCTTCAATAACGACCCGAGAAGGGACGAGTGATTTGGATAGTGAATATGTGGCTGTAATCTATTATCGGGAAATTCAATTTACATACAAACAGACACAGCAGCCAGTCTCATCAGGAAGTACCAGCTTCCACCGATCGCTGTGGAGTTCGAGAAAACATTGCGCTGGCCGTAAGTCGTAATCTTATCAGACGGCGTCTGACGATAAGATGTCATGACGACTTTGATGGTCGCCACTGATTCTACACCCAGTCTGGTCGGTTGCCGGGAGATGAGGCCGCCGCGCTGCCGTCTTACAGCTGGCTTGGAGCCACCGTCACCGCCACAGCCCGAGCCGGAGATGAAATGAAACGGAAGAGATTGTTATAAAATTGAAATTTCTTTAACTTCACTCCAGTGGGGGGGGGGGGGGCATATGTTACCACCCTGTCGCGTTTTTTGCGTGTAAATAAAAAACCGCGGCGCGTAGCGCCGAGCCGCTTGAAGTAGCTTTTGGAACAACAATTTCGGACAATGTGTGAAATTTTTGACCCCAGGTCATGTCAGGTCGGGTCACCAGGTCAAGTTAACTGACCAAGCCTAAAAAAAGTTTGCAATCATGTCCAGCCTGCAGTGTTTGTGAGAAAGGTTTTAAACTTGGTGGATTGCATGATTTTATGGGCGCCTACAATTTTCATATCTCGGATTTTTATATCCGTGACCTAAGGTCAGGTCAGTGGCGTCACCTTTCCATTACAAGTCAATGGAGAAAAATGAAAATGCCTCTAGATCCGTGTGTACGCATAGGAACAGTCCAAATATTTCAGAATCACAATGATTTGGACCACCCGTGATGACCAGGGTGTCATTTTTGCTGATAGCCTCTAGAAAGGTCATCCGAGGTCATTTGAGGCTACAAACAGATTTTTGCCAATAACTCGCGATCGGAAAGAGATAGAACGCTGAGGATGGTCTCATTGTGTTTGTCTTGCCGAGACGCATCGACTGTTATGCAACATGACCTTTTCCGGTCAGGTCATGACCTTGACCTGAGGTCAAATTTTCAAGTTGACCTTTCAAGGTCAAAATGTAGTTCATTCGACGCGTCTCGGCGAGAGGAACACGATTCTGGCAATAAAAAGGTCGTGGCTTTTTGCTGTCGAAAGTTATTGTCGAAAAACACTTTTCGTAAAACAGCTATTTTTTTAGTTTTTGCCCTCTGGAGGCTAAACCCGTGACCTGAGGTCAATTTTGATTATGACCTTTTCAAATGAAGAGTTCAAGAGCTATCGAATGCTTTCGCATGCGTTTTTCTAGCTACCATAGTTCCTGAGATAACGGCATGTTTTCTGAAAAATATAATGACCATTGGCAAATTTTGACCTTTGATGACCTCTGGTGACCCCAATATTGCTCTAAAATGAAAAATGACTGAAGTACTTTCAAACGTACGAATTGAGAGCTATCGACTGCTTTTTACGGTGTCTTTCTAGCCCTCTTAGTTTTTGAGTTAGAGGTGGGTGGTAACATATGCCCCCCCCCCCCCACTAGGGCGAAGCTGGCTGAGACCGCCACTGGGGCGCGGGTTAAGTTTATTCCGTATTTCTGTTTACGTAGAATAACATTGATGGGGTAGGAAAGGCTTTAAAATCATCTATCGTTTGATGCAAATGGACACGAAAGAACTTCAAAGGTACGACAACGCACATTTGAAACACAACTGCGGAAAACGCGAAACTTTACTATATGAACCAGGGACTTCTAACCGATAACCTTGCTTTACACAGCTAAAAGTACTATGAACCTACTACTTCCACTTTGTTGTTTACTTCAACACCGTTCGTTAAGGCCTGGCTACACTATGCGTTTTCTGCGTGCGTTTTTTTTTTTGCGAGTTTACGTGATTTGCGGAATATGGTTCCAGAAAGAAACGACATTACGTTTTTGTTATATGTTTTTCATTTAAACTTTCAAGTAACATAAACGTTTTATTAACTTTTATATAAATATTAAAGAAGTTAAATTAATAATAACCTTTTTTCTAGAACGATATTTAGGAAAACACGCAAACTCGCAAAAAAAAAACGCACGCAGAAAACGCATAGTGTAGCCAGGCCTTCAGGCGCAACTTATCTCAACGCACCGCAACCCGCCCGGCGCACACTATAGTCCCCCGCACACAAACAGAGTCACGACTGCAGGCGGCTACCTATACCAGGCGGCTATGATACGAGCTGCGGGACATTCGACCTTGACCTGACCCGAGGCAGCGTCTGGGGCAGCGTCATACACATCCGCTACGTGGAACCCATACCTGTTATAAATAACAGATCTACACTGTCTCGATTCGCATGGACTATAGAGTGCTAAGAACGGATACTCGACAATCGATATGGTATACATGATTTAGCCACACACGACCATTATAGGTACACAAAGAAAATCAGCATCTTCAAAAGAAAAAAACATCTTCAAACACCGAATCAAATCGGTGATGTGGGCCTAATACCTACCTATCGACTAACGTAAAAGGCAATCAAACGTGGCTTTTTCATTACGAAAATGCTAGCTGTCTACTAACAGCTAGAGCCATGCAACAGTGCAACTTAATTAAGCGTAATGACACTGTCCGAATTTTACCGGTAAATCATAGAACTGGCGCGAAACCACTTACCAAGTCCGGATCTACAAGCGATACCTACATTCTACAGGGATTACAAATAGTTACGCTATTCGCTACTAGATGGCAGGATGATCGAACGCCTGAAGATATACTGTGCCGCATGGCACGGGGAATTCCGACGCAGGCCGCAGCACATGCCGTACAAATATTAAACGACGCCAAACGCTTGCATGTTCACGCCAGCGTCTAAGATGCGAAAGCAGAAGAACGTGCTGTTTTTTTAACGTTTTAGCCCGGCCCGAAGCTCAGTTGTTTTATGATTGAGCAATGAGCATTGCATCGGACATCGGTTCCCCGAGCCGAGAGCCCGGGTTCGAGTCGTTCCGGCGCTCGATCTATGAGACTCCTGACGGGAATGGTCTGCGGTTGGTGAGAGCAGCTGCAGACACTTGGTCAGTTCTGTGAGACGAATCCTATTTGTATCCATTATCCAGCTATCCGGCACTATCAGTATCTACTATCCACTTATCCAGCTATGTTTGAGGAAAATGCCAAGGTTTGACTTCTAAATTCTCCCGATTCCCCGAAATTGTGATTGGACGGAGGGGGCAGGCCGTGCATGCTTAACCCTATTCCTGGCGGGCTCCGCCGGGACAAGAAACTGGCGGGGGGGGGGGGCCGATTCGGCCCCCCCTGAGATCTCGAGAACGAAGCAAGATAGCGACAAGCGGTAAACGGCATCGGATACGCACGGTCAAGATCTACAATTTTTACTAAGGTCATTTTCAGGTCAGGTCAAAGATGACGTCACAGGGGTCGAAAAAGTCAAAATGGCGGCGCTAGATATGGAGAGAGTTTTTCTCGAATAACTTTCGAATTAGTCAAGATAGGAACAAACTAAGGGCATCATCGTGATCCTCTCGTCAATCCACAACGAATGATATATATGTTGACCTCGCAAGGTCAAGGTCAAAGGTTGACCTCAGGGCACGTGACCTCGAGGTCATCATGTATATCATTCGATGCGTCTTGACGAGCTGAACACAATGAGACCATCCACGCGTCTGTATCTTGTTCCTGTACGGAGTTATTGGCCAAAAACCTTTGGTGACCTTTGATGACGTCACATGACCTCACAGCTGCCCAACAGCAAAACAGACCTCAAGGTAGCGAAGGTTGATCGTATATGAAGTCATGTATGGTATATGGGGCCATTCCGACCCGTTTTAGTGGTAAAAACAGGGAGTTGATTTTTCCCCCATTGACTTATAATGGGGAGGTCGCGAAACTGACCTGACCTTAGGTCACCGATATCAAAATTCCGAGATATACAAATTGCACATACTGGTACCCTAACTAAAGCCTGAAGAGAAGAAATTGATCGGTCAAAAACTCTAGCTCTGGCGTGATTGCAAACTTTTCTGAGGTAGGGTCACCAAACCGCCTCTGGTGACCTGACCTGAGGTCAGATCAACTCAAAATTTTCAGACATGTTGCGTAGAAGCCTTTTAGGAAAAGTCAGAAAATTTGAGCTTCCTAGCTCAACGCGTTTGGGAGAAATAACCAAAAAACCTCAGGGGGGGGGGGGCTCCTGAGGCCCCCCCCCCGCCAGGAATAGGGTTAAAAGCTGAAGCTCCATGTAGCTCGGGACTCTGAGCACGTCACTCCGTTCATTGAACATATTCAAGTGGAATATCTGCAAATTAAAAAAATGAATTGAAAGTTAAACTGAATATTGTCTCAGCTAATGTTCAAGCTATGTTTCCATCATCTATGTAGAAGCACTTCTTTTGTCATGTTTACGTAAATGATTGCGCCGCTGACATTTATACAGCAACTTGTGCCGTAACAAATCTAAAAACCAAACGCGTACTTAGCGCCACACACCACTATCAGATCCATCAACTCAACCACCCACACTAGATCCCAATCTCTTCATGACCAATAGCTGACCCGACCTTTCACCCACCGCTACCACTTTTACTATCGATCAGCGATGGCTGTGCCCGGCGCCCGAACCAGTCGTTGGGTCAGGTCAGCTCTGACCACGCCTGCGGGACCAGTTTTGGGGGCTGGACCCGGTGAGAGGCCCCGCGGCGCCCGCTCTAGGCAACAGTATTGGTCAGTGCTGCAGGGAGTGCGACGCACAACGGACTGGAGGTGTGCCGTTGGAAGCGAAAATTGCGATAGCGCACTGTGGGGCACGGACGCTGAAGTGTGATCGGAATTCGGAGGGAAATACTCGGGAGAAAAACGAGTGTTGGGCTGGGTATTTTGGTTTTTTTCTAAAGCGATTTCGAGACCTTCGAAGAAATTACGGAACCAGGAAAGGAGCAGCGAAGACCTATAAGATTTGGGGAGGACGGCAGCTCCAAGAGGAAGGCTCCATGAACTTCAGTCACTAGTGGATCAAGGTAAGCAGATGCATTCCTTGTGTCATAGTAGTGATAAATTGCTTGCGTTCAAATAAAAGTAACTTCAGTATGCAAGCAAACTTAATCAGGAACAAGAAAAAAGCTTGCAATCGACCTCTTATAACTTCGCTGTAGTTGTAGCATATATAACCATTCACACCAAAAACACTTCAGACTAATCACGATTGTAGCATATCCTGTTCAACAACGACAAAGGGATCTCGCTCATTTGCAGTAGGGAGATATAATATCTACATGATTTAACCCTCGCCGGCACAGGGGGGGGGGGGGTTGATGCAACCCCCCTAAGTTTTTCCGCAAATAACTCGCGTAAAAAGCGTCTGATCTCGACGAAACTTTCAGTACCCTCGCATTGATCAATTTTACACATATCCTAAAAATTTCATGACCCTGACTACAATGACCTTTGACCTGTGACCTCTTTTCTGAGACCATGTTTGGCCGGAATCGCGATTCGGCGTATGTCGGCTCGCATTAGCCGCGCGTTTGCAAGCTTTTCGTGGTTTCAAACGTTCAAACATGTGATTTGATGTTGCTCCCATGCATTAGGGTGGTTGTCAAGGTCACATGAAGGTCAGGTCAGGTCATTGACCTTTGGTGACCTCGGTTCACTTTTTCGAGTTTTACATGTTTCTAGGCTAGTTTTTGGAGCTGATTTCGAATTTAGCAACCATTTGAACATTTACGAAGTAGTTTTGGTGCCTTCGTAACATGTTACGAAGCTGTCAGAGGCGGTTGACACGTATTACGAATACTCGTCACAACCCCTACCGCGGTTGACCTGACCTGACCTGACCCGACCTGGTCTTAATGCTTAACCCTAGAACGCCTAGGGGGGGGGGGGTTGTATCAACCCCCCCCCCCCGAGGTTTTTTCGAAGTGCACGCTAAACGGCTTGTCGTAGCGGGCTGAAATTTTCAATACCCTCTGGGGCAACCTTTGCGCATCTTTTGCCGAAAAAAATTGATCGGGTCATGTCAGGTCACGGAGTTATGACGTCATAAGAGGTACAGCCTCCGGCCGACAGTTACCAAACGTGTGCGCCGAATCCCTAGGTTTTCTGTCGGTGATACCCACATTGTTTGATGGATCATGATGAAACTTCCCATGCATGTTGGGGCAAGCATTGGCTATCGTGTGGTGCAAGAAAATTGACCGGGTCAGGTCAGGTCACGGAGCTATGACGTCACAAGAGGAACAGCGTCCGGTACTATTTTTGAAAAGCGCCCGAACCACTATTTTGCTAATTCTTGTCACCTCAATGGGAATATGCAGCAATATTAGCTTCTATAGGGAGCAAATGGACCTCCCAAATCCAAAAATACAATCAGATTTCAAAAATTTAAATTTTGATTTTTCGAATTTCTGCCACCGACTGTGACCTTGCCGACTTCCGGCGCTCCCAACGCGCCATTTTTAGAGCTAGGGAAACGAAATACATACCAAACGATAGAGAATTGATCAAGGAACACGATAGTGAAGGTTTCAAGTCGATATCTCCCACCGTTTTGCCGCAATCGCCGCGGAAAGTTGAAAAAGTTTGATTTTTTCGGAAAATTTGACCTTTGACCGGTCATAAGTAGGTCAAATGTTGACCTAGGACCAAAAAATATACCACCAATCGCGAGATCTCGTTGAGAGCAATCCGTTGGTTTTTTCCGCTAAGCTCTACGACCTTCCGTTTCGAAACGCCAGGGGGGGGGGTCGTAACAACCCCCCTCCCCCCCTGGTCGTTCGTGTTATGAGAAATGGCCTGGTCGTGCGAGGGTTAAAGACATCATCTCTGATCAAAACTAACACGATATTCGTGATCAGCACCCCGAAAAATCCCTTAGCAGCCACACTACGACTTTCAACAGGTCCCGATTTTCCCGACTTTTGGTCATTGACTGACCTGGAAGGTCAACCAATGATCTAGGACCTTAGAATTGGATATCATCGGCTTCCTCTTGTAACGGGCAACACGCTCGTTTTTTCTGCGAAGCTCTAGCTCGATCAGGGGCCAAACGCGAGGGGGTCGTACCCCCCCCCCCCTTGTGCCGTCGAAGGACGCAAAATGGCCAGTGCCGGCGAGGGTTAAGGTTGCGTCTATTTGCAATAAACGACTTAGATAAATTCGACCTAGGAACGTCTCGACATGCGAGACGGTGACTCAAATGCATACGGTTATATCGCACAAGGTGATGATTTGATAAAGATCCTATTCATTTCCATTTTAAATTCGATATAAACTCAGCGGTTGCACATGTATGTAAGACCGGAACCGTTCACTGGCACCCCGGAAATAGCGTTCGAGTTATTCTTAATCCCAAAAAGCGTTTTATGCCAGCATACAAATCCAGACAGTAGCGTAACGATGACGATTAGCCAAATCTAACCATAACTTTGCCACTGAATCTTTTGTAACTTTTTCGTAGCGATTCAATAAACGTCAATAACCTATTTCATTACGTTAAAACAAAATTAAAAAGGAACCGCCAAATTCTCCATTGACGGGAATTGAAGCTCATAGCAAAAGAAATTGAAACATGCAAAAGGCATATTTTCGCCTTCATATCGACTTCTTTTTCATTGAAACTCTGAACATATTCAATAAGTAGTTCGTTTGTTTAAATGGTTGTAAGAATAGTTCGTTATAAAATCATTGCTCGCTTCAACTTTGTCGAAGTCGTGACGGTTGTTGTTGTTGTTGTTGCTGCTGCTGTCGTTTTTGTTGTTGTTGTTGTTGTTGTTGTTGTTGTTGTTGTTGTTGTTGTTATTGCTGTTATTTTTGTCGTCCTCCTCAACCCCCTCTGACCCCCATCCTCTCCCCACCATCCCCCAGCCATCTCTCCAGGATGCAGGCGGGCCTGGTGACCAAAAAGTACCGGGTGATGGCCGCAGGCCTGCTCATCATGGCCCAGATCACACCCAAGGGCAACCCGAACAACATCATCTGTGACAACCCCATCGAGGAGACGTACGACTTCATCATCGGTGAGCGCCGAGGGGTGGAGGCGGTCAGTCACGAGAAACGATGATAGTATTTCAGTGTTATTTTATGAGCGAAAGTTTTTGGGTTTGGTCGCCTTGGTCCTAGCCCTAATTCAATATACCCTGGTGTTAGCTTGGTTAAGAGGGTTTGGAGATGGGCATAATGAAGCATCGATTGTACTATATAAGGCAGTGAGAATGGATTGGTAGAGACGGATTGCAAAATATGACTGCGATCACATGGCAACTAGGACTCAACTCTAAATTTGTTGTTTGTATCAGTGAATATTTACAGGCTAAGCGACGCTTAAAAAATTGCTCTTGTAACAAAAAAAAAACATTATAAACGTTAAGCCCGCTATGAACCACAGAAATACTTGGCATTTTGAATGAACCCAGCCTGGCCTATAAACACGTAATTTACATTAGATCAGTCATGATCCACTTTGATGTGGTTCACCTTGTGCCCGCAACCAATAACTGACCACACAAAAACCGCCGTAGCCACGCGACTTTTTACAACACCCGCCCCAATCTGACGACTTTTTATGCGTTAGACGTATGATGCTGATGTAACAATTCATGAAGCAGGATTGGTCGCAAGTTTAAAACTTCGGTACTGTGATATGGCTGTCAACGGTTGCAAAATGGACTGACACATGATTAACTACCTTTCGTACTTTCATTGCAAGGAATTCAAAGCATTCCACGCAGTTCAAGCTGTCATTTCCGATGTAAAAAAAAAACAGCTTTATTATGCCATGCACCACTGTTATGCACCGTGTTTTTTTGTTGTTGTTGTTGAAGGACTGGTTGTAAGGCAACATCAGTCTTTACATTTGCTGAACTTCGCTTACCTTTACTGGCCCTTGCAAACCTCTGATGACCCCTGATGACCTCTGATGACCCCCTCTGACCCCCACAGCCGGCGGCGGCACGGCCGGCTCCGTGCTGTCCGCCCGACTCTCAGAGGATGTCAACTCCCACGTGCTCCTCCTGGAATCCGGTGGTACGGGTACGGCCTATACTGAGTGGCCAGCCATGACTCGCTTTGTGTACGATACCAAAAAGTGGGACTGGAGGTACAAGAACGTGCGAGACGAGGGATACTGCTTCGGAATGAAGGATAAGGTTGGTATAATGGGAGGAAGGGGAGGGGGAGGGGTGGGAGAGAGTAACGCTTAAGGGTAACACATCGAGACAGAGAGATATAAATGTTTAGGGTAGGTATGGTGAAGACGGCAAGCAGAACTTTTACCCACTTGTTCTATCCCTCGTGAAATCTCTTACCAGCCTTAATGCACATTGCATAGGTATGCATTCTCCGTGAACACACACGTAACAATATTTCGAGACATGACCGGAAACAAGCAGACACGTAATTTGTCATAATGGTCAGACCTTACCAATTGATATTCCTGTCTCCTACCCTCCCCTGCCTCTTACCTTCCCTCAGGTGTGTAAGCTGTCCCGTGGCCGTATGCTGGGCGGTCAGTCGGCCTTCAATCGTATGATGTACGTCCGAGGAAATCGGAACGACTTCGACCTCTGGAAGAGGCTGGGCAACCCCGGCTGGGGCTACGGTGACGTCCTGCCGTACTTTATCCGGGCAGAGGATAACCTTGATCATCGACTGAAACACAGCCGTGAGTATCAGAGGGGATACTGTATCACATTGATGGATAATGTCAAACACAGCTGAGAGTGGGATAATGTATCAGATCGGAGGATAACCTCGATCATCGGCTGAAACATAGCCGTGAGTGTTATTAATTTGGGAGTTCTAGAGTTGGGAAGGAGAAGAGAAACGACAATAGAAATATGCGGGACTTAATGTTGTATAGCCTAGTCCGTTTACTTTCAATTGTGGTGATAAAGTTAAGTAAAAATATTGAAGTGTCTTATCTTTGAACGTCAAAATCAGATTTACACCTAAAGCGGTAGAACGTTTACATCATTTGCTTTACATCTCTCAGTGAGGAATAATGATGCCCTGCAGCTTCCAGTTTAGACTTTAGAGCCTTTGTCATACAAACGCTATAGGACTCCGATCACGCCTCATTTCCTCCAAGTGCGTAGGTATTGGTGTGTATCAGCAAATACAGCAGCAGAGAAACGTTCAGCAATTAGCTCACCAACGTATGCTTTGTTCCACAGCTTACCACGGCGTCGGAGGCCCCATGAAGGTCTCCAGCCCGGAGCGACATCAACTGTCCGGTCTGGCGTCTCTCTGGCTGAAGGCGGCCATCCACAACAAGTTCGAAGTCGGAGATATCAACGGAGACAAACAGACACGTAATTTGCTACCGTGTCATGGTTTTTATGATGTGATGGTGAAAAGACAAGTGTGGTTAGATGAAACAGCGGTAGCAACAGTTTGTAAATTACCCAAAAGCTTGCCAGCATATCCTTTTACAGAGCAGCCTGATCGCCACCTGTATCCACATTTTGTTTCGTGAAGACCTTTTATGTGCTACCCGGTAAGAAGAAAAAGCAAAAATAGTATATTCTGCAAACTACCCAGTGCTGTTTATCTTTCTAGTTGAGGTTTATTTGCCATTGGGTCTACAGTGCAGGGATATTTCTATCTCGCACTCCTCTGAGATGCAGAGATAAGAAATTGTTATCTCTGCATCCCTCTGAGATGCAAAGATAAGGTCTCGAGGGTTCATAGCGAAAAATCAAGAGTTTAACCCGCGCGGGGCTGGGGTCTCCAGCCGAACGCGCGGGGCTGGGGGGGGGGTAAATTTTACCCCCCTGTTATCTCCCGAACTAATGGTCCGATTTGGAAAATTCAAACGCCAATCGAAAGCTCTCATCACGAACTACTAAAAACATGTACTTAATTTTAAGTTTAAGGTCAAGGTCAAGGTCAGGTCAAGGGTACAAATTGCAAGTTTCTACAGTATCGGCCTTGCACCGTAGTTGCCGAAGAATGGAGTCATGGACTGAGACTGATCGCCCAAAACGTGTTCTTAGGCTACCAAGACAATATTCGTTGCATACAATATCATTCAGAGGTCAAGGTCAAGGTCAGGTCAGGTCAGGTCAGGTCACCAAAAAACAAAATACAGAAAAGGGCATATGCGACACATGTTTTATGGGTCATTTTATTCATAGAATTCAATAGGCACACTCAATAAGTGACATGGACCACCTCTGGATGAATTTCAGGTCGAGGTCAGGTCAAGGTCAGGTCAAGTGAGGTCACATTTTGAAGTTGGTTGTTAAGGCCTAAAAGGGTGTCTATCTGATGCAGTTTTTCACGGCGAATCGAATGGTGCTATTTTTGTTTCCGTACGAAGTCTAGAACTTCCAAAAAAGTCATTTTTCAAAAAAATTGTGTGTCGTGACGTCATAAAATTTTGAATAACTCCCACATTTTTGAACCGATTCTTCTAAAATTTGGTATGCAGGTGCACATAGACCACTTCTCTGACATATATTCCGGTTTTTTTCGATAGACTCAAAATTTTGGATTTTATAATGATTTTCCCAAAAAAGTCAGTTTTTTGAAAAAATTTAGGTCAAAATCCAAAATTTTCAAAAAACCGAGATAGCCATTTGATAGACAAAGTAAAATTACGTATAACCTTTTTTGTTACGTCTTGATTCCTTTAAAAATGAAGATGTTAGCGGCGTTTGAACTTTTGCCGTTTTTGAGGCGAAAATGGCGAACATGACGTCACTAAAACGTCAATTTCTCAAAAATATTCCGACTGATTTTGCTCAAATTTTCAGGGAACGTGTCAAATTGATGTAAGAATAGGTACTGAAAGTTTGGCGGCGCTGCGCGCCGCCGTTTTTGAGATATCGCAAAAATTCGCGAGGGGGGGGGGTAAAATTTACCCCCCCAGCCCCGCGCGGGTTAAGTGATGAAGGGTCAATAACCGAACAACATTTGGTTTGGTTGTTTATGGATGAAACTTATGAAATAAGAACAAACTACTCTGAATCTATTTTTACATAGATGAATACATTTAAATATTATATTTTATTAATTAAGAATAAACCTCAACATAGAAAGATATAGGATTCCTCATGGCTCACTCGTGGAAGATAGGATATCTTTTCCTATATATGATATATGAAATGATGATGATGATAGGATATCTTTTCCCGCTTGGAAAAGATATCCTTATCTTCCACTCGGAGCCATGAAGAATCCTCTATATCTTTACGCTCAGTCATGTTAACACTCGAAAATAGTTTCACCAAGGCTCTTTTCCCCTAAGCCCCTTTCACAGCTCCAAAACCTAACACGTGCCCCTGCATCTACCGCCCCCTCCTGCAGGGTTCATGCTGCACCAGACCAACACGGCCTATGGCGAGCGTTGGTCGACCGCTCGCGCCTACCTGGCTCCTGCCTCTCACCGAACCAACCTGGACATCCTCACCGAAGCTCACGTCACTCGTATCATCGTCGACCCCAAGACGCAGCGCGCCAAGGGTGTGATCTTCTACAAGGATAAGAAGCGCCGAGTGGCCTGGGCCAGGAAGGAGGTCATTGTGAGCGCCGGCACGTTCAGTTCGCCGCAGCTGCTGAAGTTGTCGGGGATTGGACCGTGTGGAGAACTGAAGAAACATGGGGTGAGTGGAGAGAGGGGGAAGGGGAGAGGGGAGGGGATGATGAGGTAGAGCAGGGAACAGTAGATGTAAGAGATAGAGTACAGCAATTCGTAACTACGTCAATCAATCATAGGTACTTTTTTAATACTATTTTCTGATCGAGCAATTCATATTTCATATGTATATCATGCGTTGTATTCTAGTTTTACTTTTAACTGGAGATGCAAACAAGTTACTAAATTATTACAACGCTAGATTTATGTCTACAATTATTTACTCTCCAATCATTCACATGACCTTTTCACTGCATCCTTATTCTGATTGCAGATTTATTGTAAGAAGAACCTGCCCGGTGTGGGTGAGAACCTCCAGAGCCACTTTGGTATCGGTGGCATCGACTTTCTGGTGGCGAGGGACGGAATGAAGGGACCGACCAAGGCCCTGAAAAATCCCGTCTACAAGAAGCAGTATATCAACAAGAGAATCGGTTGGTACTGCCTGATTATGAAGCAAATATATTGCATGTCGATGAGTGCCAACAGTTCATAAGGCATTTATTCAGACGTTACTTTTGGCTTTATATTACTTAGGTACCTGAAAAAGGTAAGACGAGGGAAACTAACCTCGCTAGCAAAATAAGCGAGACATATAAAAAACTCCGAATGAAAAAAGAAAATCAAATACATCAGTTTCTACTTGTAAGGCACATCTAATTGTCCATACATTCACGGTAACATTCATCTATATCGTTGTAGCTAAATGAAATTCCTCCCCCCCCCCCCCCCCCAAGAGAAAAGTCCATCAGCTGAACGTTCTTCCAGGTCCGCTCGCCTCTGTGATGGGCCTGGAGGGCACCGGGTTCATCAGCACCTCCTACAACAACATCAGCTACGGCCAGGACTGGCCGGACGTGCAGTTCCTCTTCTTCTCACAGCACACCTCCACCGACGGATACTACGAGGCGCTCATCTATGGACTGTCTTATAAGGTGAATACACAGGGTATAGTGGCTTATTGACTTACTTGGGTGAATATTTGGTGGATGTCGCTTACGACTGACTTTTTATTTATTTCTTTTTTTGTTATGGTGCATGGCTTTGAAAATTTTAGAAGTCATCACAGCCCGTGTCTTCGTCTTCAATAGAACATCCCTGGTCTTAGCTTCGATAAAAACCATACAAAGCTTCACCTGAAGTAGGATCTGAATTTCTGAATACGTAATACGTGAATACGTGAGCTTCAGGAAAAAGGACTGTAGCAATCACTGGGTTTTCCGCCCTATTCACAACATATTTTTAATTCCTTCGCCTTTCAGTTTCATATGGTGTGTCCGTAGCCATTAATTCACCACTCTCTCCCTACAAATTTCCGATGCATGCCTAGGCACGATAGAACTGTTGACCTCAGACTCGCATCCTCTTTTCTCCGACAGCTCTGGCAGACATTCTACCCGAACAAATTCACGCCCGGCTACCGTATTCTCCCGGTCAACCTCCGCCCGCGGAGCCGCGGAAAGGTCGCCCTCCGCTCCCGAAACCCGTGGCAGCACCCGGACATCTTCCTGAATCTCTTCGACGACCCACACGACCTGGCAGTTCTCCGCGAGGCCGGTCAGAAGGCCGAGGCGATCGGTCTTTCTCTACCCTTCATCCGCGCCGGAGCGTCGGCCGTGGGGGAAAAGAACCGGTTCTGTTATCTCCACCCGACCGGAGGGCCCGACTGGTGGGACTGTCGGGCGCGCGTGTTCCCTGAGACGCTCTACCAGGAGACGAGCACGTGCAAGATGGGACCGCCCAGCGACCCCATGGCCGTGGTGGATAACCAGCTCAGGTGAGCGGCCATACGATGGGGAGATGGGAGATGGAATCGTTTGAGCATCAGTGTGCTTGGTTTTGTGAGAGTTTGTGGACGATAGGATAACGCATAAATTGATAAATGCAATGATTCTCTCAGACTTATTAGAAGCATGAAAATAGCCTGTTGCTCACTTCTATTGGAACTCAAAAAGTAAACCAATATTCGGGCGTGGCATTTCCTCAGTGGCACAGTATACAAGGTTCTTTCAAACGTACAAGAACATAGCGGCCTAGAGCACCTAAGGCAAGGTCATCAAAACGAAGAACGAATATCGTTAATCGTTTCAAGCGAATATTGCTCGAAAATAGTTGCCGTATACGTGACCATGCAACCGTAAAACCGAAATTTAGATTACGTAGCAGTCGGTATCTCACATGATACCATTCGTCAATGTAAACCAGTTTCACCCAACAGCGCTTCAAATTCGACCACACACCCCTGCCGCCCCTCTGACCCTGTCCCTTCCCCCGCAGGGTGTACGGCATCAGCGGTCTGCGCGTGGTCGACGCCTCCATCATGCCTACCATCGTCTCCGGTGACGCCAGTGCCGCCACTGTGATGATCGCCGAACGAGCTGCAGACATGATCCGAGCCTTCTGGCACGGAATCAGAATCGGAACCCGAGATCCCGCTGGCTTCGTCGAGGAGACTGTGATGAACCTTAGAGGGGCGGGGAGTGAGACGAGTCCGGCGTTTGGACTGGCTGATTTGATTGGCGATGGGCAGGGAAGCAGCTTTGGGACGTTGGAGGAACAGCTGCTGTCAGCGGGAGATTTGCCGACGTCGAGTTATTTAGACACGACAGATGGAGTGGAGACAACGTATGGAACGACGCAGACCACGGAAGTGGCGACTCCGGCGACTGAAGAAGCGACCACGGCAGAGATGACGGAAGAAGCTGTCACAACTGGAGAGGCCACCACAACGCAGACAACCAGCATGATGCCAGAAACGACAGCAACGACGGTTACAGAGCCAGCAGAGACCGAGACCACGGAGACCACACAGCAGACCACACAGCCGGTCCCAGAGACCACGCAGACCATCCCCGAGACCACGACGGCGGCAGTGACGGAGCCAGTTCAAACCGAGGCACCCACAAAATCCACCAAAATAGGATACACCATCCATATGGGAGGATTGACCAAAATGAGTGGCACGTTCGTGGTAAAACCGACTGCGAGTTCTGCGACCACAGAAGAAAGTAAACCAACCACCGAGAAGGCTTCTTACAGCAAATCGGCATCATATGATGACGAAGACTCAACTACATATATAGACTATGATAAACTCTCGGATGCCGAAATCTTTGGGGAGTTTCCCGATGTGAATGAAGGAAACTATGGCGGTTTCCTTGGACCGATTAATGACTTTAGCGGATATACAGGAGGTTTGACGGTCCCCAAGGAAGAGTTTGAAGCAGTATCAGATCCCGAACTCATTCCACAGGAAGAATATGGCACACCTCTGGGAGATGTTTCGACATCTAGTTTCAAGATAGGCACACCATTTGGAAGCACCGAAGGGTTCGGTTATGATTCCACCGTTGAACTTGGCAAAACGTCAGACTATGAGTCAGATATTAGTCTAGAAGAAGGTTTGGGAGCTTCGGAAGGTCTTGGAGAAACTCCGGCCTTTGGTTCTTCACTGAGTTATGGTGACGCACCTAAGTATGGCTCCTCACTGGGCAGTTCAGAACCGTTTGACTTTGGTTCGTCCCTGAACCTCGGTGAAACAGTAGAGTACAGTCAGCCACTGGAGTTCGAGTACCCTCCAAAGTACGAAACATCACAGAAGCCTGAAACGAGCTCAGCTTCACCAGCAACTGATAAAGATATGAACACTGAAAAGCCCAAAGAAACCGTTCAAGAGGAGTTTGGGATGCCTCGAGAATCAGACATAGTTAGTGATTATGGAGCCCCGCTGGAATCAGAAATCACGAGCGACTATGGAACACCTTTCCAATCGGAAATAATCAGAGACTATGGAGCACCTCTGGATTCTCAAATCGTCACTGATTATGGACCTCCCAAGGATTCAGACACAACGGAGGGCTATGGGGTACCACGACCCTCGGATATATTTGGCGACTACGGACCACCCAAAGAATCAGAGAACCTCGGCAGCTATGGGTCACCTTTCAATACTGATCAATCCATTGGCTTTGCGACTCCGGTGTCATATGAACCTGTACGAGCAAGTGGAAACACTCAGAAGAATGCACCTGCCTCAAATTATCAACAACCTCTTCCGACTGCTAACACGCAAAACTTTAATGGATATAGCGATTATTCAATGCGCTCCGAGGCTGAAGGTGACATTGCTTCTGAAGCTCCCTCCACCGAGGAAGAAACTACAGAGAGACCAGCGGCAGGGGCCGGGCTTCTTCAGGACAACATCAAACGCCTGAAGGAAGAGATGCGAATGCTGCAAGCCTCCACAACGCGGGAAGTTATTGCCACCGAACGACCCAAACCACGATTCGACGCCCGTGGTGGAACCACAGGGGAACCGAGAACGTACTCGTCTGTGTACACTGACGGTTTTGGTGACGGGATGGAAAACACGTTTGGTGGTTACAGGACCCGCCAGATGGACGGCGGAGGGAAGAAGAGGGAGGTGGTGGACGAGTTTGTGGCAGAAGCCAGCGTTGGTCACGCCACTGTCTTCCAGAGGGTGGAAGAGTCGAAAGATGGTTCCAAGTCGGAGGAGGATGCAGGGAGGAAAAGTAAAACCCCAGCAAAGGAAGACGAGAAAGGTGTACTGGTGCGTAGACGCAAGATCATGCAAAATAGGAATGGGACGTCATCGCTTAGAAGTACAGAAGAGCCACCTAAGACCCCACTTCGGATACAACACAATGTGAAGGCAAACACGGAGAGTGAAGTGACTCAGAACAGAGGAAAGGCGACATTCGCTCCGCGCAGAAACGCTGGACGAGCTACACTCCAAGCGAACAAGAGTAACGAGAATTCACGCTCAAGAGCAGTATTTTTCCAAACCAGGACAGCCAAACCAGACCCTACAACAGCTCGGTCAACAATACCACATTCTCGAAGGAATAGCGCAACGAACTCCACAACACGACAAGGTAGGACAAGAACTTGGGACATCGCGATAGTCACCAGGGCTCCCAAAGTGAACACGAACAAGAATGCTCGTCAAGACAGAAGAGTTCCAAATTCCGCGAGAAGCAGACCCAGCTCGCGTCAACAGACTGAGAAAGCAACCGAAGTGTCGAAGCTAACCTCTAAGAAGGAAAGACCGAACGCCTCGATTGCAACATTCGGTTCGAAACGTGTGCACGGAATTCGTTTTGTTGTCAACGATACAGATGCTAAAAATAGACGTCGCACTTCCAACTTGCCAAGAAACTCATCGACTAGCGATAAGGAATCGAGTGCCAGTGCAAAAGACTGGACCAATGCGGATGCTAGTTCAGGCTCATGGGGTGAGCGGAATCAGAAATATTTGTGATAAAACGTGAGTTGAAAATAGTTATGTGGTATTTAGTGAATAAGGCACGGTATATCACATATTGGCTGGAGATGATGAATGCATATACCTTTTTTTACAATGAATTCGGATCTGGTGAAGCCTGGATGGTGATATTGAAGGTACTGTTGTCTCGCTGCTGTATGCTCAATACATTGTTATTTACGTCCTAAGGAGATAAAACTAAGCGGCATGCAGCAATATGTGGTAGACTGGCAACTTCTTGGCTACGTCATTAAATCTTTCTGATAAATGTCAAATGATGTCTCTTAGGGGATGGCAGCTTCGTATTTCTCTCAGGCATTGCTAGTGCGCTCCAAGCACGAAACTTGGGGGTTAAATTCATCAGACGTTCCCAATAGGTACGCGTTGGGTAGTGGGTACATGACTACACACTGTTCTTCAATGTACAGAAATACTGTGACAATGTTAAATGTTATAAATAAATGACGGTTATGGTATTGTGTTTGATGGATAATTACGACGGCATCGTTAGAAAACACAGTCGCGACATGCTACGTGTTACGTGAAGTTCATATTATTACACCATATTTTATGTCACGAGAGGCTAGTAAAATATAAATGGATCGGACTGGAACGACGGAATCACGTGTACCGAAACGTGCGTGCCTGTACTTACCTTATCTCCCCCCTACACCTATCACCGTTAACCCGCGCCCCGCTGGGCTATTCAGCCATACGCGCCCTGCTGGGGGGGGGGGGGGCAGATTCTGCCCCCCCTGTCTAACTTCCGAACCGATGTCGTAGAAAGACGGGGAAAACGGCAATCGAAAGCTCTCAACGAAGCAAATCTTAAGAGCTCAATTTTTTTGCTTAAGTAGGTCAGAGGTCAGGTCAAGGTCAGGTCAAGGGTACAAAATGCAAGTTTCTACAGTATCGGCCTTGCACCGTAATTGCCGAAGAATGGACTGAGACTGATGGCCCAAAACGTGTTCTTAGGCTACCAAGACAATATTCGTTTCATACAATATCATTCAAAGGTCAAGGTCAAGGTCAGGTCAGGTCAGGTCACCAAAAAACAAAATATAGAAAAGGGCATGTGCGACACATGTTTTATGGGTCATTTTATTCATAGAATTCGATAGGCACACTCAATTAGTGATATGGACCACCTCTGGATGAATTTCAGGTCGAGGTCAGGTCAAGTGAGGTCAAATTTTGAAGTTGGTTGTTAAGGCCTAAAAAGGTGTCTATCTGATGTAGTTTTTCACGGCGAGTCGAATGGTGCTATTTTTGTTTCCATACGAGGTCTAGAACTTCAAAAAAATCTTTTTTTTTCAAAAATTTAATGTGTCGTGACGTCATCAAATTTTGAATAACTCCCACATTTTCGAGCCGATTCTTCTCAAAATCGGTATGTAGGTGCACACAGACCACTTCTCTGACATATATTCCGTTTTTTCGATACACTCAAAATTTTGGACTTTATAATGATTTTCCCAAAAAAGTTGGTTTTTTGAAGAAAAAAAATGGGCCAAAAACTAAGATTTTCAAAAAACCGAGATAGCCATTTGATAGACAAAGTAGAATCACGTATAAACTTTTTTGTTACGTCTTGATTCCTTTAAAAATGAAGATGTGAGCGGCGTTTGAAATTTTGCGATTTTTTTAGGCGAAAATGGCGAACATGACGTCACTAAAACCTCATTTTCTAAAAAAAAAATCCGACGGATTTCGCTCAAATTTTCAGGGAATGTGTCAAATTGATGTATGATAAGGTACTGAAAGTTTGACGTCGCTGGCGTAACGCGTTTAGAAGTTATTAGCGAAAAACGGGAGGGGGTGCAGATTCTGCCCCCCACCCAGCGGGGCGCGGGTTAACCCTCGCCCGCACATGCCATTTTCCCATCCTAGAACGCACATGGGGGGGGGGGTGGTTGCCACCCCCCCCCCCCCCCCGCGCCATTTCGTTCCTGTTGGAGATAGAGCTTAGCGGTAAAGACCAAAAAGATTCTTTGGGAAGAGACGAATCCGATGATACCCAGTTTTACCTTCTCAGGTCAGTCATTGACCTTCCAGGTCAGGTCAAACTAAAAAATGTTGCTGTTTTGGGTCACCGTTGGATATCAAGTGCGCTGCTTATCAAATACCGATGACGATGCTGTTTTCAAGTGCCAAGCCAGCTAGAACCTCTTTGTCACACTACCCGACCAGAATTTTGCTGCTGAGGTCATTTCAGGTCAAGTTAGGTCAAGGTCAATTATATGTGTTTGTATGTCTGTGTGTGTCTGTGTGTATACTGATGTGTGCACCGATTGTTTTTGGATCCATATTACATGAAATCATGATCTGAGAAGCTTTTACCAAAAATGCAGTCAAAAAACTTCACAAAAAGTAAATTCAGCTTGCCTAAAACGCAATTATCTTAGATGACCTAGGTTGACCTTGACCCTGACCTTGACCCCTGTACATCGTCGAACAACATGTTCCATGATAGGTGGGAGGTAAGACTGGCAAAAAAGGCCGAAATCAGGGTGTCAAAAGCTCACAAGGCCCATGGCAGGCGCAAGATGTTGAGAATTGGCCATTTGGGTCATGACATGACCTGAAAAACAAGGTCATATCTCCGAAACCAAAAATCACAGAAACTTGAAATTTTCAGTTGACCTCAAGAAAGGATAGAGGAGCAGCTATACGAAAAATCAGCCTTCTAGCTCTAAAAATGTTGAGTGCAGAGCAGAAAGACTACCTGGGGGGGGGGGTGGCAACCACCCCCCCCCCATGTGCGGGCGAGGGTTAACGTAATAATTTTTATTCGAGATTTTGCTCCTGATACCAGTATAACGCCTTTTGGGGCGACTAACGGAGCGAGCGAGAGGGCGAGCCTTGCACGTGCGAAATTTCGAGGGGGTACCTCCAGCTGACTTGTGCACGGCACCCTACTAACCGGTCTCTAGCGATGTGCCAAATTTGAGCACAATCGCAGAGGTGCACAAATAGCCCAGCCTGTCTCCTACACGGTCTCCGATGGCTCCGGTTTGTCTCACCGATCATCCTTAGGTATATCCCAACATATCTATACTTTCAAGTAAAGCTGGTTATTTGCATTACAGTTATTAATATTTACAGGACGTAAACGCTAATCCTGAAGTGTTTTTATTTCTGAGGCTATCCGCAGATATATCGTCATTTTTTTAAGAAGCCGACAGACATACGGTATGCGCTGATTTGGGCAAAGTGCGAGGCAGGACTTGGTACACCTCCACCTGAAATGCATACTGGTGGTGTATAAATAGACTAGAGTGAGGCGGTCTGGTTGTTGACTGTGTCTGGAAACACTGGAAAGTCAAGAACTACCCTCATAAAACCACCGGGACGCTCAATTAATTCCTCTCATCCAATGAGGGTTCAGTTCCACATGGACCAGACGGGCGTCCATCTGCCGTCCCATAGCGTCCCTCTCCCGTTTAGTGGGGCAGTTACTACTTGGCGGGCTGAAGGTGAAGTGACATAACGCTGCAGTGTACGGTGCACATCAGTGTTTCTGTTTAGGAATATGAAACTTTAAGGAGTGTGTAACAAGTTTTTTTCCTGGATCAACATTACTACATTTAGGTAAGAAAACATTATTTGAGGACGATTTTGCAATATTTGCTAATGGGACGAAGCCCATTAAATTGCTATGGAATACCTATCATATTGAGGACCACAAACGTTCAGAAAACGTTTTGACTGTAGGCTTTAAGAAGCGGCTTTAAATCCTTTTATAATCCATCGCTGACTACATCTATACTGCAATCTATGCACATTTCACGTGCATCGCTAATCTCTTCGCTAATACAGATCCTGGTCTATTTTTTCTTGCTTAGCAAACCTCAGCTGTCCTGTAAAATTTTCACGACGCATTCATACATTACAGTTTAGAGGCAGATAAATCCGATATTCTTGTTTTCTGCGTGGCTCTGTGAGGTCGGTCCCTGCCATGGATGATCTGAGACCATCCATGCTGCCGATCGTTCGACGCGCTAGTTTTATTGGGGGTTATATGACCGAAGGACATCGACGGCCGACGGAACTGCCTCGCCTGGCGGGGTCACCAATGTGGAACACGCTGCCGGTTTTTCCGAAGTAAAACTGGAGATTTGCTAGACAAAGTTAGACTAAGTGAATTAATGTACTTAGCCATATGAAAGCAAATGTTTGACATTTTGTCGGCCATTTTGTCGCTGCTGGAGACAACTGCCGGAAAACTAACTGCATTCCCGCAACATCCAATTATACTCATCGATACGTATCAAATGAAGCAGGGCAGATTACCATATTATTTTTCTTAGGATGTCGGAATATAACAACATGTTAAGATACCAAAAAGGTGCAATATCCTTGTTTATAACACAGCCTTTGTTCCGAGTCTGTGCCTTTGGATGGATCTCATGTGCTTAAAATCTTTAGAAAAATGCACTAAGTATCCATTTGAATTATTACTTATGCCAACATGTATGGTAGAAGAATAATCAATTGTAATTTGTTGTCAAGTCTAGATGTGTTTTCTCCACTGTCAATGACTGATTTCTTCTTGCTGAGTAATGTTTTGCAACCTATTAATTTCTATGCCAATGGTGGCTCAAATATTGCTGTTATAGCTATGCAATGTGTAATCTTATATTGTTTAAATAAAGTTAGGCAAATTCAACTGAAATCATGACTGTAATATTTGAAATATGTCATCTGATTGACCTTCATCATACCAACATATAGCCTGGGCAAGGATTATGTCAAAAATGGCAAGGCAAGAGGAAAATAGAACAAGTCAGATTGTATTGCCACTTCTTTAGTCAGAGAATGAGGACAAGTTATAAGCAAAAAGCACAGATCACCTTGAAATCTTGAAATCAATGTCAAAGCCTACTTACCTGACAACTTGTATGGTCTCCCTCTTTTTAAAGTAATGCAATGCATTAGGTAGGTACATTGCTAGGTGTGAAATTTATGGAGAACTTCACAAACCCCATTGCAAATCAGTTTTATAAGCATATGCTTCAAATTGCTATGCTTCCCACACTAACTGAAAGGTTTTTGAGCAAACTCATGAGCAAACTCCATGCCAGCATATCTTGTTATTGAGTAAACATGTTGACTACTTAACTGACCATTCCTTTTTCTATAATCATATTAATTACAATTCTACACAGACCTGTAGACAATTCATGACACATTTTCCACCCACAAAATTATTATATACACAACTGAACACAAAGCCTATGTTTAAAATAATCACATATCTGTTGCATTTTTGCTGTATAGGTACCTGTCTATAAACATGAATAATTTGATGTTGTGAGCCTTGTGCCCAGATGAATGTTTGTGGTATTGGTGTTACAACAAGGAAATTGAAAATTTGTCATGCAGTTTAGGGAAGTTATACCTACCTAGGTAATGTTCAAAATGAAGTGAGATGCCTTCAATTAGTAAATCTCCAGTACATTGAAGAGCCATATATTCTTTTGAATGAAATTTTTAGGTACCTATTTACATTAGAGCTAGGTAGGTAGTTACCTGCATGTTAGCATCTTTCAATGTTGTTCTTTATCAATCAAAATGAGTGGAAAATTAAAAAAAAAAATAAGTAGAAGTGATCAGATAGGATAGGTAAAGCAATTTCACAATTCATTTGACTTTCAGTTTCAGTTCTCATCAAGCCAATTAGGTTTGGTACCTACCTACTTACCAGCACCTCCATAATCGCTCCCCAAAATGCCCCCTGCCACGAACCTCTTATGAAGAGTTTATAGAAGTGCAGGCTGCAGATTTCCGGCCCATGCAGAGTTTTCATTTCTTTGGCAATTCCTCAACTCCATGCACTTGGAGCTCACAACCTTCTATTACCACACCATCACATCACAAAATATAGTGTGAAAGTCCTTATACACTTCGCTTACACTGCACAAGACACACATCCACAGCACAGTACAGCAACTGAAGCGAGCTGTTCACTGTTACAATTATCTTTCAAATTCAACTGACACCGATAGCTGGTTACCACGCAACGCGCTAGCAAATGGCGTCAGCTTGTCCCACGAATGGCGGTTGCTATGGAAACCAGCTGACGAAACTTTACCAGAACCCATTTTTGAACAGGAGTTTTGTTAAGGCGCCCCAAGAATTTGTGCGCCGTTTTTCGAAACATGCCCACCACTTTCGCAGTTTTTCATCCTACATTTTACCTACACGGTGTCTCATGAGACACAATGTTAATCCAATGGGAACTGTCTCGTGGGTGTCTCATGGAGGAGATTTGTAGGAACTGTTTTTGAAGACACGTAAAGAAATGTAATGACCAAATGCCGTTGACAGCTGATTGTACCGACCAATTGCTACCAGTTAGCTGTTTTTATAGTCATTTTTGTACAGAAAACACAAACTGAAATCTGTCTCGCGGCTACCCTCTTCGGCTCTTTCCTGTCTCCTACATTGTAGGCAAGTAGGAAGGTTTGTGCACCTCTGCACAATCGGCCCAGCCGTTCTCGAGATCTGGAAGCGGCACCCTGCACGTGCGCACGTGCAAAATGGGTCCCAACTGACTTTTGCACGGCACCCTACTAACCGGTCCCTAGCCGTGTACCAAATTTGAGCGCCATCGGTCCAGCCGTTCTCGAGATCTGGAATCGACCCCTGCACGTGCGCACGTGCAGCAGCACCCCAACTCTGGCACATGGATATGCATTGTCTAGTGGGTGCCTACCTGCATGCCAACTTTCAGCGCTCGGCCAAGTAGTTACCGAGATATTGCAACTATTACAAAAGTGACACCTCTTCGTTTTGCACGTGGCACGTGCATAAGGCGTCACCCACATGCATCGGGAATAGTCCAATACTTGGAAGAAGGAATGAAGCTACCCTACAAAAATTACCGCATGTAAATCGGTCAAGTGGTTGCTGAGATATAAGCGTCGCAGAATCGTGACCACGGCCGGCCGGCCGGCCGCTCATACTCAGAAATTTCCGTTATTCTACGTAAGACTCCGCTCGCTTCGCTCGCTACGTAATAAATGCTGGTGTTTGACGGGCAAACTGTCAGCCTTTCTCACAAAGCCTGAAAATGATGAACTGTAGCGTCTACGTCTGGGAAGGATACAATCTGTTCTGGTATTGCAAGGCAAGGCTGAGACGGGGGTTAGGATGGGGGGGGGGGATAGGGGATTACTTCGTCTCCATTCTTCAAAGGCTAGTTTATCACCCAGGGGTGGCTGTTCTGTATCCTATTCAAGCGCAGACATGGCAATAGTTTTGTCACGTTACAACAAGGAAAAAGGCGGAATCAAACACATAATTAAAATGACATATGTTTACTTATGCGCCGTGTATCCCTTAGGCCTTGCCTTACCCACATCCGTAGGCTAGATTGCTAAAACAACTGTAAATTTGACTGTTGGATGTACATTCTCGAACAGCAGTACACGTCACACCAGCGGCCACTGAAATACCTTATTTTTACCTTACCGTACCTACACTTATAGGGATTTAGAAAAGCACTACGCCTGAAGGACCCGATCTCGTCGAGTAGGTTCTGGATACAGTAGATCTTGGATTGGCACTGAGTAATGGATGGTCTGCCAGTGCTGCTCGTGTCGGGATTTGAACTGGGTTAGGGTCTCGGCGAGGACCATATGACGAGGAAGGGCATTCCAGTCATTGATATAGCGCGTACCAAGGCTATAGAGCTCCGCGCGTACGCAGAGTGCGTTCCTCCGCAAACCAGACGCTGCTTGAGGTTTCGCCAGCTTCCAGCCGTGCCCTCGAGTGGTCGTCATTCAGCTCCTCACCACGAAGTCATCAGGGTCCAGGTCGACTCCCGCGTGTAGCAGCTGGTAGATCGTCAGCATGTCTCCGCGCCGTCTTCTGTAGTAGAGCGAAGGTAACTTGAGTTTCTGGAGACGCTGAGGATATGGCAGGTTCCTGATACCTGACACCAGCTTGGTTGCTCGTCTCTGGATGCGTTCTAACAGCCTCTGATCGTGTCTGTTGAACGGTCCCCATGAAACGTTGCCATACTCGAGGAGTGGACGTACAAGAGACTTGTAGAGCAGCGTCAGTGTCTGTTCATCAAGGTGAGCGAACGACCTCCGAATCACGGCCAGGACCTGGGTGGCCATGGGCGCTGCAGATGCTGACTGTTTTCTGAACTTGAGGGATGAGTCGATAAAGACACCCAGATCTTTCTCTTCACTGGCCGATTCGACACGGTTACCTCTGATAGCGTAGTGGTGCTCCTGGTTATTCGGACCCATGTTGAATGTGCAAACTCCTGCAATATGCTTCATTGAATGGCAGTTGCCAGCTGTCAGACCATTCAACTACTGAGTCGATATCCTGCTGGAGGTCCTGAATCTGGGATGGCTTGGATACACTGCGAAAGACGAAGAAGCAGAAAATAAAGATATTATCGAACAACATGTCCAAATAGTTTGCTTACTCACCACATCATCTCTGTAGGCTGCTGCAACTTGATTCTCTTGGTCCTTGGATTTCATGCAGTGGCGAATGTTTATAGTGGAGTTCTGGCGGTCATGGCTAGCGAGCACCAAAATGCCCCACATTTCCATCTCTCATTAATGTTCATAACCATATCACGGTTCAATAACCCAATCAAGGGTGGAACTTTGTGCGGAGCTGGGAGGGCCCGGGCGCAGCAAATCCGCCGCCACCTAGCAATGACCTTGACCTCCGCGGTCTGTTGCGGCTCCAGAGCCAAGCCGGCGTCGAATTTGGAGAGCTCGGGCCCTCCCAGCTTGAGCTCGACGCAAAGTTCCATCTATGACCCCAATCAAATAAATAATGTTACGCATCAGCGCTCTCTACTATGCTATGGGTAAAACGTATGCAAGTGCAACTGAGTTCAACAGCTGAACATAACAAATGTCACATTATGGGATGTAGGAGACATCTAGCGGTGAAACTACCAACCTCTAGTTGTCGTAAGTGCTGCCACCTATGACCCGAAACGTTGACCCCTGAATCCACTAGCTGCACATAACACAGGCACCTAGCCTTACGGAAAGACTCCGCCGCTAGATGTCACTAGTGGTATACCTCACTGGCTTTTGTATGTTATGGGCAGCTAGTGGAAAGCGGGTTTGGCCGTTTGGAGAATAGGTGGCGCTGTTTGCATGAAATTGAGGTTTCAACTACCTTCGATAGGTGTCTCTACCTATTTTGCCACCCTATCAACTCTAACAAATACCTACCTACCTGCAACGTGTTACGTGAAGGCACGAATCAGCGGTAATCGGAAGTTCAATGCAATCATTTATTTATCCAGGTATTATCAGTACCTATCATTCGTCTCCACCTTTTTCCAATCGGCACGCAAAAACACATCATTAACCACGTCCATGGTAGCCCCGGATTCGACTAGAGATATCGACACCTATCGGCAGTGTTCGGCACCTGAGGTTCATGCAAACAGCGCCACCTATGCTCCGAACGGCCGAGCCCGATTTCCACTAGCTGCCCATAACACAGACCACAGCCGGCGCGGTATACCACTAGTGACATCTAGCGGCGGCATCTCTTTTTTGGTTTGGTGCCTGTGTTATGTGCAGCTAGTGGATTCGAGGTTCGGCGTTCCTGGTCATAGGTGGCAGCACTTACGACAATTAGAGGTTCACAATTTTACCGCTAGATGTCTCTGTCACCCTCAAATGATGGTGCCTTGTTCAAACGTGTCACGCGACATTTGTTATTTTCAGCTGTTGAATTCTAAATTACATACATTTTTAGCCATGCCCTAGTGCGTCGGAGATTTTGTCTGTCCGTATTATTCAATTGAAGTTCCAAATGTTCACGATAAATGGGAATGACGTTCGGGTTTGCATTATTCCCATCTAGCCTTGACTTGACCGTCCAAACTACTGATACCTACTATGCCTACTCATTTATCTGCCAATTCTTTGATAATAACGAGATAAATAATACATGACTTCCGATTACCGCTGAATCGCCATAAAACGTTGCAGCCATATATTAGCAAATTAGGTGAACGAATTTCGGTAAAATTGCGAATGAATGAGATCGATCACTCCTAGTTTTCCAACAACCGACATCCAGTGCAATGTGCATCTCGCAGTCACCCGGTGTAGCCCGCCGTGCAGAATTCTCAAATCACGCCTAATGCTTCTGTAATTAAATCCTCCTCGATAGTCTACAAAAAAAACATCATATAATACCGTTTCTGTACAGTATATTGCACAGCAGAACACTGGCTGACCACACAGTCACACACAGACACACAGACCACAATCAGCCCCTCTCTCAGTGATGTCGGCGTGTAGCATCGTGCTGTGTTGTACATGGCGGCACAGTGCATTGGAAAAACGCACGGGCACGGGCTAAAACAGCGACAGCTCCTCCGTACGGCCACTAAAAGCGGATGGGTGGCAAGGAAATCAGTCGTACAAAAATACATTTCGTGGGAAGTAAAATATAACTCTTAGAAGCATTTACACCGTTTTTATCTGGGTTTTAAGCACCAATTTTCTATCAAAAGTACACATTCTCTTTGTTGCTATTCAGCTGAAGTGGCTAAGCAGCAATAACAGCTGTGCGTTTTCGAGGATTTCTAGACAAAAAAGTATTGTCGCTTGAAATGCAAGCAACAGTAGCCACCGTTTCTGCCCTTACTGTTATCTAGAAGCAGCTAGCGAAGTCTCACAAGAGATAGATAGCGAGGCCCAGGCTCGCTGAATTTGAAACATCGACTTCACATAGGTGTCTGTGAGCTGGGGACGCTCAAATCACCATCCAAAAGAAGGTACAGCGCGCCAGTTGTCTCGACTTCACCTATGACGTCGATGATACCTATCGATGACGTCATCCGTGTCGACCCAAGTCCTTTAGCCAGGAATCAGGCTCTCGCCCAGAATTCCACAATCGCTCCCTCCATATCCGTTATATCCCCATATCCGCCAACCCAGACCGGTGACAGCCCGTTCACACATATCACAGCTCGATTTCAATCACTGCTACACGGAGCGCTGACTCGTAGCGCCACCTATACAGCATCAGCGGACATACAGCGCCATCTGTACAATCTTTGAGAACATACACAGCTACTTTTACACTATCTGCCGACAATTAGCGCCATCTGTACAGTTACAAAGGACAGCTAGCGCCACCAACAACCATGTAGCCTCATCACTTCACACTGGTTTCCGGATGAAGGCGCCTATTTTACAGCACGATCAACATCAACACAACATTCATTTCTTATTGAACCAATGTGGATCAGGGTTCTAAATACATTGTTTCATTCGCTACTGAGGGCACCACAGCAATGCACGGTCAAAGCGCACCCTCACGTAAAGCGAATTGATTGGACATATAGGTACATTATACATACCTCTACAGAACCGGATCATAACATGCGTTCGTCTCAAATACTCAAATCATCCGCATTCAAATACTAGGGGACGGAAAGCTCCAAAAAGAGGACTGACCAATGGCCATTCATGGACGAATTCTCCTTTGCTCAAAGCCAGGAATCCTATACTAACGTCAACGTGCAAATATAAAGTCGCTGACTAACATGACAAATGCTACTCAAGTTTTTCGCACACAATTTCGATTCACACTCGTACCCAAATCATTCCCATCGACACAATTTCAACTCTCACACTCCCCCAAAGTGCTCACAGTTTACTAAGCTCACAGCTCACAAAGCTTACACCACCGACCAAACCTCACAACTCAACATTAACCCGGCAGTTGCTGGGGTATTTCGCCACCCACCGTTTGCTGGGGGGGGGGGGGGCGTTAAACGCCCCCAGCCGATAACTCGAGAACCAATAGGCGCAGCGAAACGCACGAGGCGGCAAACGAAAGAACGCGACGAGACGCTTCAGATGAGTACTTTAAAGTTGAATTTTGAGGTCACAGGTCGGGTCAAGGTCAGGTCAAACACCTGAAATCGGGCTTTCAGTAGCATGGACTTCAGGACTTCGCAATGGGCGCCTCGCGTCATAAACTCTGTCAAAACGGTGCACAATCCATCATATAAGGCCTACAAGAGTGTCAGCTCCATGTAGGGGTCAGTCAAGCATAGGTCAGGGTCAAGGTCAGGTCAAACGGGTAGGCACATATCACCGAAAATCAAAACTGATATTCGCAGCCTGTGACACATGTTTTATGGGTAATTTGGGGCGTAGAACACGATGGTGACATTCATTTTATCATATGTGTACGCGTTTGGCTCAAAAAATTAAATTTAAGAAATGCATGTATCATGGTCGTGAGGTAGTCACGAGAAATTGCCAAGATTCAGTTCAAGATTTTGGAAAATGCGGAGCAAAAATCAATAATCGAAGATAGCCATTTGATTGTTTATGGTATTGGCAGTTTAATGGCGTTTACGGCACGTCTGTATGTCTATTCTGTGATTTTATATGATTTTTTGAACATATGCCGTTTTTGGTCGAAAACTCAGAAATCATGACGTCACTAAAACCTCGATATTTCAAAAATTTTCCGACCGATTTTTTTGAAACTTTGTCACAATAAACTTCAATCAATTCCCTACAGGTACCCAAAATTTGGCGCGCCTGCGGCGCGCCGTTTTTATGCCATGGGCCGGCGAAAAAAGTGGGGGCGTTTAACGCCCCCCCCCCAGCAACTCGCGGGTTAACAAAGACTAGATAGCATGACTATAGCGGCAGGCGGCAACACTCGGCCCCGGCCGCTCGGCCCGTACTACTAACCACCCAGTGGCTGGACACATTAGGACCTCATCAGCCCCCACAGAGTGCGCCAGACACTCCCTCAGTAAACACAATGGACGGGCGAACACAGTGCACCATTGAAAATAACGTGTCGTGTTGAAAATATACGCTCTCTCGCTCTCTTTAGTTGTGTGGCAAGGTGTGGACTTGGTTTGCTTGTGACCAACAGGTTGAGTGGGAATAGCTCTCTGTTAGCTGTATGTTCATTTAAGTATGTGCAATCAAAACCATCACTGTTAACCGTAGTTTGTTTGTGTGATTCGAAATCACGACCATTCCGACACGACAATTTTCCGTGTCAAACGCCAAGAGGAAACAGTCTCTCTTAGCTTCACAAGTCACAACCCTATTGTTTCATCGCTTGACTGACTTCCCCTGCTTCTTCTTCTTTTCTTCTTTCCACTATCACTTTCCCTCACTCTTCAAAACCCACTGGAGGGGTCAGTCGTCCCTCTTTTACCACCTCTACACGGATACCTCCATGAGCCCGCACTGTTCATCACACGTCTCCCGGGGCGGATTATCCGAGCCGCTGCCCGAATCCTCGCCCTCCTCCGGCTCAGAGTCCGGCAACAGAAGGGAGGAGTAGTTGAGTGGTAAATCACGAGCGCCACCATCCTCCGTGTCTGAGCCGTGAGCTAGTAGAGAAGAGTACGTCAGACGCTCCGGCTTGCGAGCTGATTGGTCGACGACGCCGTAGCGCAGCGGTGATTGGTTGTTGGAGGCGGAGCGCAGTGGTGATTGGTTGTTGGAGGCTGTACGGAGCGGTGATTGGTTGTTGCGCGCCGGCTCGGCCGCTGGTTGGCTGCGCGGCGGCAAGTAGGAGGAGCTCAGCAGGTGCAGGTTACCGTAGTCGATCGGACGGTCCAGGTCAAGGTCATCTGCGAAATGCAGAGTCAAGGTCATCTAGGAAATACCGAGTCAAGGTAATCAGGGAAATACAGAGTCAAGGTCATCTGGGAAAAACAAAGGGAAAGGTCATCTGTTAACTTCGCATAGCAAGCCAATTTTGCTGCGAGAGCATGGGTAGCAGGAAACCGATCTTCATGAAATCATCTTCATTACAGTTACGTTTTTATATTTAAAGTTTAACCTCAATTCAATTTCGCATTCTTCTTTACATTATCTCAAAGTCAATGTCTCCATTGACGTACTACTTTTCGACTTCCGTTTCGTCATGACAAAGTACTCAAACGTTTAGCAGATCCACGTATCAATTGAGAACCCAAGTCGTCCATCAGTCAAAAGCTCCAAATACTCAGATGAGAGCCCACCTCCATCGCTCAGCAGGTCAAAGTATTCTCTGTTGAGAACCAGCGGCGTGCTAAGGTCCAGATACTCTGACCCCGACTGGAGCATCCTGTCGAACCACTGACTCAGCTCGGAGAACGTGGGTCTGGAGGAGGGCTGCTCCTGCCAACACTGACGCATTATGCTGTACCTGTGGAGTGGAGGGGGGGGGGGGTGTCAGAAGGGAGGGTAACGGGAGAGACTAAAGAGGCAGGCACAGGTGGTATGGGAGCTTTGGGTGAGAAACGTGGAGCTATGATATTTGAGGCTTGAGACCTTAATAGATGACCTCAATAAAGCCTTTGTGACCCAGAGCTGGCAACTGGGCGGCACATACGGTATAAATACATTGACAATCTTTCACGCAGTCAGACAATGGCTCATCGTCAGGCACGGGAAACTCAGGCATAGTCGGGTGATCCAATATAAAATAGGTCACTGAATGTAGAGAGACACACTTCGCCGAGCTTGCACAATGTCGAAAACCTCTCCTCAACACACTCAGCAAGCGACCAAATTGACGACGGTTTGCACTGGAACTATGTATTGGTACAGGGAACAGGTCAGGATACAACAAAGAACCGTTCAATCATCTTACCAGACGGTTGACGGAACATAAATCGCACTATATCGCCTACGGCGTGGTAACAACTGACAGCTCGCTAATCGAATTGTGCTCATTCAAGATGTTTCCGAGGTGTAACCAGCAAAAACGCAGCGACTTCCAGTAATCAGCAACAATTAGCAGCAATCATTGATCGCACGAGAGCTACAGGCTTCTGGTCAGACACGTGCTAGCCAGATTTTCTTTAAAAAATACCTATCCACATCAGCGTCTAAGAAAGATGAGATAACTAAATCAATCGCCTTAGCTGCCAGAAAGCTGGGAGTACCAAATCCCTTACCATAAAAGCAGTCGCATTATATAAACGTCTATAGCCTGAATCGCACAGCAACATTGAAAGCCACCCCGCCACTCAGGCTTATTATACGAACAATGCCCGTGGCAGAATCATTATCCCTTATTGGGGTGGGGGGTGGGGGGTCAGCCCAGCGACGTCCCAAGCAGAGGTGGAGATCTCGGGGGGGGGGGGGGGGGGTCGGGGGGGGGGGGGGTCGGAGGGGGGTCAGGATTCCTCTGAAAACGAATTACTGCTATGCAAGTCAATGGTACTGCATCCAGCCCGCCTCCATCTGCCCGGCCTGGACCCTCCTCCCCGAAATTTTGACAGATCTCCACCCCTGGTCCAAAGCTGTGCTGTGTCTCAGAATAAGTCAGTGTGTTCTTTCAGATAAATAGACGTGAGACCAAGCAGTCGCCAGGCTTCTTTGGCATCGATCCTGAGGAGCTGCTACCTGAATGGCAGCATTTTTTGGGGAAAAGTTTATTGCTTGTATGATTCTAAGCTTGTAGCTTATAGCTTATTCAAGCTTGTAGCTGCTTATAAGCTTGTAGCTTATTCAAGTAACATACTTAAAAGATTTGGGACCAATTACTATTTTAATATACAAAAGGAAATTATGACACCATTATGGAAGCTGGAAGATAAACTAAACCCAATGCAACATTCAGCGAAAGGAAGCTACGTTACGCTCGGGTCCCAAACCCGACATACTAAACAAACACTCATCCTAGGCGGCTTCCCTGATACCCCTGAAGTCACTTCCTATCCAGCGACATAAGGGCACCCTCAAGTCCCTACCAGAAGGTCAGCTACTGGACTCACATGTCCTGGGTGCAGTTGGCCGGCCGGTCCATCCTGTACCCGGACTTCAGGAGGTGGCAGAGACGCTCCGGGGTTACACCCGGGTACGGGTTGGAGCCTGGAACAGGGTACATAATGTTATGATATTTTATCCTGTTCCCCGACTTCAGCAGGTGACATCATTGCTCCGGGGTTATCCCGGGGTACGGGTTAAAGCCAGAAACAGCGCACATATGTAATGGTATAGTGAGACACAGTGCGGCATCACTTTGCCGGGTACGGGTTAGAGCTGGAAATACCTACACAGTGGTAAAGTCTCACCGCAGGGTACGGGTCAGAGTCTGTAACAGGGCACATAGCGGTATATAGTGAGACACAGCCGCTCCTGGGTACGGATTAGAGCCTAAAATACCGAGCACACGATAGTATCGTGAGACTGACACTCAAGGCTAGCGCTGGGGTGTAATGCTGAAATGTTGGAATGGGAGAGAGGCTACTTAATACTTATCATCACATTTGCATATTTTGAGATAAATGTGAATTAAAACGGATCATTATCGACCCTTATCCGCTTTAACGCTAATCTACTGAAATGTTACACGGTGTGGCCAGTCATCTTACCAAGCAAATTGACCAATCTTACTCAGAGTGATCAGCCGTCTTACCGAGTGTGATGAGTTCCCAGAGGAGCACTCCGAAACTCCAGACGTCCGACTTTGAGGTGTAGACGTGATCCTCCAGAGACTCGATGGCCATCCACTTTACCGGAACTGGAAAAACGCCAAACGATGAGTCAGAGATAGGAAAACGACGAAACTAGGAGTGTGATAAGACCGAACTTATCCCCAAACTGCCTGGGGCGTAGAGTGCTGACACCGTTCCAGCGTTGCTGAGCGCAGCTGAACATGTTCCAGGAACAGTCGATAATCCATCTCACATTTCGACTCACGGAGTTTGCCAATGCGGTTACGCAAATGGGATATAATGGAAGACGACAACTATTTATTTCAAAATATAACAAATTATCTGAAGTATTTCTAAGAGTTTATTTTCGACCTGTTCTACCTATGTATAATTGAGGTTGAAATATTTATGTCCTATTCTATAGCATGCTTAGCTTTTCTATAGCTTAGTTTGACTCGCTGGGAGACCGTTCGCTGAGATATCTCTTAGAATTCATCACGCTTGCATTGCAGAATATGTCACGTAACAGACAATGACAGACAGACATTGGGAGTCGACTGACAAATGGCCATAGTAATTAATCTGTTAGCACAAAGAAGCATTTATGATTTATGTCAAGATAAATGTGCAACGGAAGCCCTTATACCTATCCGTCCAGTTCTCACAAATGTTTACATTTATATGGATAAATGGGTGTTCTACATTACATACTAAGGACGGCAGTCTTTCTTATCGTTCAACTCAATCGACACAGCACTATGTTCAATAACCCAATAAGATTTCGAACTCTATGACGGTTAAGCGTGACAGCTTTCAAGAAAATAAACCTTTTTTATCCCCGAATCTTATCTTATCACATATCTAATTTGATATCTTATCTCATGTGCTATCTTATATAATACAAAATCGTCAAAAGACCCGCCAGATCCTGGCATTGTCCGGACGCCCGATGCTGAGACAGCTCGCCCGGTTCAGTTCCGGCGACAGCTCGGAGCCGGCAGGGCTGCCGCAGCTCCCAGCTGAGGATATTTCGGGCTGCAGCCGCCGTGGCGTCATGATGACGTCATCACGCGGCTGTCGGCGAGCTCCTCCATTGAGCCCCGGCCGCCATTGATGGCTCCACGTGAACTCGGCGTTCAGTGCGCGGAGGTGTGAATTGGAGTTTAAGAGCTCTGCGGAGCGGTGGCCGTAAAACGCTCATTTCACGTGCGGGGAGTGATGAGGACGAATGGAATGCATGGAGGACTTTGCGGCTAGATAAAATAAAACCGAAAGCCGATAAGTGCTGAACTTTGGTCATTCGGAAACCGAAAAAAGGGCTATTCGCAGCTGCCGAACATTTTTCAGCTTATCAACTTAGCTCGTAATTTTGACCATACCATAAATGGTATCAGATGGAATCTACAAACAAAATCAATTGTGTCTGAAAATCAAACGGTTGCATGATCTGATAACCTAAAACAGCTTGTTTCCTCATGAAATGAAAAAAACTTTGTCTTGTCTTGTCTTGAAATGAAAAAAACCTTGTCTTGTCGTCAAAGTTACGACATGGTTGTAATTGCAAATATCATCCTTTTCCTTGCAAAGTTACATAAGACGTTCTGCCGAAGCCAAATCTTAGGGATATCGTTCAAAGTCCCCTTAAACCGAAGGTGGGTGGGAGTAGTAACTACCACCATCTCACAAAGTGCGCACTCATTCATCCTTTCTCCAAACCTTTTCTGCGTCGCAGCTCAATTCCGCCCACCTATCTCTAATAACTTTCCAGCCGATTTCACGGAACATCACGCCTCTTATCACCTTGGGCACTTCCGCTAAATGGGATTACAGACAGCGCCAGGACAAACCTGAATGAGACCTCTTTTGCGGAACACCGCCACTGCCACCGCTATCTGAGAACACGGCCACGCGGTGCTCTCGGAGAATCGACGCCGAGCGCCGCGCGTCTGAGCACCGCGCCGATCCATCGAAATCTCTGCCAGTCGCCGCGCCGGCAGCTGCTGCGATCAGCTCACGTGCGGTGGAGGCGGCGGTGGTGGAGTGGGGGGGGGGGGAGGGGGTCTCTGCGCTGCTGCAATCGTCAGGTTTCTGGTCGGCGTGGACTGAGCTCGGACAGGTACAGTCGGAAGTGCGTCTCGAGCTTGAGATATGGGATTGGGGGGTTATCGCAAGGTAGCAGCTACGCTGCGGTTGGTTGTGGTGAAGGTAATTTAAGTGACGGCGGCGCTGGCAAAACGAGCGTCAGAGTCTCGGTGTCAGTATCTTGTGTCAATGACAAGGTCGGTGTCACTGTTTGTGTCAATGTCAGTGTTAGTGACAAGGTCTGTGTCAAAATATGTGTCAATGTCGTTGCCCGTCTGGATCACAGTGTCAGAAATGATGCCGGTCTCAGTTTCAAACTCAGCTACATTTTCTGAACTGGCCTGAACAGCGCCTTCGTCGCATTTGATCCCGTCATGCAACACCCATTCGAACTCAGCCTTTAGCCCCGCTCCGCATATTGAGACCTCCCGGGATACGGGAACTACCATCGCCACAAGACACGAATCCAGGGCCTGGGGGCGGCTTGAGGGCCAGGGAGAACAATCTAAAGGCCGCCCCACACTGGACCTCGCATGCGGGTTGCGAGTTTGGGGGTTTTGAGTTTGCGGACATAATGCTAATTCATAGAGTGATTAGACCGTTCCCTTATAGTAATTTCATCAATGCAGTGAAGCCGGTACACGTTCAGAAAATTACATGTAGTCGCAATACCAGCGCAACGAACCAAAATTCGACTCCAACGAAAAACCCTCAAAACTCGCAGAACTCGCAGACCTCGCAGTTGACTCAAAATCAACTTTTGGAATGCGATGCAAGGTCGCTCGCAAGCTAACTGCAGACTCGGTTGTTAGATGGTATAGTGTGGGTCACTCAACTTAGATTGTCTTAGGTATTTGATTTTGAAGAAACCCGAAAACCCAAAAACTCGCAACCCGCATGCGAGATACAGTGTGGGGCGGCCTTAAGAACCGGAATCAAGGGGCGAGGGTGACCGATTGGTCAAAGGTCACCGATTGTCTCTCGCCGCTAAAATGGCGGCCGCGGTGCAGATCCCATCAGGCTCGTTACGGTAGGCGCTGTGAAGCTCTCAGAATCCGCTCGCTGCTTGTCCCCAGAGTCCCGGTCCGGGAAAGAGCATGTCTAGACTCCGACATTACCCCAGACGTGACGGAGCTGGGCTGAAAATTCACTCCGAGTAAGACAGCACCGTAATCCGCGTTTTGTCAATGTGGAACGTCTCACATTTTATCTTACTATCAGCCGACGCCGGATGAGTGTCATTATTTACTGTGATAATTAAACCAGATCGCTGATAATTAAACCGGTGTGAGCCAGTTTCCTGTGTGTTTCCACCACATCGGTTCAAATCAAGATCGGATCTCTAAATCGGGCCTCCGAAATACATCGGGTTTCCGTGCGGCCTCGTAGGCGGGAACAAACGAGACAGCAGAACAGCATCTTCATTGCAACATAACCATCGCAACCATTGCTGAGCTCCTCAACAAGGTGCGACTAAGCGGTACTTATGTCGCAGCCACACAACCACTCGAAACACGTCCGCTCTTATATTGCCGCCAGATGACGTCACTGGAGTTTAGTGACGTAACTGGGGGAGCGGCGGAAGCAGTAGGCGGGCGCAGTCGCCTCCACTGAAGCCGAGAAGAAGCCTGTTTGGACGCGAATGAAATCACCTACTGGTCGCGACATTTGACCTCACCGGCTCGAGGGACCGAGGGCGGAAGGCGGGGGTGATGGGAGCCATTTGTGCAGTCGGCCAGTCGCGTTCAGTTGCTGGACGGCAGAAATGTCTACTTTTCCTGGTAAGGAAACAAGAGCAATTAGAGCTAGATATAACAGAGCAGCGCAATTATGGGCGTCATGAATAACGTTATTTGTTAATATGGTTCGTTATTGGCATTCATAAATCGCCGACAAACCTGGGAAAACTTTTTAACTTGACGAGTTTAACACACCCATCATTATTCGTTGTCATTAAATAAAATTCATTTTGGTGATTGACCTCTAAAGCAATTTCGTGATATGCCCAAGGCCCTCACTTACTTATAAAAGGTGATATGCCTTCCTATTTTTGTCCTTTACTTTGATGATTTTATATCAGCTCGTTCGTAAGCTAAAAGCAGGGCACCTTCCTATAGGTCAAGGATACCGCCAAACGCCAAAGTACTCTCGTAGCAGTGCGCTATTTTACCGGCCGGCTCTCGCCTATAAGCCTGGATCTAAATCAATGAACTATAAAAAGCCCCTTGTGCTGCAGTAAATGCTCTCACAGCCTGAGCCCCGTGGCAGAGTTGAAATACATCAGGTTACCGTACACCGAGTGCGATATTGCTATCACAGGACATATTTCATTCACTATCCTGTTATAGTTTCTATGACTTTAAGTAGTAAACAATAACAACTCATACTTCTGGCAACATCAAACTATAAAAAATGCAAGGCATTGATAGCATAAAGTTGTAACTTGTAACGTTGGTCAAATAAAGAACAGGGGCCGTATTCACGTCGATCACTTTCATAAGAATTATCTTACGTTTGACCTACTTCTTAAGAAATTTTTTTTATTCACGTGAACTCTGTCGATAAAAACTTAAGAAGTGTCGACGTGAATACCAAATTATACTTACGAAAGAAAATCGACTTACGAAGTCGACGTGAATACGGCCCCAGGTCAAAGTACGGGAAACGAATATGAAATAGGGACTTCGACTGCCCTTCCTTCAAAGTAGGAAATAAGGGCGGCCAGAGTCTTTTCCCGTATACTCCAACTCACCGCGTCCCTTGCTGGTCTTCTGATAGAGGCTGCCCTCGTAGATGTCTCGTGTGAGACCAAAGTCGGAGATCTTGCAGACCTTGCCCTCCGCCAGGAGCACATTACGGGCCGCCAGGTCACGGTGAACCAGCTGATGGTGAGAAAATGGGGAGGGGTGAGACGAGGGGGAAGACGTGAGAGAGTAAGAAAGGTGACAGGGTTGACAAATGTAACAAGTTTGCGAACTGTGAGAAGGGAGAAAAGTGAGAGAGCAGTGAGTAAGAAAGGCGAGAAAAGCGTTAGAAAGAGGGAAAGAGGAATGAAAAGGGAAATGGGAGGAAGAGAAGTGGAGGGATAAAAAATGAATGACGAATGAGGGCAAAAACTAGGCAAAACACCGGAGAGAAAGACGAGCTGTACTGAAAACGAAGGAGAAAAAGGCATAGGGAGGAAGTGCGAGGGGAAAAATAGAGAAAACGCGATTAAAAAGCATACTTCGTCGATTATAACCAAATCAAACTCATCAGCCCGTATTCCCCAGCGAACTATGCAGCTATAATTATAGTTAGCAGCTCGCGAGTCCACTGCACACGTGGCGACAATATTACATGAAGCTTCACTGCCAAAGTTACCGGCAACCACTTTCCTAGCTCGTTAGAAGTACAAAATTTGGCTAATTGCTTGATCACTTTAATTATGCTAAAGTAGGAATGCCCGTCAATAGTTTTTCTGGCTAATTTGGCTTTCGGCGTGGCAGGCTAAATGTAAATCACAAACTCACAAACGGCAAGGTTAGACTGCTGATGTTACGCAAATCATCTGCTATGATATTTTCTACTGTTTGACTACCTACAGTATTGTATTGTATTGTATTGTATTACCTTCATGGACAATCCACGCGGGGCGTGGCGATTACAGTCCAGAGTCTGAGTCGGGCACAAACAAAAACATGCGGGGACAAGAAACACAGGCATACAGATTCAATCGCTGGACATTCGCTCTCTCTCTATATACAAACGGACGATTCAAGACAGCACGCCGCACACGGATGTCGCACCTCCTTCCCCTGACACGGGTCATCGTCGGGCGGTCGCCATCGCCGGACAGACTGCAGCCTTGGCCGCACGGGCGAATTGGGCGGGGCGCTGTTCGATGACACCGGGAGGCAGACTGTTGAGTAGCGCCGCGGCCCGGTAGCCGAATCGTCGCTTGCCAGTCTCGAGCCGCGAGCGTGGAAGGTGGAAGAGGTGGTCCTGCCGAGTGGATCTCTCTCGCGCGTCACTGTTATTCGTAAAGATGGCAGCTAGTGCTTCGGGCTCGCCGTTGCTTATTATTTTCTGCGCAGTTACCATGGTTTTAACATCGGCCATAGCTTTCGGAGGCATCCATCCGAGTGAATCGCGGAGGCCAGAGACGTGATCGAATTTCCGGCGGCCGAATATGACCCGTGCTGCAAAGTTTAGAATTTTTTGGAGTCGGTCGAAGTTTTTCTGGGAGCCATTTCCATATACAGTGAGGCAGTACTGGACGCGCGAGATGACGAGTGCAGTCACGATCGTTTTGAGGATACCGTCTGGGAGGCAGTGCCGTGCGTGGGAGAGGCCGATCAGTACGCCCATGCAGCGACGGCTCAGCTCGGCCACGTGTGCTTCCCAGGTGAGTGCGCCGTCGAATACAACACCCAGGTTTCCCACCTGCGCGCACGGCAGGAGCTCAGCGTCACGGAAAGAGATTTTGAAGCGAGGCAGGTTACGTAGGTTTTGTCGGCTACCGAATACCATCAGTTGAGTTTTAGAAGCGTTGACTTTCAGGGCGTGTGCGCAGAACCATGCGTTAAGTGACTCTAGCGATGCCTCCATGCGCGAGATGAGACTCCTGATGTCGTTGCGTGGGCCGCTCACCAATATCTGGGTGTCGTCTGCGTACTGATAAGCGGTGGCGTCTCCGGCAAATAGTGAGAGGTCGTTGGAGAATATAGTGAAGAGGAGGGGACCCAAAGCCGAACCCTGGAAAACTCCTACGGTGTTTGGGAGCGGTCGAGAGGTTATCTTACGGCCGGTTTTGTCTTTCAGGGATACACTCTGCGTGTGTCCCTGAAGATAAGCGGAAAACCAGGAGGTCTCAATACCGTAGATTTGGAGCTTTTTGACAAGGAGTTCATGGTCAATGACGTCAAAACATTTGCTAAGGTCTATGAGGCATAGCATTGAGATCTCACCCCTATCGGTGGCGGCAAGGATGCTATCTGTGACTGACAGCAGTGCAGTCTCAGTGGAGTGTCGGGGGCGGAATCCGTGTTGGGTAGACGAAAGAAGGTGGTTATGGGTGAGATAGTGATAGAGCTGCTGATGGATTACACGCTCGATGATTTTCATGATTACGGGAACTAGGGAGATCGGTCTGAAATTGCTGGGGTCAGATGGGTTGCCAGACTTGAAGATCGGTTGAACGATAGAGTGTTTCCAGGGGTCAGGAATGTCGGAACGGGTGATTGAGACGTTAATGATGTGTAAAATGATGTCGCCAATAGTTTGGAAGCATACTTTTAACATGCGGATGCATATACCGTCAGTGCCACGTGCGGCTGAGTTTCGCATGCTGAACACTGTGAGTCCGAGTTCCCCGAGAGTGATGGCCCTCGGCCTAAAGCTGCATGCGCCGACACGGGGTAGACGTACATTTAGATCAGTATTGTTGTTTTGGGTACTCAGTTCGGCGGCAATGCGGGGCCCGACAGAGACGAAGAAGGAGTTCAGATCGTCGGGAGATAGATCGGGCTGAATATTTGGACCATCTTTCTTTCCAGCGATCACTGATTTGATGCTTTGCCAGACTTTGTTTACCCCACGCTCGCTGATCTCGTTTTGGAGGACGTGACGGCGGTCCCGGCGTAAGGCGGCACGGACGGAGCGGTTAAGAGCCTTGTACTCGGGAGACTCGCGGCCTAGCCGACGTAACGCGGAGCGACGCCTGGACATAATGTCGCGGGTGGCGGCAGATACAGGGGGCGCTGTAGGATTTCTTATCAGCACATTTTTGAGGGGGGCATGGTCGTCGAAGACAGGTAGAAAGTTGTCTAGAAAGACCTGCCACTTGTCAGCAACAGACGTCGAGTTATAAACTTCCTGCCAATCGACACGCAGCAGCTCTTGGTTGATAGAGTGAACGTCCACTTGGTTAAGTGATCTAGATTGGATGACAGTTGGTTTTAGGCGCTGCTTAGGCACGTCGACGGTCACGTGGATGAGTTTGTGTGGGCTGAAATGGCAATGGACTACGCTATAAGAACGCACAAATTTTCGGTTTTGTACAATACACACGTCCAAGAGAGAACCGGTAGTGAATGTTGATGTTGTCACGAGTTGATCCAGGGAGTAGTCAGAGAGGAACTCGCTGATGTGTTGACGGGCGGGAGAGCTGGCGCTCTTTAACAAGTCACAATTCAGATCGCCGCATATAACAAACGGGACGTTGGGGTGGTCGATAAGGACACGCTGAAGCTGGGTTTCCAAGTCTGTAAAATCCGCACGCAGTGCGGTCGCGGAATAACGCGGCGGTCGGTACACCGAGCAGACAATCAGATTGCGATTTTTTGGTAATTTCAACAATGCCCACTGCGATTCCAGAAGACTGTCCGGGCACTGCGAGCTTGGTGGCTTCAGTGCTACAGGCGTAAGGTCCGCTTTGGTGATGATGGCGACGCCGCCAAAGCCTCGGCCGTCAGGTCGGTCTACCCGGCTGATGGAGTAGCCAGGGATGACCAGGAGGCGATTGGGTGTGCTCGGTCGTAGCCAAGTTTCAGACAGGAGCATGACGTCGAGATCTTGGCGGTTAAGTTCGTCCGACAGCTCCAGCAGTTTGGGCTTGAGGCTCTGGACATTGAGGGCTCCGATTTGCAGTCCGGTGCCGGAACGATGAGCGGTGGGCGCGGTGGCGGTGCGGCAGCCGCCCCGCCCCCTCCGTCCGCGCGCTCCGCGGCGCTGCGGCCGCCGGCCGCCGCCTCGGGCCGACCTAGGGGCGCCGGTAGCTGGTGCGGCGGGTTGACCGGCTGGAGTGGGTGCGGAGGCGAGGGCGGTGGGGAGCAGGGCGTGAGGCTCGGGCGATCCGCCGGTGGGCGGCGGTTGTGGACGGCGTCCGTCGCTGCGGGCCGGCTTGTGGCGCGGGGAGCCTCTGATGGGCGGGGCCTGGGCCACCGGCGGCGCGCCGTGGGACGCGGGCAGCGCGAGCGGCCGCTCTCCACCCCCTCGGGCCGGCGGGGCTCTCAGCTGGAGGGGAGGGTGAGGCGACACGGCCGCCAGCTGGCGTCCGTGGGGCTCGGCGCGCGGCGCGGGACTGCGGGCCGTCGTCCCCGAGGCTCGGGAAGATTTGAAAACCGGCAGCCGTTGGGTGGCTAGAGCTGGGGCCGAGTCACAAGTAGAGTTAGATGAATTCCGAGAAAAATTGCGTGGGAAAGCAGGTTTTCTTACGGTGAGGTGGTGCCTGAGATGGTGATCGGCAACTCGGAGAGTGGACCTGGGTGGCGGCGCTGGTGCCGGGCAGGCCACGACGGTCAGTACCCGCACTACGGCGAGCAGAACCAGGAGCCGGGCGATATCACGGTGCATGTTGAGGCGAAAGGGGTATTGGCCACGACGAGATCTTGAAGAGGTGCAAACGACGTATCCAAGTAGAAAGACTGTTCAAGTAGCACAAATCCACACTCACACTCACACTAACACACGGAGTAGGCAGAAGGGGGTAACGGGGAGGAGTGAGCAGCGCTCGCGTCCGCTCACGGCGGCGCGCTCAGCTGAACTGAACTGAGCGCAGCTGAACTACAGCATCAACTGTCATTACGGCTACTGCTATGCTGACGATTTCATCAATTATCTCAGCTGGTATGAGCAAGGAAATGCATCCGCTACAAACGATATCTGTATTGACCGTCGATTGCAATTACGTGCGTAATGCATAGCATCTTCCTCGTACATATATCTGCCGTAAATCACCCCACCAATCCCATCTCCCTTTCCCGCCCCATTCTTACCTTCATTTCCACCAGGTAGGACATTCCTCGTGAGATTTGCCACGCATAGCTGATAAGTTCTTTGGGTGTGATGGCACACGCGCTGTCTGTGTCACCTGACGCTAGCGTAGACTTACGGCTGTTACACAGGTATGTCCTGAAATAGAGCAGCACAGCGTCCTGCGTCAGATCGAGACCTTGCGTGGCAGAGCAGGTATACTTTAGTGGGTGGGTAACAAATATAATCTTGGAAACGTATGAAGCAGCCGAGTTAAAGCGCCTGAAGCACTGTGCACGTGTGCACGTGTATTGATCTTGATCAGTGCCAAATGTATAGTTTGGAGAAAATCGAAATCAGCTGCGAGAATAATGATCTCGGGTATAAATGATAACAATAACACGTCAAATGTATATTTAAACACACAAAGCTTTCGGTATGAAAATACCTTGATCACTGTGTTAACAGAAAATCAAGGTTATTGTTATTTAAATCAAGGTTAAAATCAAGGTTTCTGTTAACACAGTGATCAAGGTATTTTCATACCGAAAGCTTTGTGTGTTTAAATATACATAGTGACGTGTTATTGTTATCATTTATCCTAACTGTCTTGGATATTCTACAAATCTCGGGTATATTTAAAAGAGTATATAAAGGCATGCGCATCAATAGCGGTTGCGCTTTTAAATGTGTTTCTCAGCCGTTTGCCAGACTACAGCTAGCGACAATTTACCAAGATTCCTTTACTACTCAGGTCGGTTCACTAGGGAAATAAAGGCGCCGTGGTGACGTCATCAAAGGAAATCCTTCACGTTCAAATAAATGGGTCATTTGAATTGCTGATTTTGGCTCGATATAGTCCGATTTTTTTTAGTTTCAGCCCCAGTTATCGTAATGAGGCGAACTCATTGTTACATTGGTACAACTTTTGAGGACACATAATCTTTGTTTTTTTATCCAGCTCGCTCGAAAGATGATGAAATTGGCATGCATGCCTATGGGTGAAGGGAGATTCTACCGCCGCGGTGACGTCACGGTAAAGGGATTCTGGAGCTCGTGAACGGGGGCTGCTATTTACCGTCTAAATGAAGCCGAACAGACACCTAAATCATTGCAATGGGTTCATAACCGTAACCATAACAATAATCTATGATGGTTCATTGGCAGTGGACGCCCACTCCTGATCTTCTCCTTATAGAGTGACGCACACAAAACGGGTCTCTTCATCGTTATACGAATTCCGATTTCATTTGTGATGCAAATTTCACAGAGGTAAGATAAAAGGATAGAGCTATTCATAAGGGATGTTAATTACTCAATAAATCATGTCTGACGTCATACACTAAGCTCTAGTTTCTCATTCAAATGAATAAATGATTTAGGGAAGAAACGGCATTGTTGAGCTCTTTTACCCACAAGACGTTTCAAACTATTTAAAGAGTGGAATTCATTTCGAATATGATACTGCAATGTCATAACAAGAAACTTAATAACTAAAACCACTCCTTAGCTACCGAGTATAACCGCCTTCAACACACTTTTTAAACCGTCGCTACTGAATTATAACCATCCTGCTGTGTGCCTTGAGGGCGTACTTGCGTATTCAAATAAGAATTCAGCTTTCAATGTTTTCATGGGACAAAGAGCATTATTGAAGCTCAGAGCGGAATAAATGCAGTTCAAGACTAACGTCCTGTATGTAAACACCGCTACTTCATTACGCCTTAGAAAGATCTTTGTAAGAAACCGCCTTTTACAGTCCGCTTTGCACTAGTTTATACCGTTCTGGTAAATACCGAGCTAGCGCTTTTTGTTCGTAGAAACTGAATGAATAAAACATTAGTTTGCAATTTACATTATAAATAGGGAATTTTTAATGCTTTATTACGCCTTTTGCACGATTCAGAGAGCGAAGCGCCTAAGCAGCGTTACCTCGGATATTTTATGCTATCACTAACTTTTCAACCAGACTCGCCTTGTTCAATGTGGACGAACCCTTGTTCAGTTCACAGTCGAATAGTCAACAATGCAAATCGCAATGGCAATGTGCATAATAATCTTATGCACTAAGCAGCATTGTTTTCATGCAAACCCTAACACGGTTACCAGGACCTATGTTCAATACACACAATAAAGTCCGGAAAGTAGCAATAATTCATAAATTAACTGGCATTGCAGGTGCACCAATTTGTTAGTCCAAAAGCTGCTTCACCCATTCAGGCTCATTTCGAGCAGTTAAAGCATTGAAGCATACAAGCTAGTGGCAGCTTTCTCGACCCGGTGTCTTCCGGGAACCCTAAACGAGAACCACCACATTATAGGTAAGTAAGTACACATAGCATTACATCCAACCGTCACTATTCTTCTTTTTATCCCACACCTCAACCTTTCCCCAACCCACCTCAGACAGCCGAGCTCTGCAAACTCCATGATGATGCAGACGGGTCCTCCTGGCCCCGTGCACGCCCCCAGCAGCCGGATCACGTTAGGATGGTTGACCTCCTTCAGCAGATTGTACTCCGACAGCAGGTCCTGCAGCTCGGCAGTGGTGCTGGAGGGCTTCAGCATCTTCACCGCTACCTGGCGGCAACCTGATGGGGCAGGGGAAGGAGTGGTGAGATGGGTGGATTTATTTTCCTCAGGAACTGATGAGGGAAGGAAGAAGTGACTAGTGAGAGAACTACACAGTAAAACGGTTATTGTGAAGACATGTAGGACTGCGTGGAAAGTTCATAAACAAGGAAGAACGCATTACGCAGATATTTATTGCGGGGTAAAAGAAAAAGAAGTAATAGACGAATACAACGACAATACGACACTGGCACGAGCCACGAGACACGCCAAACTTATGCATGTTTTTGGAAACAACACTCTACCTACAGGCTCCAAAATACACATTTACATAAACCCACGACGCATGCCAGCCAGACTCGCTCCAAACCAAGCAGACCAATCCAAATCCTGGACAAGCCACCTGCCTCGTTTCCCGCCATTTCTGTCAACACATAAGAGAGTAGCGGTGGTGGGAAGCCGGGGAACACCCTGTGGCAGCTGTCAGCTGACAGGTGACAGCCCACGACTGTCCAGGTGACAGGCGGCTGTGGCGGATCAACCTCTCAACACCCGCGGCCAAAACCAGCGACTGCCGAGCCCTGAGCTGACAGGTCACAGCCCCTGAGCTGACGGGGCGTCGGGAGTTACGAAACGCCAACAGAGGTGCAGGAGGTGTGTGGAGGGGGCCAACATAAGCGTTGGGGTTGCTGAAATTCCTGGATAAGGATTGGTGGGTCTGCTAATGATGGTCAGAAACGGGGAGGAGGAGGGTGGGAAGAAAGGATAAGGGGCGATGGAAGGGAGAGAGAAGGGAGATAGAAGGGGGAGAGAGAGAGAGAGAGAGAGAGAGAGAGAGAGAGAGAGAGAGAGAGAGAGAGAGAGAGAGAGAGAGAGAGAGAGAGAGAGAGAGAGGCTGGAGAGGCAGAAGCGAGAGGAAAGAAAAAAGAAAAAAAAAAGGTGGGAGCATAGATCATGACATGGGGAAAAAGAACAAAAAAAAAAGTTAAAGACGTTAACAGATTCTTTAAATATTTTAGCTTCTACGACAGAAGGTGTCATCTCTACAATCCACGACGCAGCTAGACGCCAGCCGAGGACAGCAAGCCGTGTCCATGTGATAACGCAGCTCGCCAGCTGCGCCACGGTCTCATTGGCCCATTGGCGCTGTCGGTTCTGACGTCACACCCTCAAAAGTGGTCTCGTTACGTAGCACGGCACTGCGCTGTTCGCTAGAGCGGCCCTCGTCCGTCTCCCAAACTGTCCAGCACGGCACGGTCGGCCATTTTCGAGACTGTCCAACGGCAGATGACTCGTTTTGAATGCGTCTTCTTGTCTTCGCCTGTATTCAATCTCTCGGTTAGACGGCACCGTGACACCACACTGCACGAGGATGGATAAGAAAGGCGGCTCGGTGGTTGGCCATTTTCCAGCGGCCTCCAAGGTCTCAGAATAAATTTGACACTACAAATACTTTGAAATGTAAATTCAGCTTCCGGCTGGCGACATATCAATGGGGAGGGGCTGAGATAGGCCCGACATGAGAGGCAATCCAGGCCCGATTCAGAGTAAAACGGCTGGGCGGAATGATGGTGGACTACGATCGCCGCAGATAAGTGAAAGATCATTGCAGTGAGTGAGGAGGCTCCTTCATTCACCCGTAGCTTTTCGGATTTATTTCGTATTCTAAGTCGACAGAAATACTGCATTAGAGCATATGAGTTTGTTCTGAGGTTTTGATCCGGGAGGAATCAGACTGGTCCCAGCGTCTAATGTCTTGTAAAACGGTGAGCTGCTTATCCGTCTACAAACGCCATGCTAGGCTAACCGGAAAGATTATTTTCTATTTTTAGACTTCTTTAGTCGCTCGATTTTCAAACCTTAAAGAGGCCGTTGAAACGTTTGTTGCTGGCTTTTAAGATAGCGATTCAGTAACTGCCTCGATGCATGCAAGATATTTCAGAAAGATAGCGTTAGTCATTCGAAGTTACTTCGTAGCATGCAAGTAATTTGAGAATGATAGTGCTACATCACTGGTATTGTCATAATTCATTGAACCTTTCCAGCGATTAGAGAACACTTTACCCTTACAACTTTATACCCCGACCCAAGAAACATAAAGCTAGCATTCCCTACAATACGAGTACATATCTGTTGCATTTGACTCAGGCCACATTTGACTCAGGCCACATTTGACTCAGGCCACATTTGACTCAAGCCATATTTACCAAGCATTTCTTCAGGCACTGAAACATCAACTCACCGGAATCGCCTGCGATGCCCATGGCCTGTCCTTTGAGCACCTTCCCGAACTCGCCCTCTCCGAGGAGTTCTCCCAGCACGAGCCTGCGCCGTGGAAACTCCCATTTATCGTCCACCTGTGAACACACGGACGAAAAGGGGGCGGTCAGAATAGTGTATTGTTTGGTTGATGCATGTGTTACAGTGGGATGTAGGTATGTGTATGTGTTACAGTGTGATATACATAGGTGTTACAAAGCTGGTGAAAGAGTTGCATCCGCCGAAAAGCTATCGTCACAATAAGCTAGTAAACTAGATCGTAAAATCACCAGCTTGCACCCAAGTAATTAATCAACCAAAAGGATACCGGACTAAATAGGCGCACAATTTATGCGATCAAATCAGTCTCGTGTCAATGCAGTCGGTATTTAGCACATTTATCCGTCTCGAACGGTGTGCGGGCTAAATCATTCCGCTCAATATTTCGGCAAATCCATAAACTGCGCCATAAACACTGGCAGTGGCGCCGCTAATCTCGGTTAAATTAACAAATTATTAACCATTAGAACAGCTGAAGTCGTCTCATAAATAGGAGATTATAACCCAGCCAGGTCTCTCGTTATATGTAGTACCGAGGGAGCCCCAACTTCTGATGAACTTTTAATGAGACGCCAGCCCACAACGCCGCCACCAAAAAGCTAAATCAGGCTATATGTGCCACTTTACAGAGCGCCACCGATGCATATCTTTCCGTTCTTTAATGCACATCGCTAGCCTTATTAGGGAAGAGACGTCGGTTGCCATGACGACGCCATAACAGGCCTCGGCACGTGCCACATCGCCAAACAGACCGTCACCAGGCGGGCCTTCAACGGCGCATCTATTATTCACACCGGTATCAACTACCTGTGTCGACTTTCGTGACGACGGGTCGGAACTCTGCAGCCTTTCAGGGCGACCTCGTCTGTTTGAAAAACGATTTGGAGGCGGCGACCGTGACTGAACTGAGGATTTTCGTGAGTCACGGTATCATAAGAGACAAATGGCGTGAGACAACTAGCGTGAGACAGCTCTGGTTAGTGAGACAGCGCGTGAGACAGCTCGTGAGGCAGCTCGTGAGACAGTTCACGGTGCAGCTGGATTGAGCGGCCAGCTGGGTCGGTTTCCGGCGGAAGCTGGCTCGGAGTGAGGCGCTGCTCGGCTGATCTTTCTGGGTAAGCAACCCGGACCGGAGTGTCGGCCTCTCCGCTGCACGGTCTGAGGTCAACCGGGCTCCCCAGCCAGCCCGAGCCGAGATTTGGTAGTCAAACGATCTAACGCTATTTCAGGCACCAGCGATCAAGTATCGGAGCTATAAGGAGTTGATTGTAAGGTGACGAAATTGGGGACAAATTGCACCAGCAGGCGCGTGCAAAAATAGATACCGTGTCTCCTCCTTCTGATGGAAGCGTCTCGAGCCGAAGTTCAAAGCAGACGACTGTGATGAGCAAGTTTGCGCTAACTTTGAAGCCAGACGAGGTATTAAGCAGCGATGAGGTGCCGAATGATTGGGCACGTGAGTTGGGTTGGGTGGCAGTGAAATTTCAAAATAGTGTTATTTTTAGTTGTTTTTTTATAGTAAGTACGCTTTGATATGCTGAACAGCCGGTATCGCACAAAGAAACCACAATTATGCAGATACCCAAAGCGCGTGCTGAATGTGTCTTTGTTGCAGAGCTTCTTCTTGTACTAAATTAGTTTGACAATCATATTTATCACTTTTTACAAATACAGAAGGTAAAGTAAAATGATGTAAAGTTAGAGCGTTTTATACGGAAAGCGATTTACCTGTCCAACTAACCCCATCGCTCTGCTCAATCATTGCATCATGCTTTTCACGTAATAATAACCCTGTTATCGTTAAACTTTGTACATCGCTAACTTCTTCTCATCAAACCCCAAACTATACCCCGACCGGCCGGATTCAAAGTTTGACCCGACTGCCGCCTGGGATCCTTTATCTACATCAGTGATCAATCGGGACAATCGCGAAATTAACTGAAGACGCTGCGAATTGCACAGACCAACGTCAGTGCTTCACGAACTGCAGCGGCGTAGGGCAGGATAATTTTGAGAGTGGCCTGAAATGGGGAACCGAGGACACCAGCAGAAATATTGGTCGGATTAGACCAATATTTGTCTCCTTATGTCTGTTTGTCTCCTTATGTCTGTTTGTCTCTTTATGTTTACGCTCTCACTGTCTATCTGCCCGTATGTGTGTCCGGACACTGAGAGTCAAAATACTTGAAAAATAATGGAGTGAACTGACACGATTGTGACGTAAAACGTACCCACACACACCGGGCTACAGCCACCTTTACAATATTATCAGTGGTTGCGTCCGCCGTCCAGAAAAAGTGCAGCCACTACATCTTTACAGTTGTCACGTTACATAAACCGGGTGTCATGTTTCGCCAACCAATCCGAGTGGAATTGGTTCACAACTCAGCCTTAGCCGTATAGCGGCGGCAGATTTATTTTCTGCACAAGATTCTGTTCGGCACAGAAGGAAACGTCTCGATCGCCACAATATTTCGTATCACAAATGTTTGTTGAACGCTTCCTATGAAAAGGAAAAGTGTTCTGTCAGCGATTCCAGGCCAATATTTTTTATTATTTTATTTCCTGTTATTGAACTTCAATTGATCAAGGCAAGAACTTGTTCAACGCAAACTACTACCAGACGACCATGGTCGTCACTCAGTGGGTCAGTGGGTCTGCAGACCCATGCATCATGACCGCTACTCATAAGTTATCATTCAATTACAGATACACATGTAACACACCTGATACACAAATACAGATGCATTGATACAAACCTGCTCACAGACAAACTACACCCAACGACCGACGACCAATCCCGACATAGCCCCTGCCATGACACCCTGACATACAGCTGCACACTGACTATAATCACTTCTTGAATTCAGTCTAGAACTCAGCAGCAAAGGTCAAGGTCACACGCCTAGCTCGGCAGCAAAGGTCAAGGTCACGCAATCAATAGTGACCCGGAACGGCGTGTATTGGAGTGTCAGGTGCAATCAGTTTCTAACAATCAGTCTATTGCACCCAGCGGTAACACTTAAAGTTCCGTCCGACGATTCAAAGGTTAGTATAGCGTCAATGAATGCTGAACATTGGCGGGTTGGTCGAACTGGGTTTCGGACATTGTCACTGTCAGCGGTTTTCATTGCAGAGTTACGGGCGTCTCGGAAGTTGAGAAACTTATAAATCGGAGCACCAGCGCTAGGCAACAACTCAACCCAGAAACACATCCTTCCAAGCCGCTGAGGTAGAAACACAAATATTCAAATCACCATCTCTCCGACAAATCGGATGCATTTTGTTATTTTCATCTAAGCAACTCCAAAACCGCTGGCAACAAACCACTTCCTCAATCTTGACGTTCCGTCCATAATTCATAGCACCCCTGGCGCGTGCCTAAGTGGATTTCGCTCCACCACTTGTGACGTCCAAATCGCTCCAAGGCCGTCCGCCTAACAACAGCAGAATGTCGTGGTCTACCGTCATAAAACAGGCCCTGCAAATCGTCGGCCCCGCCACCACCACCAGCTAGGTGATGGCGGTGGCAGGCGTCTTGCACCGCGAAACCTTTAGCATACAACGCCCAAATCAATACCTGTGGCCCGCTGAGCGCTAGGGCGGACCCACGGCCCTTTGGAGGCCCGTGTCCTTCCAGCAGATACATACTGGGTGTCTGCTATTGCATCCAAACATACTTATTCACTGTGACAAAAAGGTAAACGTTGCGGTATCTGATAGCCGTCAAAAAAGATATTTCATATTTCTAGATAAATCCATGATATGGCTGGTACCGGATAAGCTGAAGAGGACAATGTTTCAAAGAGAACATTTTTAGTTTACTCGTATGCATACGAGTATGCATACGCTACATGTAGCTGCAGCAGTTAAGACGTTTACCTTCTCCATAGCTCACAAGGGAAGTATTTGAGAAAGCGTGGACAGAAAGCAGCTTCTGCCTGTTTGCTGAATGGAAAAGCCTCCTGTCATACCTGAAACCGAGACTTTCAACCTACATAGGAAGGAAGTTAGCACCGCATCAGAACGTAGCATCACGTCAGGTCTAAGTTCCTGGCGTCAAGTTAGGTTCAGTTCGCTAAGTTCGTCTCGGTTCAGTCCCCAGCTCGTGGAAACTAGACAACCATTGTCTAAGCTGACAAGAAGTGTGATGGCATCACTATCACGAGAATTTCCGGGGAAGTTAGCTCTGAGCTACATGAGCTAGCCAAGGGATGTGAGCTGCCCAGCCGAGCAGCTGTTAGCTCTCTGTGTTCGGTAGCTAGCCTCAGAGAGTTCGAGGTCCCTTCCAGCGCATATGTCTTCCTAGAAGCAACTGATGCCACGGAAGCCTGTCTTGAAGCGCTTGGGTGATTTCCAATTCACACAGAGTACAGAATCGCTGCCGAATCCTATGGAAACGGGCTTCAGAGTGACTCTAGCGCAGTCATCCGACCGACAGGACTGCCATCTCCAGCCTAATTTCGATGGATTAGGATGCGCTACCCACTAGCCGATACATTTAGCGAGCTATTTAATTAGGGGCGGTTTGGCGAGGCCCACAGTGTTCTAAGCTCATTACTCTCCAAAGTTCAATCGCCAGTTTCCGGAGACCCCAACACGTGCGGTTACATCTGGGCTGACTCGGCCTTAGCTGGTGCGGTTGGAAGCATAAACGCAAAGGGTGCACAGCGTAATTCTTTTTTCCAACCAAAGGAAGGCGCTATACGGAGAATATCCCATTGCGTCATAGAAAAGTGACTTACACCTCGATCCCATCAGCTGGCTGCGTGGCGTAGTGGTTAGCACACTCGCCTCATGTTCTGATAACTAGGGTTCGAATCCCGCTGCCGGCTGAATTTTTTGGCGTGTTGTAGGTTAGGTTGTAGGTTTGTAGGTTGTAGGTTTGTAGGTTAGGTTGTAGGTTTGTAGGTTGTAGGTTTGTAGGTTAGGTTGTAGGTTTGTAGGTTGTAGGTTAGGTCAGGTTAGGTTAGGTTATGTTAGTTTTTGTTTGGTTTGGTTACAAAGAAGCATCTTCGGGTACAGCGCCTTCCTTTGGTTGGAAAAAAGAAACACGCCTGACTTAGGCAGTTCATTCAACTGCCTTTAGTTCATTTCAACTGAGTCGTGAATGCTCACTGCTGCTACTATGTGCCATTGCAGGCATTGTTTGCTATTGTACAAATGCTATGCACACAGTAGAGAACGCATGAATGATGCAGCATTCAGAACTTAATTATCAATTCAAGGTGAAGCAACAGTGTGGATGAATAGTCTCCACTTGGCAACAACAAAGTTACCTCTCTTGTTAAAACCAGCACGCCATGCAGTATGCACTCGTACCTATGCACTACGATCGCAGTTACCATGTTTCATTTCTTTCCTAAGATACGTATTTGTTCATGCTCCCTTCTCCATGGGTGTAGAAACGTTTTCAAGGTTGGTGTGGAGTAGGGTCGCACTCTTATCCATATGCCACGACCCGGATTGGTCCATGCTTTGTTATATGTGCCTAGTCATCGGTGAAAATGTGCACGATTGTATTCTGCTTTTTCTACTGAATTCACATATGTGCATCTTGCCTTTTTCTATAATTAAGGCAATTGTAACAATAAATAATGTACCGATCAGCTTATGCCACGTGTGCCGCTGGCCGCGTGCCAACACGTGCCCTATAATATATGGCCTTGAACACGTGCCAACAACAGTCTTGCCAACAGCAAGCATTTTTTGGCGCGGTGTCAGGTGAATCGCTGCCAAATTTACCAAATATTTCTCAGATCGACTGTCCTATGCTGGCTTACACGATGAAATATATTGTAAAAAATAATTATTTTCAACTGCAATTTCATTTTCTTCAGCGACGGGCAATACCCTTAACCCGCGCCCTGCTGGGGGGGGGGGTGTTTGAACACCCCCCCTTGTGGTTTTTCGCGATTATCTCAAAAACGGCGGCGCGGAGCGCCGCCGTTTTTGGTACACCTTATCATACATTAATTCTACACATGTTGTGAAAATTTCAGACCAAGGTCATACAAGGTCAGGTCACCAGGTCACTTGAAGTGACCTCACCTCATAAAAAGTTTCAATGTCTGTCATAGCTACACCGAGTGACCGATCGCTTTGAAACTTTCAGCGATTGCTAAGAGCAATAGCATGTACAAAATGTATATCTCAGAATTTGGATATCGATGACCTAAGGTCAGGTCAATTTTGCGACCTCCCCATTATAAGTCAATGGGAGAAAATTGAAATGCGCCTCTTTTGGATGAAAGACATTATAAACACTCCCAAACACCGAATTACAAGTGGCTTAGACACACTGAGCATGAAAATGGTGTCCGTGACCCTTGTTTATGCCCTGAGGTCATCTTAGGTCACGAATGGTATCTAACAGTTTTTCGCAAATAACTTTTGATAGAGGCATGCTAGAGCGATGAAAACGCCTTAAATGTGTTCAGCTCGACGATACGGATCGACTGATATGCAACATGACCCTTTCCGGTCAGGTCATGACCTTGACCTGAGGTCAAATTTTCAAGTTGACCTTTCAAGGTCAAGTTATGGTTCATTCGATGCGTCTTGACGAGAGGAACACGATGCCGGTAAAAGTAAGCTGGTACAAGGCTTGGGTCAAAAGTTATTGCAGAAAAACTGTTTCCGAGAAAAAATCGGCTATTTTTGCAGTTTTTGCCCCCTGCAGGCAAAACCGTTGACGTTAGGTCAAATCTGAGAGAATTTCTCAGAAAGGGCGTTAATAGGGCTATCGAATGCGCGTTTCCGCGGCGCTGTATCTCTATTGGTTCCCGAGTTATGCGTTGGCTTCTTGGAAATTTTCGACATTCGACCTGGAAATCGGCGAAATTTTGCCTTCAATGACCTCTGGTGACCTGACCTTTGACCTGACCAAAAAATTGACCAAAGTGATTTCCTCATTATTTTTGACGCTCTTTCGAACGCCGCCTTCCGCGTATCGCTACGTGGCCCAGGAGCCGAGTTACAAGGGGGTGTTCAAACACCCCCCCCCCCCAGCAGGGCGTTGAAATCCAGGACCCCCAGCCGGGCGCGAGTTAATAAGATATTTGCGATGTCGATCAAGTTGTTTACTAGCTTTCCTTCAGCCATAAATTTTTCCAATCTGGCAGCGTAAAGCTTCGCCTTTTCTGGCGTTTTTGAGACGATTGCATAGCCATATCTGGCCATGGTCTGTTCCCGTCGCTCCTCCCAAAAAAAATCTCGGATGAGGTTGGATGAGCTTGGAGGAGAGCCGTTTCAGAGGAGCCACGGGAACATTTTCGCGAGGAAATCAGCTGTTTGCGGGCTGTAACGGTCGGCGATTTATGGCGCGCAAACATAAATCAAGAGATAATAATCACTTTCTAATAAAAATAACCTTAGATCAATATCAAACATTACTATTTAAAGATATCCAATCGTCATCAATCACTAAAATCATTTCCACTTCCCTCAAATCTCATTTATAAACAATTCACATTTGTATTACGTGCGCCAAATATGTCTACGCAAGAGCCTTCTCCAAAAAAAACAACTTTCGTTTGGGATGAGGGAGGAGGCAAATAGTGGTGGTGAGATGTGAAATCAAGATGAGCTTGGAGGAGCTTGGAGGAGCGACGGGAACGATTTTTTGAAACGAGAGGAGGTTAGAGGAGCTTGGAGGAGGTTAGAGGAGCGACGGAAACAAACCCTAATAGAGACAAAGGGTCTGTTCCCGTCGCTCCTCCCAAAAAATCTCGGATGAGGTTGGATGGGCGGTACACACGGAGGTCCCCGCTTCAAAATTAGTTAATCCCTATAATATAGACATCATTCTATAGAGAAACTCATGTTTAGTAAGAATAATGTGGTTTCCAGTTATCTGATCGATAATTTTAAGACCAAAAGCTAACTAATCGTATTCTTACCACGATCTCGGTGGAGCCGCACGACGGTCTGTTGTCAACATGTCAATTGTTGTTAAATACCATTACGCAGAAATGTAGTATCTTCAAAAAACCCAACACACTAGGGGACCTGTGGGAAACCGGGGTTTTGGGTGGGGTGGGGGGGTACTATTTTTATGAAAAAAAAAGATAGATATACACAAATAATTTTGGAATTACGGTTCTGTATTTTTAATTTTTAATAGAAGAGAATTCGGTTATTTTCTTTTTCGGTAAAGCGCCTCACGAGATGCGCCAGATCTGTCGACAAATGATAGCGACTTTTCTGAAAGTCTTCAGAAATGTTTCGTTCGTAAATATTTTCGTTCGTGCATTTTCTTTATTTTCGTTTTTTGGCCCGTGTATTTTTTTTGTCTGTACATATTTTCATTTTTCGTCCAACATTTCTTCGCCTGTACTGTACATGTTTTCGTCTGTGGCCAACTCGTGGCGAAGCAGTGCAGTGCCGAAGGCAATGCCTTAGGAGAGATTACAGGCAATGGTAAATCAAATATTTTTAGGTTAAATGGTTATGTATCTGGCTTCAGGCCGAAGGCCTGAAGCCTGATGCATGACCACTTAACCTGAAAATATTTGATTTACTATTGCCTGCAATCTATTCCTGCGAGTAACTATTTCCTTATCCGGTAGGCAAAAATCAGTAGGTTAGGTTAGGTCAGGTTAGGTTAGGTTAGGATTCCCGGTAGGCAACAATCAGTAGGTTAGGTTAGGTTAGGTTAGTTTAGGTTTCTTTCCTTATCCGGTAGGCAAAAATCAGTAGGTTAGGTTAGGTTAGGTTAGGTTAGGTTTAGGATTCCCGGTAGGCAAGAATCAGTAGGTTAGGTTAGGTTAGGTTAGGTTAGGTTAGGTTAGGTTAGGATTCCCGGTAGGCAAGAATCAGTAGGTTAGGTTAGGTTAGGTTAGGTTAGGTTAGGATTCCCGGTAGGCAAGAATCAGTAGGTTAGGTTAGGTTGCTTTAAGCTCGGTAGGCAAAAATCAGTAGGTTAGGTTAGGTTAGGTTAGGTTAGGACACCTCTTTGAATTTCATCGAGTAATAATCGCTTTTCTCAAATTTAAAGTTGTCCGCGCTTTAGACATAACAATATGAGAACCTTGGTATTGTTTGTCATTTCTGTCTGCGATAAAAAATTGTGCACGCGAAACGCATCTGATATTTTTGCAGCCTTGATTGTTTATAAAAACAGATTGTGCTCATCCGCCGTAACCAGCATGGCGTAAGCGTCGGTTGCGAGGGGTGAGGTATGTGGTGTTTTGGGGTCAATTTTGCCAGCTTTAAATGGTAGGCTGTTGCATTTTACTGGCAGGGAATGTTAGATAGTTGGATTATAGCATGTTGTGATACTAATTGGATTCATTTAATTAAAACGAAAACGCTTGGGGACCTCCGTGTTTCCGACCGTTGGATGAGCTTGGAGGAGAGCCGTTTCAGAGGAGCCACGGGAACATTTTCGCGAGGAAATCAGCTGTTTGCGGGCTGTAACGGTCGGCGATTTATGGCGCGCAAACATAAATCAAGAGATAATAATCGCTTTCTAATAAAATAACCTTAGATTAATATCAAACATTACTCGTCCAATCGTCATCAATCACTAAAACCATTTCCACTTCCCTCAAATCTCATTTATAAACAATTCACATTTGTATTACGTGCGCCAAATATGTCTACGCAAGAGCCTCCTCCAAAAAACCAAGGGTGCGTTCGGAGAGGCAGATTCCCGGGGAATATTCCACGCCGGCATGAAATTTCCGCCGAACATGCCGTTCGGAGAGCGATTCCCGGGGAAAGTTCCGCGGAACGGACGCGGAAAGCGCGGAATCTAAAAAGCATCTCACGCGTCGTTCCCGTCAAGATGGCGGCGCCCATCGGTATGCTCGAGTGAGTATATTATTGAATATAAATGGATATTTCTTGCGTTTGTTTCCACCCTGATCAGTTTTATTGCAAATCCAACAATTGATAATGCTTACTCAGTTGCGGAAGCAATGAAAACGATAATTTGAAGTGTTGTGTTGTGTGTGTTTGGGGTGGGGGGGGGGGGAGGCACAGTACAGATGGGACTTTTTGTTGAAAATAATTGTGATTTTTCTTAGTTGTTCTTTCTCCAAGAGCTTCATTCTTATTACATCTTGTCATAGATGTAGCGTTCTAAATAACCAAATAACCCAAATAACCCAAACAAAATCCCACGAACTCAACTTGGCGCAGTAGCGGCGATCCTTGAAATTGGCGGTATGGAATGTCCCTCTCCGAACGCAACACGGGGAATTTTCACGATGACGGGGAATATTCCGCGCTCTCCGAACGCACCCCAACTTTCGTTTGGGATGAGGGAGGAGGCAAATAGTGGTGGTGAGATGTGAAATCAAGATGAGCTTGGAGGAGCTTGGAGGAGCGACGGGAACGATTTTTTGAAACGAGAGGAGGTTAGAGGAGCTTGGAGGAGGTTAGAGGAGCGACGGGAACAAACCCAAAGGGTCAGGTCAAAAAGCAAGACCCTATATGTCAAAAAGGGTACTTATACATTGTGTTTGATTGTGTTTAGTTTTGCGGTGTGTTAAGCACATAAGCCTTTGACTTTTGTAAGAAGGAGGTTGATTTTTCAGGCTGGTATTTCAGGCTAAAGCACCGTGGCTGGCATGGCATATTGTATAAAGGGAAGGCATCTATTTATGGACTGAGAGTAAGCTAAAAGGTAAGAGGCTGAAAACTCTAACTGACTGGTAGGATCAAACTGGCCGAGTTGCTTAATTTTCATACTTTTCAATTTGGGCAGAAATTTGGGCGCATGTTAATTTTTTAACATCAATTGAAATGCTTTCATTATTATATTTGTCAAATGCCAGTACTGTAAGCTGGAAAGAAATGATGATTTCAATGTGATAGTGGCAATATCTTGCTTGTTCAAGCTTGCGCCATTGACCAATGACCATTATATTTATTTAGGTTGTGATGGCCCCGGGTAGCAAGGGGGACATAAGATAAATAATGAGAAATATTTTAAGCATGGCAACTTCAAGTCTTATATATGAATTCTACTTAATCTGTCTGCATGCTAGATTGTTCTATTTAAATATTAAAAGTAATTGCTCTTTCTTGTTTCTTCATTTTGGGTCCAAATAAGCTGTTGATGGTGAGTAAAAGAACTACCCAAAGTTGGTGTGGAAATTCCACACCAACTTCAAAGTTGGTGTGGAGCACTCCACACCAAGTGAATACAAAGTTACGCCCATGCCCTTCTCCCCTCCCATTATAAGCCTAGCTCCTTCTCCACCACTCCCCAACCAAGAAATCCCTTCGAGCACCTAGAGATTTTCCCCGAAGTAGTCTTCCGTCGAGCATTCCTCGAACTCCCCCCCCCCCCTCCCCCGTGGGGCGGTGGGGGGGGGGGTTAGGTCCGGGTCGGCGGCGCATTAGAACGGCTGCCACGCGCGTGGGCCGACGGGTCTCAAAGTAAGACGGCAGGTGACATGTGTGCGACGGCCTTACGTCGGTCTCGACGGCCTCACGTCGGCAACGACGGCCTTACGTCGGCAACGACGGACCGCAAACATCGACAGTTATTTGTCGACAATCATTTTATGACGGATGCTACGGATAAATTTATCGACGGGTAAGGTGGTATGTCGGGACACGGAGTAGCACGGTAGGACAAAAAGAGTTCGACCGGAAACAATTCTCTGATGGGTTTGTCAAGGTCGGAGTGCTGATTTAGGTTAAGGTTTGATAAGGCGACAGCTAAAATGTACTGACATACTGGCTACGTTTCCATGGCACAAGCTAAGCCCAATTTGAAAAATGGATTTGCTCCATCATAGCATTTAGGCATAATTTAAAAATGTAAATATAGGATTAGGTGCTAGCTAAAACCATATATACGCTCATCTTTTGCATAAGGTAAATAGTTTCCGATAAAAACGCACGTGAAATTTCGTTAAATCGATTTAGACGTGTCATGGAAACGTAGTGATTGACTGATTAATTCCCCGCGTGACTGATTGATTGATTGATTGACTGACTGATTCATTGACTGACAAACTGCCACTCACTCATTGCCTTACTGGCTCGGTAGACATTCAACGGATAAGACTTTTGACTGGCTTGTTGGTTCGATGATTACGGAGCGAGCGAAGCGAGCGTAGTCTTTCCTTAGATTAACGGAAATTTCTGGGTATGAGCGGCCGGCCGGCCGGCCGGCCGGCCGTGGTCACGATTCTGCGACGCTTATATCTCAGCAACCACTTGACCGATTTACACGCGGTAATTTTTGTAGGGTAGCTTCATTCCTTCTACCAAGTATTGGACTATTCCCGATGCATGTGGGTGACCCCTTATGCAGGTGCCACGTGCAAAACGAAGAGGTGTCACTTTTGTAATTGTTGCAATATCTCGGTAACTACTTGGCCGATTGCGCTGAAAGTTGGCATGTAGGTAGGCACCCACTAGGCACTGCATATCCATGTGCCAGAGTTGGGGTGCTGCTGCACGTGCGCACGTGCAGGGGTCGATTCAAGATCTCGAGAACGGCTGGACCGATGGCGCTAAAATTTGGCACATGGTAAGGGACCGGTTAGTAGGGTGCCGTGCACAAGTCAGTTGGGACCCATTTTGCACGTGCGCACGTGCATGGTGCCGCTTCCAGATCTCGAGAACGGCTGGGACGATTGTGCTCAAATTTGGCACATCGCTGGAGACCGGTTAGTAGGGTGCCGTGCACAAGTCAGTTCGAGGTACCCCTCGCAATTTCGCACGTGCAAGGTCCACCCTCTCGCTCGCTCCGTTAGTCGCTCCAAAAGGCGTTATACTGGTTTACTATAGTTCAGTCGGGCGCACTAGGGTAATTCCGTTCCATATATAGAAACGTTTCTATATTTGGAAACGATGTTCCATATATAGAAACGCTTGTTCCAAATATGGAAACGCTGCGTTTCTATATTTGGAAACGGTAGGTGCACGCTCACCTGTTTGACGATCTTCGCAAGCTCTGGCGAAATTTCGCACAAAACGGTTACCACCAGTGACAAGCCAACATTTGAGTTTATAATCGCAAGGAGGCCCGAAGAAATCCATGGTGGCCCATGGTAATGACGACGATTTGATTTCCGGTTTGTGTAAAATGTAGAAGAAATTGCGAATAAGAGAAAAACTTCCATTAAGGTTTCCCTTCATATATGACGTCCAGAACCTGATTTGGGCTGATTTTTGGCAGAATATTGGCTAATTTGGGCTAAATAGATGTTTTCAGTTTTGGCGAAATTGACGTGTCATTTTCACCTGAGTGCTTCCTCTTGCCACTAGATGGCATTCCACCATCTAGAAAGTAATATAACGCATCTTGCTTTAAAATAAATCGTCCGGAAGGTTGGCGTTTCTATTTATGGAACGAGCGTTTCTATATATGGAACAAAAAAAAACATTTCAAATATAGAAACGTTTCCAAATATAGAAACGTTTCTATATATGGAACGGAATTACCCTAGTGCGCCCGACTGCTGGCTGATTTGCAAAATCATCACGCGAACGTAAACATACAAGAACAAAAACGATTGCCGGGTACTTTTAAGTTCTCTCAAAGAGATTTCTCAGATGTCTGAATCCTGCGGCTGAGAGCAGACGTACCACCATACAGGACATATGGAATGCTACTGCTTCCCGTAACTTTCACTTTTCTTCGCGATGCATTAGTAGAAGCGTATTCCAAAGCACAGGAAAACATAGCTAGAGTATGCTTTTACATTATCCAACTTTCTTTCAATGATACTGTTGCCTTTTACCCACACACAGCAGCGAACAAAAACAGAAAGTTACGATGTTTTGCCGTACGAAATGCAACTGATCTGCTTTTCGAATGACAGCTCGAGAAATAGATGCGTTTCGGTCGAAAGAGGATTCGAGAAAATAATGTGATGCATCTGGACGAATGATAAACAACGCCATAAACCCGTGTTTTGCACGTCTTGCCTATATTGAAAACCTATATCAGCAGGAAGGTGTCACGATGATATCAGCTCTCAAATATATAAAAACATGCATGCATTATGCTCAGTATACGCAAATATTGATATTTATATATCAAGTATTAACATCTCTAACGGCATCCTGAGTCTGAGTTAGCATAAGATACACTACAACGCACACAGATAACTTCCTGCAACTGCTCCCATTAATACTAATATCCTTTTGAAGACTGATTCCTATATGCTCCAGGGTATACATGAATAAACTTGATCCTCATTCTCAGAACACTATTTTCCTGGAGACATCTCCGCCTGTTAGTATTCCGCAGTCGAGTTGTATTTTTACACATTCGCGGAAGGTAGGTACGCGCAGCTAAGCTATCACATGTCCTAGCTAATTAGGCACCACGTGTAACTCGGCTTCCTTACTCTGTAACATCAGGATCTGAGCATCTAGATTTTCCCGCTACTCGTCTGCTAGTTAATCAGGGACACGCCAGAGAGCAATCTACTGGTAATACATTTTATTTGTTAACTAGGTGTCCAGCATTACGCGCAGCGTAATAAGTCAATTTTCATTAAAATCGGCCCAGTAGCGGGCGAGTTATTGCCAGAATAAATTTAGCGTCTCCTCCTGGCCGGCGGTGCCCTGTTCCGGTATTCATTGCCAAAGGTCAGTGACCTTCCGGCTCTGATTTCACCCAGTTTTGCAAGCGAAGAAACTGAGCCTAAGGCGCGTGCCGTCTGCTCAAAGCCGGCCGCGGCCCAAAATTCCGCAAAGATGCGCCCGCCACGTGCAGACCGGCGAGCGCACCCCCACCAAAATTTAATACAACAAACAGATGCACGCGTCTGACTTATGTCCAAAATTTCACCCCCGTAGCCCGCACCGTTCCGGAGCAATAGCCCGCCAAGCGTGACTGACGCGTTACATACATACATACGGACATTTTGATTTTTATATAAGTAAACTAGAGGGACAGCATTACGCGCAGCGTAAAGAGGGACAGCATTACGTGCAGCGTAATAAACCAAGTTTCATTGCAATCGGCCCAGTAGCGGCCGAGTTATTGCCAGAATAAATTTGGCGTCTCCTCTTGGCCGGCGGTGCCCTGTTCCGGTATTCATTGCCAAAGGTCAGTGACCTTCCGGCTCTGATTTCACCCAGTTTTGCAAGCGAAGAAACTGAGCCTAAGGCGCGTGCTCTCCGCTCGGTGCCGGCCGCGGCCCAAAATCCCGCAAAGATGCGCCCGCCACGTGCACACCGCTGCACGCACCCCCTCCAAAATTTAATACGACAAACAGATGCACGCGTCCGACTTGCGGCGAACATTTCACCCCCGTAGCCCGCACCGTTCCGGAGCAATAGCCCGCCAAGCGTGACTGACGCGTTACATACATACATACATACATACATACGTACAGACATTTTGATTTTTATATATGTAAACTAGAGGGACAGCATTACGCTCAGCGTAAAGAGGGACAGCATTACGTGCAGCGTAATAAATCAAGTTTCATTAAAATCGGCCCAGTAGCGGCCGAGTTATTGCCAGAATAAATTTGGCGTCTCCTCCTGGCCGGCGGTGCTCTGTTCCGGTATTCATTGCCAAAGGTCAGTGACCTTCCGGCTCTGATTTCGCTCAGTTTTGCAGCGAAGAAACTGAGCCTAAGGCGCGTGCTCACTGCTCGGCGCCGGCCGCGGCCAAAATTCCGCAAAGATGCGCCCGCCACGTGCAAACCGCCGAGCGCACCTCTTCCAAAATTTAATACAATAAACAGATGCACGCGTCCGACTTGCGTCGAAAATTTCACCCCCGTAGCCCGCACCGTCGCCTCGCAACAGCCCGCCAAGCGTGACTGACGCGTTACATACGTACAGACATTTTGATTTTTATATATGTAAATTACCACAAACGCAAAAATGTGATTTTTACACCCAATCATTCTTTACACTTCTCCATTTCTTCCCGGGCGGCGATTTCCCACGTCTTATTTCAAAAGCACTGTGGATATTCCACTACGTTCCCTGCAATTTGTGAGACGGCTGACAGAGGATTTTCCTCTCGCTGGCAAAACGTGCCTGAAACGAGCAGCTCTCCCGCAAGGAATGATGTTTTTATAACGTTTGCATTGTAGGCGGAAAATCTTCAACAGGAAGCGTGAGAAATATAGCGGGCGGGTGATATGAACGACGGATGAAGAATCACATTTTGTTACCAAATAAACTAAACACCCGCTCTCTGAATTATGGGAATGTTATGAATTTAGAATTATGCAGGGGCATGCAACACAAAAATCAGAGCTCATAATTATTGAAAATGAACCTCTTTTCTACCATGATGAGTGACGATGATGTGGTGCAACTGAGGCTAGCAGTAAGTGAAATTATTTGAGCACAGAACTTCTAAGCTTACTAGCAGATAACTCAACTCAAAATGTCACATGAGGAGGAACTTGCACAAATTTGAACGATGCTCAAACTCATTAACCCTATTAGTGGCAGGCTCCTGGCTACCCCATATTAGTGGCAGGGGGGGCTGTTTACGACCCCCCTTGATATCTCGAGATCTAACCGGCCGATTTTCAAAATTCAAACGGCATTCGATTTGGCTCAACGAGATCTACATTTCTAAAAAAAAAAATTAAAAAATGTCAATAGGGGGGTAGAGGGGGGTAAAAACGGGCAAATTGCAGATACATTTTAGACTGTTTATCACGGCCAGGTTTCTGAACCAATCTTAACGCAACTTTTGACGATCGATAGAGAATGAACCAGGAATTCACATGGATCCTAAAAATATGCATTTTCAAAAATCATAGGCGGATACAGATCATTGAGATTGGGGGTACACAAAAAGTATAGTAAATAAGGTTTTTGTTGGTACTGTTTCTAAAAAGGGTGGCAATGGTCTTGTTATGTTACAATTTTCTTATGAGAGAACGACTAAAATTGTATTGGTCATGCATAGGCGGTGTCAGGGCACCTATGTTGGGAGGTAAAAAATAACCCCCCTTTTTGGACGCCTGGATCCGCCTATTATAGCAAAAACGTGTCAAAAGAGGATGCACAATAACTTTGTATATGTTATCACATGATACCTTTCATTCGCTGTTCGTAAAACTGGTGCAGCATCGTGATCTTCGCCCAAATGACTCGCTTCACGAATAGGACCCCCCAATTCCCAGTGCTCTGGAGCCGCCCCTGGTAAAGTTATGAACTTGAAATTTTCAGGGAATGTGCCCAATTTAGTTTTAGGAAAAGTCAGAAAATTTCAGCATCGTAGCTTCAGCAGTTTCGGAGATATTCCCGAAAAACCTGAGGGGTGGATAAAAACAACCCCCCCCCTGCCACTAATAGGGTTAAACCTGGGCCAAGTTTGCGGCCTTGCCTCTCCAGAGCCTGCAGCACACCAGCCACCATGGCACGCGGAGAATACTCGGTACAAAGTTCATCGTGTGGGTTGAAAAGAGCGTATCTCATGGGAGACCTCCATTTCGGACAAATTTGCGCTATCATGCTACAGTTAGCAGTAGCAGTCACTTCTCTTCCGTCTTCCTATAAAGTTGAACAGACGGAGACTTCTTCTATGAACCGGTACGCTTCATGTCGCTCCAAAGCCCTTATTGAAAAGGAAGCGCTTGTGGATGGCAGTTTAAATTGTTGCTTGTTATCGTGAAGACCTACAACATGCAACATGAAGGCTTACAACCATCGTGCTACCAGATTTCAGATTTTTGATCAGCCAGTGTTGCCTTTCTTTGACTTCAAATGCATAAAACAATTCAACAGACATCGACTACAATTGGAATTTCGCCGAAGCTATTATTTCGAGTAAAGATGAAGATTGCATCCGCTTACTGAACATCCCAATTACGGAGAAGCCTTCTCACATGTTCGATGATCCATGATGATCATTCGTTGTAGCTTTTTTTGCACCGATATCACTTCTAAACAAAAAAGCTGACAAAAAGCACAAAATCCCTCGCATTAAAGAGTTGGGCCATGACCAACATGGGTATCCCATTATGACAGCTTTCAAACCATCACTAACTCCTCTGAAACATCACCAAACTAACTCCGAATTCGCAGTGCCAAATCGCTGCGGCAGTGACTGCCCCGCCCTCCAGCGACCTCCGTGGCTGGCACAGCTAGGAGCGGCTGTGTCCTTGAGCCGCTTAACGACTCCCTCCCCTCAATAGCAGCCAAGGCAGCGGGGCAGTGAACTGGCCCTTATAGCCTGCGGGCACGCCAGGTCACCAGTCGTCGCGGCGGGCCGATCGAACTCGCCCCCTGACCCGGACCCCATCCCCTGACCTCGGCCACAACCCATCCCCTCACACAGTCGTAACAGCTGGGGGGTCAGTCCTGCTCCGCCGTGAAGATGTTGTAGCTTGAGAAGGAAGTTATGAAGAAGGGTTGGCGTAGGGCGTTCTGTTCATAGTGGTAGCCTTGAACAGGTTATCGTCGAACAAGAATGACACAAGTTGTAAAGTTAGGAGAGATAATGATGACAATGGGAATATCATTGGACATTGGTGCGTTGTTTAGGTTGTAATCGGTAACGGAATAACTAAAGATAATTAGTCAGTAACAAGTTGCTGTCCATCACATGTTCCTCAACAACCATCCATACCGTCAGAAAACAATTTTCTTTCACCATCCATCATTACATCCATACATCAGAGAAAATATTTCCTTCACTCACAACAGACGTCCCATAACTTCACGTCAACAACGTCACCAGCAAGTGATGTCTTTGTTTTATGTTCGCTCGACTCGTACCCCACATATCGCAATGCTGTCTCCACTTGGTCTCCACTCTGGACATAAAATCGATCGTCATGAACTGTCCAGATCGTCCTCGATCGCTGGGGCCAGTGTCTCTGACGATATGAAGCAAATCGATGGTGAAAACACGCGAGAAAGTTGCAGCGAAAGCCTCCAGGTCCGGGAGGGATGGGCAAAACTAAATAGCTTAGAGGGATTTGAGACACAAATGAACTGTGTAGTAAGGCATGACGTGTGTGTAGGTTTTAGGGGGTAGTGGGTATTTGAGAGGTGTGCTTATTGAAGAGGGAGGACCAGAGTAGCAATGGTTTGAGGAGATGACGTAGGTATATCATATATGAGAGAAGGTCCTGGTATAAAGAGTGGAGGTTTAAGTTTTAGAAGACACGACGATTTGGGAAAGGTCGCATATTTGGTGGGTGTCATTTATGTTCCAGATGATTGTTGAAAATTGCAGGTGTCGTATTATATAAACCATAAAATTGCAGGTGTCGTATTATATAAACCATATGCATTCTAATTAATGTTTATGTTTTTCGGAGTTGTTCAAGAGGATAAGTACAAATATTACATTTATTCAGATATTTCGGTACTCGTTGTGGTACCTTCATCGGTGAAATGGCGCACAAAGTTTCGGTTCGTAGTTCGACAATCACATACAATACAAAACACGCGACAACGTCATCTAAAAACCTACACTTTAAATATGCCTGAGAAGACCTAATTACCTAAACCTAATTTAGCACCAAGCATATTACAGGCAATCTACCAGATGTTGGTGACTTTTTTATAATAAAACTACAACTGTTGGGGACAAACTTGTAATGTAAGGTTCACAATGGGCGTAATTGTAGGACAAAATATACGAAAAACGATATGAGAAAAGAAATTCTTTTTCTTATATCGTTTTTCGTATATTTTGTCCTACAATTACGCCCATTGTGAACCTTACATTACAAGTTTGTCCCCAACAGTTGTAGTTTTATTATAAAAAAAAAGTCACCAACATCTGGTAGATTGCCTGTAATATGCTTGGTGCTAAATTAGGTTTAGGTAATTAGGTCTTCTCAGGCATATTTAAAGTGTAGGTTTTTAGATGACGTTGTCGCGTGTTTTGTATTGTATGTGATTGTCGAACTACGAACCGAAACTTTGTGCGCCATTTCACCGATGAAGGTACCACAACGAGTACCGAAATATCTGAATAAATGTAATATTTGTAGGGGAGAGCGGGGAGAGTTGTATCATGTCCAAGTTGTATCAGGGCGAATTGTGCCAAACTTATCCAATTGATGGCGCTCGTGACACGACCAGCCGACGAGGTTTTCCGGGCGCCATCTTTCCCTGTTCTGTCGTGTGGCTGGGTGGACGCGTCTCGAGGTGAGAGCCGATTTTATGTTTTTTTAATATCATTCTAAGAAAATAAGTTGCAAGAAAATGTGTGTTTTGGACATTTAGATGTGCACGAATTTGAAAGATCTCCGTAGCGGTGGTGAGGGTAGGTTCTAAGGCTGCGTGAGTGAAAATGGATTTCTCCAGCTGTCCGCTGTTTTTGAGCACGAGGATGTTTTTTCAAAGATGGCGGCGAGGTACATGTTGTATCAGAGCCGGGTGGGGTATGTTGTAACATGTATGTATGTATGGGTATGTTGCTTTTGATCGCGAAAGCTAAGCCCTGGCTCGCGTTTGTAGGTAGCTAGTCAATACTCGTTCCATTTTGGCACAATGTGTTGGCTTCTTTGCTCTGAACGGGTCACTTTTGCGTCTAGTCTGTTGATGTTTCGTTCGTTTCGATGTTTCGTTCGGATTGCATTGACCTAAGTTTGGTCTAATAAAAGTGAAGCCTTTGAGCATATACATTGTATCAACCCCATTTAATGTTGTTGTTATGCTCAAAACCAGTAGCAAGCACACTCCCTGAAACGTGAAATACCTAGTGATACAAATTACCCCACCATGTGATACAACTCACCCAAGCCATGGGGCAAGTTGTATCAAAAACATTGTTCTATTCGGCAGACCGTAGAAGAAAAACTGGTAGAGGTAGCGGAAAAGTTACTTTGCACAAAAAAGCAGAAGAATCAAGGAAGGAGATAGTATGGAAATAATGAGTTTATCACGGATAGTTACGAGGTTATGGGTCTCGGAGTAAAAACTGATACAACCCACCCCACTCTCCCCTACTTATCCTCTTGAACAACTCCGAAAAACATAAACATTAATTACATATAGTCCTGAGGAAAAGTTTTTTAATCATGACACTCAAGTCATATCTCATATGCATTCTATTCACTGAAGCTTAACGGCTGGATGACGTCCGTCAGCTTTGCACTCGGAGCCACACCTAGCACCAGCCATACCTTGAATCGCAGCTGGAAGGTCGGCATTCGATATCCTTGGGGGTTTTATGGTAATGTGCGCTGAGGAATTTCAACCAACGATCGGTAAAGAAGGATCAAGTGAGGCCGCCAGGCGCCCTCGAGGGCACCTCTGTCGAAACATGAGCGACTCGAGGAAGCCAGTGAGCTGGGACAGTTTTTCCGCGGTGAGAATTCTTTGGAAAAGTCATTGGACAAATAAACAGTAAAGGTGCTTTTATGTGTTCAATAAATGCATACTTATGCATACTTCTTTCATACAAAACTAAAATAGCATCCACCGAACGGACCACAACAAAGCAAATAAATAAATAAAGACCGTTGCCACTTTCTTTCACACCAACACAATTACAAAACCACCTACACTGCAGGGTTGTGCTTGACTCATGAGTCGAGCACAACTCATGAGTGACTCATGAGTGAGAAATTTGACTCAACTCTGACTCAAATGAGTCAGATTTGAGTCGAGTCGGATATAATGTTGAGCTGTTGAGTTGAGTCAGAGTTGAGTCGGACAAAAATGCTTAGGTGTTGAGTTGAGCCAGAGTTGAGTCAAACATTTAGGAACATGATTCAGCTGACTCAACCTTCTAGAAACAATATATATGTTACAGGCAAAGTGAAAACTCGGGCATTTTGCAAAATGCCTAGGCAATTTGCAAAATGCCTGACCCGCCAGGCATTTTGCAAAATGCCCAGGCAGTTTGCAAACTGCCTGACCCACCAGGCATTTTGCAAACTGCCTGAAATATTTTCCCAGGCATTTTGCAAAATGCCTGACATCAAACTCGCACTAGCGACGATGTATAGGTAAGCATCATTTGTAACTGCCGATTACAAAAGTTTATCGCTGTCAATGCGCACCAAGCGAGGGGACACTGCGTTCTCCGGGTAGCGCCGCCGAGTTCAGGTCACTGAGCCCCAGCGGCCGTCGGGTGCCGAGCATCGGGCGTGGTTTCGTGGGTAAACATGCGCTCGGTACAATGATTGTACTGTTTCTAAGAGCTCTTGGTGGCTTTTTGAAAACACTATGGGTGGATATTGATCAGAAAAGAATGCTCTTCCAATTTACGAAAATTTGATTGTTACACGTTTAGGTACATTATGAATTGTCTCTGCCGGAACAGTTGCCCACGAGGGCAGAATACTGGACATCGCAGCTTTTATACACACGGCTACAACTCCGCATATACAAAAGGTACGGAGACGGTGGCTCAAGTCCATTCAGCGCGGCGTTGGCTCCATCTCGACAGAATTGACGCAAGACGTAGGTATTCAGAGTGTCACGAACTTGATACGCGGTTGGCGCGGTCTTGTCCCTCCATGCCCCTCCTGAGTGCTGAATGGATGTAATTTGAACGGGTCCGGCACCAGGGCATCTAGACCAGGGCACTCGGCATCTAAATCGGCCATCCCCCGGTATCTGAAGATTTTACCCCGAAGCTGAAGCCGCTCAACCTCAGGGTGCAACCCTGACTTACCGTCATCCATAAGTGGTGCAACTGGGTTTCGACAAAACCCACCAAATCTGGACCATTCAGGACTAGAGATTCAGACTTCTTAAAGGGACAGTATCATCGAAAAAAAATCAATGTATGGAGCTGATTTTTTTTACTAGCATTTCTTATTTTTCTGAATCAGAAAAACATAGTTTGAGGACCGAACTCGGTGAAAAATATTGCAACCACATTTCATTTTCATGATTCATTTTCATGAGCGAACCACCACTATACAAGCATGGCCGCCAGTTTGGAAGCATGCAAAATTACTACAGAACTGGCGCAGATAATACATTATTGACGCTACGCTTACGCGGTCGTTCTTCTGATTGAGTTGTCCTTAGGGAGAGGTAGCCTTAGGTATTGCCTATAAAAATATCACGTGACAATTGGAGGGAGTGACAATTGGACGTGACAATTGACAATGGGAGAAAATATCACGTGACAATCACGTGATAAACGTCATACATTGGAGGGAGATTGTGATTCAAGCTGGAGGAATTCCTTTGTTGAGCCGCTAGAATCCGAAGGAAACAGCGGAAATTGCCTACGACTATTTAATGAATTTAACGGTGATGAATAAGTGCGAAAAACGTTTTGGCTTTATAAAATTTGATGAAATGACCAGGGTAAAAGTTTTATTACTGGCGGTCAATTCAAAACGGCGCAAACATTTAAACAGTGAAGATAGTGAAGCACGATTCAAAGTGTATTACACCTTTCGTACTTTGAGCGGCGATAGCGGGATAACGGTGTGGAGCTTCGAGGATCGGTCTTCAGTTCCCGGACCAGAAAGGTGGGGCCTATGCAATGTCAAATTTCATCAAAATGGTGATACTGTCCCTTTAATTATGAGGCCGTGAGGCGATATTAGCCGTTTTCACGACGGTCATCTGGTACACATTTGGTTAACATCTGGTGCAGATTAGGTGCATATTTGGTCAAGTGAGGTTCAGTGTGTTTCTTAGTAGCGATCAGCTAGGGTTGTACTAATTGCTTATATGCTTCCTTTGTCATATTATCAGAAAGCATAATCGGTTAAAACACTGAAATAAATTCATAAAATAAAGATATTTGCTGTAAAAGAGATTAGGGGCAGATTTGGTCAAATTAGGTGCACTCGCCGGATAGCCCGTCGTGAAAACGGCTATTAGAGCTCTTCTTAGTCACTAACCGTCCCGACAAGCAGTTCTGGGCCAACAGCAGCTCAGAGGCGCAGCACCGTCGAGACGGTGAAGCACCCACTGGGCACTGGGGATTCTCGTTTGGGGCATGATGGGCTACTACAGAGGCCTATTTGAGCTTCACCAGGTGCCGCGGGGACAGACCATGTGGCCGATGATAACTTGTCAGCGAGGTGCTGGAGAACACTGACGCAACTACGATGCAATACATTTCGGGACACAATTGTACAACATCCCGCAACAATTTCGTGACACCCTGTATTCGTGACCGTGGAATGTGTCACATGTGCCCACAACACATGTGAAATGTGTTGTGGGGTCAGTCACGATGGAACGTTTATGATCAACGCCTGTAGTCAACAAAAATGGTGGAATATATGAGAACCCAGGCATTTTGCAAAATGCCTGGCGGGTCAGGCATTTTGTAAAATGCCTAGGCAGTTTGCAAAATGCCTGGTGGGTCAGGCAGTTTGCAAATTGCCTGGGCATTTTGCAAAATGCCTGGCGGGTCAGGCATTTTGCAAATTGCCTAGGCATTTTGCAAAATGCCCGAGTTTTCACTTTGCCTGTAACATATATATATATATATATATATATATATATATATATATATATATATAGGGTCAACAATATTTATAGGGTCAACAATATTTATCGTTCGAGGGCGGATACAGTTTTAACAATACAAAAAATATTTTTGCACAGCTCTATTCCTTGAATAATTCTCTTCAACGCCTCATTCCTAGTTAAGCGAATTAGCCCACCCTGGTTGAATAACCAAGGCAATTTCGCCACAAGGTCGCGGAAAACCGACCGAAAACGGCCGCGCTCAACGTTAATTTGAGCATGCAGACTCTTAAAAACTCGCATTGGGCGGGTAGGGTTTCCTAGGTATTGGCTCCAAAACACCGTATTCGGCTCCCGAATACGTCCAAGTGACCCGCCTCGTTCCTAGTTAAGCTCTAATTAGATCAAGTGACTCATAAGGAGCGAAAAAGCGACAAAAAGCATGAATTTCCCTATGGCGGCGGGCTGCCGGGTTGCCAGACGGCGCACCGGCTATTTCCACTTTTGACACACCATGCTTGTTTGAGTCAGAGTTGAGTCAGGGCTTTCTGAAGTTGAATGATGAGTCAAGTCGGCAAGTTTTTTTTTAGTCGAGCACAACCCTGCTACACTGATGACCTTTACTCGACATTTCACATACCAGCCTCCACACCCGTGTCGCTACAAAACCTACCAACATGCCAACACCGCACGATAGCATCGATTGCACAATCTGACCACGGCTAAATTACATCAGGCAATCCACATAACACGAGCTGCCATGCTCGTGGCACCCTGAAGTGGCAATTCGTCACAGCGCACGCACATAGGGGACCTCATTGGCTGTACCAGCACATAACCAATGCATGTGTAGTGGCGCAGTAGCGTAATGAGACATTGATTTTACAAGGCGCGGCATGGTTGACCTTATCGTGGAAGGAATAGACAGGAAACTGGTATCAACGAGCTGGCTTGTGAGGAGATGTAGGGTGAGATTATAAATGTACATAATAACTATATTTCACGAATTTGTGCACATTATAACACGTTCCTGCTGTAATTCTAACAATTATCTGTTTCAACTTATTGTAGGTAGTCACTGTTCTTAACCAGCATCAGAATCACCCAGAGCATATGTTCAAGCGAAAACATAGACATCGCCAGAACACATCGCCATACGAGTTTACATTCGCTATCGCAAATGCTACTTCGTTCACTTACATAGTTGGCAAACACGGCCATTTGCCCGACTGTGACATTTTCGCCCTACCACTATACATTTAGCGTGTATGGTTACAGGCTACACCATTTGGCGGCAACGACAAAAACAAACTAGTATTACAGTGTTCCCGCTGTGGGACACATTGTGTGGCTTAATCTAGGGGAAAACAGCTGCTAAATGACGTAATTGATGACGTCAATAGGCTCCCGAGTGGTTCGTGCTAAAAAAAAACGACGCAAATCGATGATATAGCTTGTGAAGTAGTCAATATTGGAGAAATGTGAACGAGCGATTGCGTATCACAAACAAATTGCTCTGAACATTGAAATAAATTTATTTTATGTTTTCATTGCTCATTTTTCATTGCTTAGGCATTTCCGGTTAACAAGGCAACTTTTTTGCAGTCCGACTATAGGAAATGCCGTTCATAGCAAGGAAATCACTATGTCAGAGCATAGAGAAAATATACGTATTTTCGCCGTCCGGGGCTGTCAGCGAACACAGCCCAAGTATTCCGATCTTGAGCAGACGTCGGTCCGTTCCGCAGTGCTCCGGTGCCCGGCGGCACAGCCTACCATTCCAGTCAGCGACGGCAGAGGACTGAGTCCCATCGCTAGGCCGTGAAACTGGGTGCAGCAGCGGGGTCGGCGAACGCCCCGGAGTATGGAGATACTTGGAAAAAGTACCGGATACACATCGACATAATAAGGCATTATGAATCTCACATTTCCCAGCAAGACAGCCAGGCTTAACAGTCTTTGCAGACAAAAAAAAAAAAAAACTAAACGTATTCTTCCCGAAAACGAACACTGCCAGTTTCTTTTCGTCTCATACCGCAAGGCGTCATGTGACCAAACAATAATGGCTGACGAGTGACTAGCCACAGGCAATTAGCTGCACGGAAGTCTAGAATCGGGCAATTATTGGTAGGCAATTCCCCTATTAGCAGATGGACAGAACGCATCTTGGACTTATCCCTGACAGAAGATCGCATGGTTTTCTGTAAGTCTGACATTTTCTCTTAAATCGGGGATATAAATGCAAAACATCATATATGTGACCGATCATCAGGCTGCACAACAAATATAAAAAACCTCGACCAACGTGAATCTCAATTCTCAACGACCACAAAAATAACAATGATCGATGCACGAACTAAGGCTTGAATAAGTAATTTCGCTACTTTCTGATAAATAAATAGCTGTAATAATTCCAAAGAAATAAATAAAGCACATTCCCGCAATTGCAATCACAAGAATCGCAACTTCTTCCACAGAAAACATTCCCTCGCGAGTTCTCCCTTCCCTCCGGCCTCCGCAATCTACATACATATCCCTTATACGAGTATTATGCAGTCAGCGCATACCCTAGTCAGGGCAGTTTCCACAACAACCATGGATATAATAGCATCAGCTCTTCTGGTACCACTCGCCAGCGCACAGTGGGCCGATATGCCATTCTAGCGCGACAGGGCCTGAATCTTCGAACGAAACCCTTGGTTTTTCGCGAGTAATTCGCGTAAAAAGCGACTGATCGCAACGAAACTTTCTGTACCCTCGCGATAACTACTTTTACAGCTAACCTGAAAATTTCATGACCCTGACCTTAATGATCTTTAACCTGTGACCTTCTTTCGAGACCATGCTTGGCCAGAATCGCGATTCAGCGTATGTCGGCTCGCATTAGCCGCGGGTTTGCAGTCTTTTCTTGGTTTGAAGCGTTCAAACATGGGATATTATGTTGCTCCCATGCATTAGGGTGGGTGTCAAGGTCACCAGAAGGTCAGGTAAAGTCATTGACCTTTGATGACCTTGGTTCACTTTTTCGAGTTTTACATGTTTCTCGGCTAGTTTTTTTAGCTGAATTCGAATCTAGCAACCATTTGAACATTAACGAAGTAGTTTTGGTGCCTTCGTAACATGTTACGAAGCTGTCAGAGGCGGTTGACACCTACTAGGAATACCCGGCAGGACCCCTACTGGTTGACCTGACCTGACCTGACCCGACCTGGACTAAATGCATAAAGACATCATCTGTGATCAAAACTAACATGATATTCGTGATCAGCGCCCCGAAAAACCCCATAGCAGCCACCCTTTACGACGTTCTAACAGGTCCCGATTTCCCCGACTTTTGGGTCATTGACCTGACCTGGAAGGTCAACCGATGACCTAGGACCTTATAATTGGGTAGCATCAGCTTCCTCTTGTCACGGGCAACACGCTCGTCTTTTCCGCGAAGCTCTAGCTCAATCAGGGGCGAAACGGCGGGGGGAGGGTCCGACGGACCCCTTCTATACGTTCGCGGCTGGAAAAACACCACTAGGGGCGAGGTTAAGCCAAATCTGAGGGCTTATTTCAGAAAGACCGCTAAAAGAGCAATTGAATGCACTTTTCCGCGACGATGTAGCTCTATTGGTCCCCGAGGTAAGGGCCGGTTTTCGAGAAATGTTGATATATGCAACATTTTACCTTTGATGACCTCTGGTGACGTGACCTTTGACCTGACCTAGAAATGACTAATTACTCTATCTGGAATTTCGGGCGCTCTTTCGAATGCCACTTACTACGTGTCGCTATGTGGCCCAAGAGCCGAGTTATAAGGGGAGTGTTCAATCAACACCTCCCGGCCCGGCGCTTTTGACGCCGAGCACCGGTCCGGCGCGGGTTGATGTTTGGCTGCTACATCCAAAGTCGCAAAAAGTCGCAAAAAATGACTGTTGGATCTTGTAGTGCAATGAATCATTGACATGTAGCGAGATTTTCGAAGCGGTACTCTGCGGTACTTTTTTTAAAGTCTATTTGTGTGTGACATCAATTATGTGAAATTATATTTTCGTCCTTAAATCTTTGCGGTGCCAATACATCATAACTAAGTAAGAGTTCGCCATTTTCATGTGGTTATTTGCGTTTTGCAGACCCGGAGCTATCGTTTGATGTATATAAATGTGGAATTCCTCCTCAAATTGTGATTGTTTTAGTGGATCAAAGATACGTGGTCGAAGAGTGCGGGGGACGAGTTCGGTCCCAACGATTCCGAAGTTCGTGTTTAAGCTGAGTTTTCGCCATGAAATAGCAACTGTGTTGGAAAACAAAGACCACAGCAATGTAGTATGATCATTTTTGAACAAATTGATATAGGTTTCATTGCACATCCACAAAGTTCGATTTTTTTACCCATGTCGTGCTAGACCTGGCGATCGGCCCAGTGTGCAGCGGTCCATATTGTATTGGCTGACAGCCGTGGGGGGATGGGGAGAGGGGGGTGGGGTGAGAGGACCGTAAATGGAGCCAGCCGAGGGCCACAGAGACGGTACGATACGCATGGCCGGTGAACCGGTGCGATAGAGCGCTGTCTCAGAGAAGGATGTCAGCGAGGGATATAGGGGGAGGAGGGGGAGGGAGGCAGGGAGGGAGGGAAAGAGAGAGAGAGAGAGAGAGAGAGAGAGAGAGAGAGAGAGAGAGAGAGAGAGAAAGAGAGAGAGAGCGACAGAGGGGAGGAGAGGGAGAGAGGGAAGGAGGGGGAGGGAGGGAGAGAAGGAGGGAGGTGTTAACCCGCGCGGGGCTGGGGGGGGGGGGTAAATTTTACCCCCCCCCCTCGCGAATATTTGCAATATCTCAAAAACGGCGGCGCGCAGCGCCGCCAAACTTTCAGTACCTTTTCTTACATCAATTTGACACGTTCCCTGAAAATTTGAGCGAAATCCGTCGGAAAATTTTTGAGAAATTGACGTTTTAGTGACGTCATGTTCGCCATTTTCGCCTCAAAAACGGCAAAAGTTCAAACGCCGCTAACATCTTCATTTTTAAAGGAATCAAGACGTAACAAAAAAGGATATACGTAATTCAACTTTGTCTATCAAATGGCTATCTCGGTTTTTTGAAAATTTTGGATTTTGGCCCAAATTTTTTCAAAAAACTGACTTTTTTGGAAAAATTACTATTAAATCCAAAATTTTGAGTGTATCGAAAAAACCGGAATATATGTCAGAGAAGTGGTCTATGTGCACCTAAATACCAAGTTTTAGAAGAATCGGTTCAAAAATGTGGGAGTTATTCAAAATTGTATGACGTCACGACACACAAATTTTTTGAAAAATGACTTTTTTAGAAGTTCTAGACCTCGTACGGAAACAAAAATAGCACTATTCGATTCGCCGTGAAAAACTGCATCAGATAGACACCTTTTTAGGCCTTAACAACCAACTTCAAAATTTGACCTCACTTGACCTGACCTTGACCTGACCTCGACCTGAAATTCATCCGGAGGTGGTCCATATCACTTATTGAGTGTGCCTATTGAATTCTATGAGTAAAATGACCCATAAAACATGTGTCGCACATGCCCTTTTCTGTATTTTGTTTTTGGTGACCTGACCTGACCTGACCTGACCTTGACCTTGACCTCTGAATGATATTGTATGCAACGAATATTGTCTTGGTAGCCTAAGGACACGTTTTGGGCGATCAGTCTCAGTCCATAACTCCATTCTTCGGCAACTACGGTGCAAGGCCGATACTGTAGGAACTTGAAGTTTGTACCCTTGACCTGACCTTGACCTTAACCTCAAACTTAAAATTAAGTACCTGTTTTTAGTTGTTCTTGATGTGATCTTTCGATTGGCGTTTGAATTTTCCAAATCGGACCATTAGTTCGGGAGATAACAGGGGGGGTAAAATTTACACCCCCCCAGCCCCGCGCGTTCGGCGGGAGACCCCAGCCCCGCGCGGGTTAAGAGAAAACTCAACAGAGAACGTAAGCGAGAGAGAGAGAGAGAGAGAGAGAGAGAGAGAGAGAGAGAGAGAGAGAGAGAGAGAGAGAGAGAGAGGGAGAGAGAGAGAGAGAGAGAGAGAGAGAGAGAGAGAGAGAGAGAGAGAGAGAGAGAGAGAGAGAGAGAGAGAGAGAGAGAGAGAGAGAGAGAGAGAGAGAGAGAGAGAGAGAGAGAGAGAGAGAGAGAGAGAAGGAGGGAGGGCAAGAGAGATGTGCAAATAAGGATATCAGCAGCTGGCTGAGAGCAATGCTGAATGCTGCCAGCGAGAGAAGCACAAATGAGGATGTAAGATGAGGAAACGATAGCGGACTTGGTAGAAAAGGGAAAGAGTGAGAGGAGGAAAAACAAATACAGAGAGAGAGAGAGAGAGAGAGAGAGAGAGAGAGAGAGAGAGAGAGAGAGAGAGAGAGAGAGAGAGAGAGAGAGAGAGAGAGAGCGAGAGAGAGAGAGAGAGAGAGAGAGAGAGAGAGAGAGAGAGAGAGAGAGAGAGAGAGAGAGAGAGAGAGAGAGAGAGAGAGAGAGGCACAGCCGCAGAGATAGATTAGCTTATAATAAATGACTTCGATAGCTCAACAAAATTGAAATTTGCAATGATAGCAAATGCAGGACAAAACATCAACAACTAAAAAGAAAACAATCTAACAAAAATAAACGCATTCCTTCTGAGAGTAAACATCATCCAATATATCATCACAACAAAGAGCAGAAAAGCCTGCCATGTCTCAGCCCTTCCTGTCCAGACGTGTATCCGACTCCAGGGAAAATGGCACGATGATGTACACCGCGGCGAGCCAAGGACACATGAGAGAGCATAATAATACAGACATTAGACGAGCCACTCAGTGCTTTGCGGGCGACGACAAGTCTGGAGAAGATCGTGCTTGTCTGGCAGCCTGCACACAAGACACTAACTATGGTAGGTTGAATGACGGAGGTGGGTGAAATGCAACTTGAACGATAAGAACTCTCTTAGTAAATAACGCTGGCAAGTCACCAAGACACATAGCTATAGGCTCTACAGTTGCTACCGCACATTCCGAACAATGCTGTAACTCTCATACAAGCTAAGTCCGATCAGGAATCCGGCCAACCAATCTCTCATGTAGGTATTCTCCGAGCCGCAGATCAGTAGTTTTCTAACTACACCCCAGAGTGAAATAATCGGTAAGGCCACCCTGTGGCATTATCTGCAGTTCTCTGGCTGACGGCTCAAAGGTTCCGTATTTGGCGTCTCAGAGGTTCGCCCAGACACATACCTAGTACCCCTGGCCCCCTGGGTCATGTCATCCATCCGACTGAATGCGAGGTTCTTTAGAGCGGACCATACCGCCGCGGGGGTCCTCTCGTCTCGACATTCACGAATGCATTCTCAGTCAAAATACGCAGCTTCATCGTGCGGTTACAGAAATGATTAAGTTTGTTGGAGATGCTACGCATGCAGGTAAGACAGCTCTGCTCTTTTATTCAAACCCGTATTCAGTATTCGCACCGGCCAGCCTACAGACCCGGCAGTAGCCCGGCACTCTAACGTACCCAAGCGGTCCAACGACCAACAATTTGACCTTCTCGTGCCAGTCGACATCATTAATTCAGCCCAACACCGCATCCCACCGATAAAGCCATCGATGAAACCGTCCGCAATGACATGTCCAGGTAACTGAAAACCCCGCCGACATTGCCCCAGTGACGTCATCATGGCAACCTGTCAGGGAGCTGGGATTACAGGTTTAAATATAGCGGCCCTGTCTCGCGTGATGGGATAGAGTAACTTACAGGATGTCGCCCGACGCAATAGAATTGTGGTAGCCGTGTAAGGCATTTGCTCTATAGGACTTTCCACGTTTGTCCAGAAGTCTAGCAAATGTAGTAGGAAGATCATGATACAGCCTGCAGCCACACAGGAGCGTTTATCTTTGCTAGCCATCCAAAATAACTACGATGCTTTTGCAGCCTTGCTTTGCGAGTACTGTTGCTTATTTGTGCACCTTTATCTGCCCCTTTTCTATCTCTGAGACCGAGTACCTAAAGATTGAGAGGAAATTGTTTCCTCTATAAGTCTCTCTCTCTCTCTCTCTCTCTCTCTCTCTCTCTCTCTCTCTCTCTCTCTCTCCCTCTCTCTCCCCCCTCCTCCCCATTCTCCCGGTCACGTATCCGCCAGTACCCCAATCATCCCATCCAGACTGCCCACTTTGACGTCACCACTCGTCCGACCAATCAGCGCCCTCCGCTCGTGTCCCTCGGCGGTATGCCTCCAGCGAACACAGACGACCGTCTGAGGGTTCGTCAACAGCATTGGTAGCGCCCGGCGCGTGCCGGGGGCATACGATAGCATCATTAGAGGCTGGTTGGTCCCCGAGATACAGAGAGAGAGAGACAGCCTGGGGCCAGGATGGGGGAGGGAGGGAGGGGAGGATGGGGAGATCCGGTGGTCACAGGATGGGCCCAGAGGGTGTAATCACACCGCATAGAAAATTGGGGTTCGGAGAGAGAGAGAGAGAGAGAGAGAGAGAGAGAGAGAGAGAGAGAGAGAGAGAGAGGGAGGGAGGGAGGGAGGGAGGTGGGTGGCGTGGTTGAGGAAGTGGTGGGGCCAAGGAAGGAAAAACGAGACGGGTGCAGAATGCTACTTGGCGGTTAGATGACGACCAACAAACGATGGGAAGAGGTCGAGGGTCGAAATTGGCAGCAGAACATAGACAGAGTTATTGACGGCGAAATGAACAGAAAGAGGATGAAAAATATCTCCAAAGCGAAATACACCGAATACTCGAGGAAATTAAGTTAACAATCGGGAACATTCACTATTCAGTGGGCCTTTAAAAAAGATCTTTTACTAACTAGTACCTAACGAAGGTGTTCTTTGTGAGTGCCTATCCCTTGTGTGTCCAATAAGTTCAGTCGAGTCACTCATACCTTGAATGGCTTATTGAGCTGAGCTAACATTTCGATAGGCGTGGCAGCCCAGACGCCCAGACCTTGTTAACCAATTCGAACCTCGTTAGATACGACTATCGGAGGCAATGAATAATGTTTGAAAGTCATTGAATACCGTATACCATTTTGACACAATTCTACAGAATGATGCGAGAGTGGTGAGCAATGCGTCACAAGAGGGATGAAGGAAGGTGTTACAGATAAAACAATTACGCCGCCCGATTATCAACTTCCGCAAAAACGTTCAATGACAAGGGTTAGGATCCTAGTTTTACTCTCGCTGATGCACGTTGGTGTGGAACTCGTTCGGTGTAGGAAGACTGTGGTGATGTTTGCCAGCGTTGCCTTTCTTTCACGGATTTTGTTTTCTTGTTGGATTTTGCTACTCACATATAGATTATAACTAATAATTCCATTGTCGTGGTAACATGCTTGGTGAGGGCAAGCATTGGCATTATTTCCTTTCCCATTAATATTAAAGTATTGCCTGATTATCTCGTCTAGTGCTGCCATCTGTCGAATGTTGTTCTCCCTAGTTGTTCTTCCTAGGGGTCGCCGCAGTCTGCCCCGCCGCAGTCTGCCCCGACACTAATGTTCCGTGATTATCGCCGGCTCTAATACGGTCCCATTAGTGTCATGCGGGGCAGCTGATGTAGATAGCGCAGGTGTAGTTACCTACCACCTACACCTTGGTACCTTGTACCTTGGTTGTTTTCTCTTTTGGCGGAAACACGGTCTCGACTTCCCCTCCTCGCTCGCCCAGGTGTCTGTGTCTGCCGATTCCTTCTTGCGTAGCTGAAAGACTCTCTTTCAATGTGGGAAAGCCAATTCATTTATATCGCCTATCTCACTAAACGATTCCTGAGAGCGGAAGCTGAATGTCATTTAATCGTGGCACATAGTCATTAGCGACATCATTGCCCTCTCTCAATCCCTACCACGTCACAGACAGAACTACAAGCCCCACAATACCAAGATCATCAATGATTTACCATGTCCAATGTCCAATGTCAATGCCACATGCTATTTATAGTAGCGAGGACAAACCACACATTACAATTATTTTCACGTAGCGTTATGTATGTAGTTACTGGACAGGAAAAGAGGCAAGCCTCGTTCTATCAAAACATTGGCAGCCATCGCTACCACCCTTGCACAACCACATCCATCTTAAATCAACTCTATACGAGCCATCGCCGTGCCATTCGTCCGCCTCTCGCCGGCAAGGGTTTAACTTTATAGCTCCAAGGCTCATCGCGTCTCTTCCTACCGGCTTTGTCTATAGCCGCGATGGCGGTAGAAAGGCTACTGATCGGAGTATCGGAGGAAACTTGGCGTGCGGGCCACGAGATAAATTCAGTTAGCGGACGCATGAGCGGCATTGCTGAATAGAATAGGCAATGGTGAAAAGGAAATATGGGCTACGGTTTTGGTACTGGAGTAACTGAGCTCTGAAGAAAGTAAAGAAACTTGGTACATGATTCAGGGAATAAAACTGAAGGTGTAATATAATTGATGAAACGGTTGCGTAATTTAAACAGCATTCTGAAATGCCTGATCGATCATATACCTATCTACATAAGTCATACTGGGCTCTGAAATTCTGGAAGGACTTATGAAAGCTAACTATTAACTCTTATGCATCGATCGTGAAAGAATGATACCGCAGACTTAGATAATGTGGCGAGTGATGCCAACGTTAAATGAAACATCAGATCCAACATATAAAACAGTTCAATATATGAACACTGCACAACAGGCTATTTTGTCCGGAGCAGGACTTGGTGTGAAACGCAGTCTCATTGCAATAACGGCTCACGCCCGCGGTCACTGCTGAAGGCTGCTTGTGTTATGTTATTTATACGTTTAAGACTTGTTTGTCACAAGCAGACATCGAAAGAACAGTAAAGGCGACGCGTGGTGGGCGTTGCCATAGAAACCAGGCTGTGGTGGTCGTTAAAACATGATAAGAACCTCCAACAAGTAGATCGAATCGGCTTTTGAGACGGATCTAAACCCAAATACGTCAACTGCAGAACAAATCGTGCGGTGAAGAAACGTCTGAACTTCCTTTGCTTAGTTTGATTGAACGAGACATCAATAAAAAAACATGATTCGTTATGTAATGGAAAATGGAAATGCACCAATTTTACTTGTTTTAGCCCCTGACAATGTAATGTTCAATCAATGAATGTTCATCATTATGAATGTGAATGACAATGAATGTTCATCATTGTCGCCCTCTTTTCTGGACACACTTGCGGCACTCTCTTAAACACTCTTTACCACCATACCTATTATCCACGTCTCCAGCTCAACACCTGCAGTGCAGTCTCTGACAGCCCGTCCCCACAGCAGTACAATCTCTGACATCCCATCTCAACTCACCGGTACAGTTTCCAGCAGCTGGGCCGAGATGGCGCACTGTGCGTCCGGAGGCAGAGCCATCTGTTGGCGGCCTCCCAAATCCATGTCTCCCGTTATGTGCGATAGGGAGATCACCTCCCCACCGAACGGATCCTTGCGCAGCTTGCTCGATCGGCCGCACCTGAAACCGTAGTTAAAGATCATCGGATTTAATTAAATGGTCGGATTCAATTGAATGTCGAGAGCCGAAGGTCTATCAAAGATGAGCATTGATAAAGTATAATCATTCGCTCATTTATCGACCAAGAAGCGCTGCTGCTCTCCAGGGCTCTCAACAGTATATTTCTTTTCTTTTTTGCCACGTGTGGTGTTCCGTTTCGGGTTGGAACTAATCTATGGTGCAATTTCAGAGTCGTTCTCTGAAGTCCAGGTCACAGGTCAAAGGTCAGATTGTATAGGGTCCACATACAATTGGTCAGAGATTCAACTAAGATAAATGAGCGTTACTGAGAGAAAAACGGGTCACGCAGTTCGATTCCACATACTCGGTGGAGCCAAAACTATATTTGTTTTATTTCTGAGTAAGAACAGCGTAGTGTCTTACTGAACGATAACGTTTTTGTAAATAAGGTTTGCACCAGCCGAAATCCTAGCTCGATTTTTAATTGATAACTCGTCCGCAGCCAAGCAAAAAAGTTGGCAAGGACCGAGATCCTAAGGCCACAGGCCGAGCTTGTTATGTATTTTCCCAGACTGTTACCCCACAGGCAGCAATACGCTGAAATTTTATATCACGGTCACGTATGCTCCAATCTTTATAGATCCCGAAGACATATATTTGGAATCTTAGAGCACACACATGCGCTCAAATCTTATACTGGTATAAGATATCCGTATGGTCATAAGGATATGCCTCGAGTCGCAGATTATATAGACAAGCATCCCACAAACCTGGAGTCGCAGATTATATAGACAAGCATCCCACCTACCTGGAGTCGTAGATGAGGCAGACGAGTAGCATCATGGCCAGCAGGAGGACGGCGCCGAGGGAGGAGCCGGTGATACAGGCCGTGCCGCACACGCGCTTCTCCGGAGACGCCGCTACTGGGGGGGGGGGGGGGGGGCACGAGCGGGGGGAGGGGTCAGGGGGAGGGCGGCCGTTGGGAAGTGACCGTGGAAGGAAAGTGAGCAAGGGTGAGCGGACGAAGCGCTTCTAAAGGGCCCCCTGCACCTGGGTGTATGAGCGGTAGAGTGGGAGAAGACGAGACTTGCCAGGACTTCCGAAAGGAGGGAGAGAGTCAAGGGGAGAGGTCACTAAGGTCGTTGCACGTCCTCTGCACTTTCAAACTACGCCAATCTGGAGCATCTTTGAAGCAGCTAGAGCATCAGCTAGCGACCCACCTATCAGTTACTTCACTTTAGCGGCGATGCCACGAACCGTCAGCGTAGATCGATTAAGCGCCCGGTGATACCATCCAAAACTCTGGCAATCAGCCAACTAGGTCAAGGTGAAACGGGCCATGAATTCAGCCGCCGAACGCCAGGGGAGACGGCCGGTGCATCTTTTAGCAATGAAATAAAACGGAGTCGACGCAATCTTGATGAAGAGTGGATGCTGTATTGGGTTTACGCTGAGGAGGATAGGTCGGGGTATGTACATTCGGTGTGGAGCCCCGTGGATTGTTGCATTCTTCGGGAGAATTATCTCAAGAGCATTTCTATGTAGTTAGAGTAACTGTTGTAAGGTGCAATCTGCGGTGCTCAGGTTACAGTTTCATTGAAATCGATCGATATTCACTGAAGATTCTCATTTCTCTCTCTCTCTCTCTCTCTCTCTCTCTCTCTCTCTCTCTCTCTCTCTCTCTCTCTCTCTCTCTCTCTCTCTCTCTCTCTCTCTCTCTCTCTCTCTCCCTCCCTCCCTCCATCCCCCTCCATCCCCTCCCTCCTTCTCTCTACTCACGCTCACTCCGCGGTGTGGCCACCGTCGCCCTGGCCCGCTGCCTCTCCGTCATATTCCTGTCGGACGGACGTGGCACGTGCACCCCCGTGGCGCACGTGCAGCTCGTGAACTGCTCGCAGTGGCACACGCCGCGGCCACGTGCCACGCCGCGGTGGGTGCCGTATGTCAGCAGCGGACTGCCGTTCCGACGGTCATCTGAAGAGAAACAAAAGAGAATTGTTTGTTGAATGAAGTAATGTATCGTGCGCTACAGCAACAATTTTCTATAGACGTTCATTTACATTTATAAACGTCAAAGAATGGGTCTTAGGATGTGATCGCCTAAAAATCCCGATGACAAAGCTTCTTTGCAGTCCAGCCTGAAAAGGCCGCTCTTAGTATGGATATCTTTTCACCTCCGGACGTCAAATAATCTTTTACACTCTGGGTGTCGGCAGACGTAGCCATGATTAGTGGAGATCGATGAGCTCGGAGACCATGAGATCGGAATACTAATATTGAAATGATGGATTGCACACTCATCGATGATCGAGGTCACAAAAACGACTAAAACTCAACAATAAAATGCCACCACCCACGCGCAGTCCCAGCCCGTCTCCGCCCCTCCCTCCCTCCCCCCTCTGTCCGCCCGTCGCCCGGGGCCGCCGGCCGGTCAAGGTCAGCTGACCTGCCCTGACCCCCGGGGGTGACCTAGCAACAGCTGACCTACTTTGACCCGGGAGGTAGGCTGCCCCGCTGTTGCTACGGGGCCGATGGCGTTGGCGATTCATGGAACGGATGGAAAGCTCAACCTTGTGTTGCATTTCTTTCTTTTGTTTGTTGTTTGTTTTGTTGGGTTAGGCCCTTTCGGTCCAATTAGACCATTTCAGAGCCGGAAGGATGATAGGAATTAGGGGGAGACATTGGTCTGGGCAGGCACCCTAGTGAGTCGCCGGGGCTGAGCCCGTCCAGAGGACAGGCCACCCAGCCCCAAGGCACTCACTGCACCCGGCTACGGGGTGCGCTCCCTCGGGAGCAGCGGTGCCGCTCCAAGGGAGCTGCCCACATAAGATAAAGTTGCCTGTCCAGCCCGGAGGGGGGTTGCGGCGTGGAGGAGAAGGATTTCCGTATCTTGAGGATAGAAGCATGGAACGGTGTGCATTTCTTTCTCACATATTTCCTATTTTATTGTGCATCTTACCTGGCCTGTCAACGCATAAACATCTTTGAAGGTGCTTTCGACATGCAAAGGCTTAGGTACCCAAGACCAAACGCATTCGTTATGCAATCGAATTGATTTAACAAATACGCAGATAGGTATCTTCCTAGTGATAGCTTCCCAGCCTTTTGGCGTCAGGTGTTGTCACAACTTATATTTATATTATCTCGCCCAAAGAGCGCTACAAATTACCACAATCGGAATCCACCAATACATCCTACAATACGGGAGAGCCATATTTGTCTTAGCAGAGATTGACTGGTATCGTTTCAAACATGCAGTACTGATCGTTTTGAAAAGCGATGGCGCACTTAAGCTCATAACGTAATTTTGGAGATAAACATTATCTGACAAAGCAGATATACATTGCAGCTGGAGTGATGAAAAGACGTATTTCGAATGTCAAATCCCATTGGGTATCAGACCCTATCATTAATCCAAGCCGGATAGTGATTTATATTTGAAACCATCCAATCTATTCAAGCGTGCCGCGAATAATCTGATCCAGGATCTCTGATTTGGTGTGACATCAAACCCATTATGAATGTCACCATCAATGTAGCCATTCGAACTGTGTCACGCGTTGTACCAGGTTCGATTAATCGAGCGATACAATCTGTCCGGCCACGCGACGTAATAACGACGGTAGCACGTCATGGTTTTATGACAACGGAACGGTATTTCGCTACTCCCGTCTGGTAATCAATTTCTGCCGCAAAATGGGCTGGGTCGGAATCGCCCTAGTCCCTACTCCCTATGCTCCCTTCGACCTAAGGATGGTAATTTGATTCAGTCCAGTCCTCGATCACTTGGTAGCAAAATGCCCACTGGGTATGCGTATTGCGTACTTGGCCAAGAATAACTTATTTAGTATGCCATTGTTACGGAAGGATGTCGATAATGTTTTTCAGTCTATGAACACTTTGGAATAATTTTCGGTCATGCCTGATGAAAGAACCTAAAATTAGCTTTACGGAAGCCGATTCTGACAGCTCTTGCGCCGTGTAGACATCTCACTACAAAATATACAACTCTTGCGCCGCATTTAGCCCACACATGGTAAAAGGCTCCGAGCACAGCTAAACATAACAAGCTGCAGACAAATGTAGCAACCAGCTGTGGCCGGGAAAGGTCGTTTATGAGATGTAAAATTAGAAACCAGAACCGAGCTGAAAATTTGTGGTGATTTATCACCTAAAAGACGGCTATATTTTTAGAACTTATGAGTTATGTCCGATCATATAAGCAGTGCTACACCGCAAGCGAAGAAGATCCTCGCATTGACTCGGGTGAATATTGACAGATAACCCGCGCATACCGAAAAGTCAGTCACATTACCTGACATCGATTTGCATTGGTCTAGCTTTTCTTTTATATGCTTTGCTGTCTACCCCAGAACAGAATGTACCCAATGGTATAACACAACGAGAAGAGTCGCGTATAACTAAAATCGCTACACTACATCCACTCACTCAAATTCATCCAGCCCCCAAACTCCAAACTGTCGGCAAATCAAATCATTGCCACATATCTCAGAGTAGACAGTTTGACACATTTCACATCGACATGATGAACTAAAGCCGGGCTCCGGGAAAATGCTGCTTCATAACGGCGTCCAGGGACATTGCCAGTTTTGCTCGAGTGTTCGATTTCGGTTGGTCCGGGCCTCCAGTGGGGAGGGGATGACTGTGACCTCGATAAACTTACGGCCGCGTGACCAGCCCCGCCCCCTCCCCGTGTTCTTATCGATCGAAACCCAGGTACGCCAAACGGTAAGGGGAAGGTAGCAGGTGAGGGTCGAAATAGCGTAGTGAGATCGAATTATCGGCCACTACATAATGTATATCCATGGTTGGCCAATTTCTGTATTACGAAAGTTGTTCACTATGTTTTGTGCGATTCGGTCATTGTAAGAATTTCGCGCTATTTCAAACGAGACTAGCATGATACCAAAAAACACTGATCATGTTTGGGTGATCAGGAGTCCCTCAAGCCCTCACGTCGCTTAAACTGCTCAGTGTTCAAAAGCAGACAGCTTTTAAGAGTTCCTATTCAACTCAGCCCGGATCTGTTTAGTGTCTGCCGTTGCTCAACACAGGATTGACGGTATCGGCTGAAGTTGTAGAATAAACACTACTCCCTGTTGATTTTAGAGAGCTGATACAACAGGCTTAGGTGGTCGACAAACGGTAATCCAGCGGCGTGGGAAAACTCGCTCCGTAAATAGCGAAAAATGGTGGCGAGAAATCTTCCCGAATAGCGGTAGGATATAACTGACGGAGGGAGTTTCCGAATAGCAGAACGTGTTGGTATTTATAAACGCCATCGCCGGGTGTGCTTCAAAAGTTGATGTTATTACAAAGTACGAATGAGAAAACAAAGGTTTCTTGCTAGTGATCTTTGTTGACGTTTCGTGATGGTTGATTGATATGTGGTCTTCACAGCACAACAAACCGGCCTGACTAGGCACTCGTTTATCAACTGGAGCTCTGTGACATTCGTTTGGCCTCAATAGCTCGACAGTCGTTCGCTTTCGTGATTGGTCACGCTTTCCATATGAAGCGTTTGACTGAGCTTTGGATGAGCGAATTCGTATTTGATCAGGTGAAAAATACCACTGGTTTCATATGTGCTAGGAAAAGCATCATAGCATATAAGGCACATAAACCATGAACATCGAAAGTATACAAAACTGGCGTAAGCAGGGAAGGGGTGCAACATTGCGCCTATACAGTGCAAGAAAAGAAACAAGGATCCCAGCTACCAAATTTGGTGTTGCTTCCTCTTAAGCCCGCTTTGCAAATGCCAAATGCCGAAGAGGCCTAGTTCGGCGGCTGTCTTACTCAAGGCTATTTGCAATTGGCGGATCGACATTGGCGGATCCAGCCGGTCGTTTTTTTGTGGGGGGGGGGGAGAAGTGACCGAAATGGCCCCGTTCTTTCCATACACCGCCATAGGCGTAATGTTATAACTCTGGTCTTTTTTTTAGGGCGGGGGGCAAACAGGCTTGGGGGAGCATGGCTCTAAATGCCCCCCCCCCCCCTGGATCCGCCAGTGGACGACTTCCTCTACCACCAACATTTGACCACTTGAGACCCACCCCTCCACGGAATCCCCCCCCCCCCCCCCCGACACACACACACACACTCCTGCGCCGTCGCCACTGACTATATAACCCCTCACCTCTGGCGATGCAATCCTGGGGGCAGATCTGCGGCCACAGCGACTCCAGTTCGTCGCAGCGCTGGTCGGGACACGTGCCGAAGTCGGGACTGCACGTACCATACTCGTTGGTCATCTCCTGAGCGACACACATCATACATACATGAATACATGAAAGTATTACATGAATGAACGAACATGCAATATGGTGGGTGGGCAGCATGGGCAATTGGGAATATGTCCAGTCACTGATGTATACTTTAGTGACGATTCTGGCAGTTCCTCTGAAAGATTCATAGGCAATGTCAAGGAGCCATACAACGTTACTGATATCTCGTCGAAGCTAGGAGGTTCGTAGTTCAGTGAACAGCATCATCTATGACAACTCTACAAACTGTACAGCATGTATACGTAAGCGAATCCCCATAGTTCATTGTTACGGTACAACACAAACCTATAGAATAAAATCACGCTTACTGAACTGGCATGTAAAACATCTATCAGACGCTTTACAGGTGTTGTAACTTGATAAACTTTGCTTGACTGATACATTGGGACCTGGGTAGTGCGCCACCAGCCATGGAGAATTGCATGAGTTTCTAGACTATGAATATAAGAACCACAGCCCTGCTCCCGGGCATTACTGATACACTGAAATACTGAATAGTGCATGGTTTAGTTTACCCAGCGTGAATAATTGCGGAGTTTTATGGTTGCCGTGCAAAGGAAAAAACTACTAGGTATGTGAGGTCAGACTCTGACCTCACATAGAAGTTTTTGCCTTTGCACGGCAGTATGGCTGCCAGTTGCCACTAATTCCGCCCCCGCTTACCTTTCCCTCGGGCGGCGGTCTCCAAGCGCAGCGTCCCTGTGCTCCGGCTCCGCAGCGCTGCTCACACTCCTTCTCGGTACTCTCCACGGCACAGTGGTCGGCGTTCTTCTTCTGTTCACACTCTGCCTCTCCGTCACTCTCTCCCGTGACGGCCGTCACGTTCACACTGACCGTCACGTTCACCGTCACGGGCGCGTCACTTTTGTCACCCTCACGTGAGAGGAGTGTTAGATTCACCACACCAGCTAACTCCCGTAACCGACTTGGCTTCAGGACATACACAATTCCCTCCCTTTCTGTGACATTGAAAGCTCGATGGGTGCGATCGGGTGTTGGCGCCAAATGTAGTGGTCCCGCCAGCAGTTCGCGCGGGAGCTGGAAAACGCGCGCGAACCGGGCAGAGTCGCGGCGGACGGCGGCGGAGAAGATGGTGCCGGCGGGGACGGTGACGACCTCAGGAGGCGGTGAGGTCGGTGGAGGAGGTCGGCAGGAGGTCAACAGGTTCACCGTCATACGCAGCTGGAACACGGGAGAGAGGGGAGAGAGTGAGAGAAAGAGAGAGAGAGAGAGAGAGAAAGAGAGAGAGAGAGAAAGAGAGAGAGACAGAGACAGAGACAGAGACAGAGACAGAGACAGAGACAGAGACAGAGAGGGGAGAGAGAGAGAGAGAGAGAGAGAGAGAGAGAGAGAGAGAGAGAGAGAGAGAGAGAGAGAGAGAGAGAGAGAGAGAGAGAGAGAGAGAGAGAGAGAGAGAGAGAGAGAGAGAGAGAGAGAGAGAGAGAGAGAGAGGAGAGAGAGAGAGAGAGAGAGAGAGAGAGAGAGAGAGAGAGAGACGTCAGCTGGTCATAGACGAGCACAATACCAAATAGGTAACCACAGTTACGCTACATTCTCCTAGCTCTAACCACGTCAGTTTATCCCTCCTCAGTCAAACCCATCAAACCCTATCCCTCCTCAGTCAGTCCCTGGAAACTAACAGCTACCACAGCGCGTCGCGACACAGCATTGAGAAAACTGTCTTCATTGCACTGTGCACAGTTTTCAATGCATAACAACATCTCTCATGCATCAGTGGGATGCTTCCAGGATGTCACCAAACCTCTTCGTTCCTTACCTCTTTGTCCCCGTACGAGTGGTGCAGAAATTTGTCCTCAAACACGACTTGAACGGAGTAGTTGTAGCCGGGACCGAACTCCTTGTATGGACTGGCGTTCCGCCTGTATTTCAGATCTGGCAAAGAGGGAGAAACGAAGCATCAAGTGTTACTTAAATCAGGATTGCTCGGACGTTTAGCTTTGTCTGTAAATTCAGTTTGTCCTTCATCCCTTGTGCCAACTGCCGTCACCACAGAAGCAATCATAATCACCATCGTCACCACCGTCAACGTCACCATCAAAAGTCACCACCAGCGATGAATTCACTAATAAGAGAGTTTAGCGCCGTCACCAGCGCTCACCAATGTCAGCTTTTCAAGACGCATAGCTACCACAGCCTCCCCTCTAACCCTTTTCCACCCCAAGTCAGCTGTGCGCGTTATTTGACCTCAGACTCCCACCAAGCATCATCTGACATCCCTCAGGGTGAACAAGACCACCGGATATCAGTGTGGGCGGCAGCGGCGACCACAGCGGTGGCGCAACCCATCCAACCCCGCCAGCCGCGCCCGGGAGCAGTTCAATTCCAGGTCACTCGGGTCACATCCCACACAACAGCTCCCAGAGCTCGGTTATGTTTAGCTCAGAAACAGTAGCACAGAGGTGGGAGGGTAGTTAGTAATGGTTCACCAACGCCAGATAACGAGGGTGAAATGAGCGAGTCATTTATAACTCGCTGATATTTGATATGACTGAGATTAATCCGATTCGGATGTTGGCTGTAGGGCTTAACGTCTGAAGAGACCATTTCTTTGAGAAAATCCGGTGGTAGTTCGCAGCAGCGTAAAACTAGGGCAGCTACATTTAGCAGCGAAGGGACAGCTTAACTGCACAGTCTACGATTGTTTTTGCATGAATAAACATCCTTGTACTATTTGTCAAAGTGTGGATAAGATTGTGAAGTTTCTACTGAAGAGCATAGGCTTCTGTAACGTCGATCCAAATCGCAATGCCTGCCAGTTACATAAGAAAGGATGTTCACAAAGAAAAGCATCAGAGGCAAAACTAAAAATGGAAACCTGTACATAATTAAAAAAAAAAATGACGCCAAAACCAACGCATTTAGGTATACAACACCTGCTCCCAACCTAATCATTCGATTCCCAATATCGTTAAAAAACACGGTTGAGGATGATTCAAAAGCAAACGAGCGCAGTTTTTATCCTTGTTTTGTAATACCAAGAAATATAAAATAAAGTTAGAACAAAAGTTGCGCATCGGCGGATACGAGAGCAAGCTACATTGTTAGTTCAAAGTTATTGCCACATGAGTGAGCAATAACTTGCGGTGTATAACAATACAATAACAATACATTGCGGCCCATACTGATCACTTGCGGTTCATCGATATAAGTATATGAATAAAGATGCATTGGTGCACATTGCAAGGGAAATGACAAATGTTATTGTTACATAATCATTAATCAAGGCGTTCATCTCTTCCTCAAATGTGAACTGAAGGAAGACAAGCAAGAAGATTGTCTTACTGTTAAATACGATCAAAATTATAGTTTGCCAAACGTAGGAAAGAACGGATTTCACGTCCGTCCGCATTACGTTGTACGTGATTTGATCACTGCAAATGCATAGATCGGAGAAAATCCGTCTTAAAATTCGTGAGAGAAATTTTCTGGGATATACTGAGGGCAATATAAAGACACGTGCATCAATGCCAGATGCGCTTTAAATCAGTTCTTTCCCAGGTCATCCAGACTTTAGCTAGCGCTCGCGAAAATGAGACTGTCAGGCGCAGCCGCACCTACAGCCATATGATTTTTGGAATACCTGCACTGGACAGGGAGCGGATTCATCCTCAGATGCAGGCTGTCTGTTACATAACGACTGCACAAAGTGCCTGGTACCAACCGCGAAGCGTCCAGGAAACATGTTCACTTGCTCGTAAAAATTTATAATTCAATAATTTTAAGTGGATGAGGGATGTTCAACACATGTATCACGTGCGTATGACAGAAGACCATTTTTCAAACGCTGACAGTGTGATTTGGTGCACAGGATTCCGTGGTCAAGGCCATTATAGGATGTAGCGAGAGCGACACTCGGCGATTTGTTTACAGCCATGGACCAGTTTCGAACCCAATGACGCAAATGTGTCGTCACTGGACAAAACAATATGGCCGAATTTAAGAAGACACAAGGGCAAGAAGTTATCGAGTGTAGACAGCAGTGACGTCACTGGGTTCGAAACCAATGACATCAGTACTCGACCAATGGCGAAGCAAAGTAGCGTCATCCCCCTGTCGGGTCGTGTGATTGTTCGACTGCGCTCGTGTGACTGTCGCGCGATTCTCTGTCCGTCGACTGTCGCCCGAACGCCGCCTGACTGGCGTATGTCTGTCGCCCTACTGTCGCCCCGTACGAGTAGCCTCTATAGGTCCCAGACACTGTTGAAAGGCAGCAGCTGTGAGACTGCAATACTGTCATCCTACCTCGTGTGCAGAACAGTTCCGAACTCATAGTCAATGCAGTGGTGCAAGCATGAGTACTGAGACATTCACAAAAAAATAGAGTGGCGTAAGTAAAGGCTTCTATAACATGGCTCGAGAATCACTCAGACACAGCTGTGCAGGATATGACAAAATTGATAATATAAAAAAATAAAAAAAAAACAAAATACTGAGACCCGCTCTTCCCGGAATGAATTAAATTTATCTTTCGTGCGTCCTCGAACAAAAAATATCCAATGTCAGCAGCTTCAAAAGGAAACGTTATTCCATGACAGACATATCCGCAACACTTGGAACAAAACAACTCAATCCCCTTCCCTCTCTCCCCAACTCACTAGCAAACAGCATCGAGGCCGTCCTCTGTATATCCGGATAGGAGCCGGGCGGCAGGTCGAATATGCCCGGAGTGGGACTGTCGAGCGCCAGGATTCCGGCTGTGTCGCCCTCGATGTGGACCTTGTAGTGACTGGCGTGGTGTTCGTCCATGTCGACTATGGATATTCGTGGGCGGCCCCTCTTGTTGGAGACGTGCTCGTCCTGACGAGAGAGGTGGGGAGAGTGTCAACCAGAGGGAGAGAGAGATGGAGAGAGGGGGAGGATGTAGGGAGATAGGGAGGGAGGGAGGGAAAAATAAAGGAAAAAGAGAAGAGTGGAAGAGAAGGGCTGGAAAGGCAGACGAAGGAAGGAGAAGAGAGAAAAAGACGAAGGTTAGAGTGTGGGATGAGTGAGAGTAAAAAGGAGAGACTAGAGACTGAGGAAAGGAAAAACAAACTATAGAAAGAAAAGATGAGAAAAAGCGATTCATAAAGCACGTTCCGATGTCCCACCTGAACGCTCACATTGAAACAATGACAGGAGTTCATGACAAGCATGATCACGGAACAATAACGGGCTTCTACCACAACTGAGCATAAAACCCACCTTGAACAAGTTGTGAGTTTCGCACAGGTAGATATCGAAGACGGAGTCCTTCTGGTTCATTTCAGGCGGGTGATTATTTCTGTCCAGCACGTCCACTGGAAGGGTCTTATTCTGCGCATCGATCTTCTTCCTGAAGGGTGCCTCATCCTCTGCAGAGAAAGCCAATAGCGTCATATAAGCAACAAGAGACACTACGGTGCAAAAAATGGCATCTTACCAGACATGGTAAAATACCCGAGTGGCATCATGCATCATAAGAAACATCAGAAGATCTGCGCACTGGCCTTACGTAACAATGCATGCTCATTTCGCCTTCTGCTTTGCTAAGTAGCCCAATGCGAACCACCTGTCCCATTTATATATCATTCCCTGCAACTATGATATTAGCACGGTGGTAGACGTTATAAACGGCCACCCCAACCATTCATCTTTTAGCGCTGTCGGCCGGTCTCAAACTTCACTGACGGAGAGCCGTTCGAGGTTTCGCTGCCGGGGCGACTTTTCGCCATATTTTCCACGTGTCCACTCAGTGACGTGTGGACGACTGAGTGGAATGTGGAGGGTGGAATTCAGCCGGCGTGGAATGTGGAAGACAGCTGCATTACCCGATATGACAGTGATGGATGCTGTTAGTTCGGATACCAATAAATGGACTCACGGCGAAGAAATTCGGAAGCGAATGATGATAAATACGATAAATAATATGAATGATCGAGAGCGAATGAAGTTCGGTAAAAGGCATAAATAAGTACAGCTAGGCTCGGGGGTCAAACACTCGTATGAAAGCAGCATATTTACGTCTGGACAACGAGTTGCGGGGAAAAGTGCTGATTTTGTTGCAGTTTTAGGAGCCGGTGATTAGGCTGGATTTTGGGGCTACTTTTTCGTTCCGATTCATGTATTTCATAATGTTTGGCTTTTGAATATTTTAGTTCTTTCAGATAAATTTAATTGCCTTACAAATTTTGTAAAAACGTTTCATTTTTTATCAGCCGATCTTCAGAGTCCTAAAAATACATCAGCACTACAATCATTGTAAACAAACAAATGGAGCACCACTTGGCTCTGTTCCAAGGCGCTTTTTAAGACTTAAGTTTATCTGGTTGTTTCCGTACTCTTGTGCGTCGTTTTGTTGGATGTTTTGAATCCCTTAAGATTGACTTATATCATATTTAAGAAGCATGTGACTGAAAACAATCCGAAGTATCCAGGAGGCTGACAGAGGTCCTGACTCCTGAACAATATCAATATCAAGTTGAACTTAAAGTTATGAAATTTTGGTTGATAAACACAAGTTGATCGGGCTCATATATCAGCAAGAAAAAGTAAAATTAAAAGAGCTTATTGGCCGAAAACAAGCTATGATTTGCATTTCTTGGAGCAATACTGAAGAGCGCGCTGAGCAGGATCATGCCAGAAAATGACTGATGAGCGCATATTGATGTATTGCTATGAATACTGAATGATAACCATAACTTACAACAGCAAGATAAATTAGTGCTAATTATCAAGTTAAAAATATAGAATGAAAGGACTTTGGCAGCTTTACTATGCTTATATAGATGCTATGCAGATTGTAATGTGCATCAGGTACTCAGTGTCTGGCAAATGAAACATGCGATCATTCCATTGCTACTGGAGGAGAAAGCTTGGATCACTAAATCCACTTTATGTTGATTTTCAAGTTAATCATTACTGTATTTCTTGAAAAAAGGATTGTTATAAAATTGTCAATGTGACAATCCATGCAACGATGTGATCATATAATGTGTTCATAGTCATTCGTGATAGTGATTGTTGGTCCAATATACAATGGCAAAGCTCTCAGTCTCGGCGTTTCTTCCTGTGGATGGCCAGTAGTGACTCAGAGCTTAGAAGTATTAGTTTTCTTCACAGGGCTGGGATAAAAAGTACTGAGGGTAATCTTCCACCAAGGAACTCTACTTTGACATGGTATGAGATGTAGGCACAAGTAGGTAGGTGCTTAGTTCCTATAGTCAGCAGTTGTGTGGTTTAGTCGGGTTAGCTTAGATCAAGATTCAGCTTTGATTAGGTTATGTTAGTTTTTAATTTGCCAAGTGTCCATAAAAAAGTGACCTGAGCAATGAGCATACCTGAAGAACCCGATAGCTGACCTAACCTCAATTATCACACATATTTGCAGCCTACCCAAGACCTGCATAGCAGTAGCACCCAGTTATAGGTAGGTACTCACCCTAACTCAATCTTACCTGCTAGCCTTCCTTGCCAATAGTTAGCTCACCTTGCCAAGCTGCATCCAGGAAACAGTCAACTGAGGAACTGGCTCATTGGGTGGCTGGTGAGTCTGTGCATTTAAAGTGTTTCTTCTCTGAAGCTGCTCTGCACTGCGGTATGTCATGTTAGATGCTCAGAAAATGTGGGAAATGATTACTAAGCTACTTAAGTGCTTTGTTAATGCTCGAGACATGAACAAGTACAGATCCTGCAGGGTACAGCTATGAGTTAGGTGCTAGGTGAGTATGTTATGTGAATGTGCTGTTCCCTGTTTGACCATAGTAAGTATACAAACAAGCACAGGGTTCAGTTATATTCAATCTCCACATAAACATACAACAAAAACTGCCATATAGCCTCACTCCGAACACACCACAAAGAACTTAAGCCTTTGCAGGCACAAAAATGCTTTGATTTACAGGACAGGTATACAATATTTCCTCTGTTCTTGGGGATCTTGCTGCCAAGTTGAGGTACGATGACTGAACTTCAGGATTGATCAACCTTTTCTTCTTAGCCACTGCTTATATCAATATACGAGAAAATATATTCCTGCCCGGGGCCGGGATGATTCAATAAATGTCACCGAGGTTTTTTAGCGAAAACTCCGAGGGCCGTTAGGCCCGAGGTGCTTTTCGCTAAAAAAGCGAGGTGACATTTATTGAATTCCCGGCCTTAGGGCTGGAAGGTGTTTCCCATACCTGCCAAAAAGCTCACAACTATAATTGATAGTGACGTCAGCAGCCGTGTGGTTCAACGCGTTTAACCACACCCCTTGAACCACACGGCTGGCAATATTAAAGCACTGCATTAAACTTTGAAAAGTGTGGTACAGTGCACGTGCCATTAAAATGCCTGGATGTCTCGATTTAATCATGCAATGCAGCAGGTATGGGAAAGACCAAATGCTTGTTTGTAAACTGCCTTGAAAATTTAATGATCTACCTTCAATTCAGACATTAAGGCACAAATAAAATAGTTCCTTCTCCTTTTGGAATACACAAAGCAAAATATTTAATAACTTATAGTGGATGGACAAGGTCAATTAGCATCAGCATAGCTTCCCCACAAGTTAACTTCTGACACTGATGAATTACACAGTGTATATGAATTACACTGGCGCTTATTCGCTTCATATTTTGTAACAAACGCGCTAAAACTGCAATATAACAGCACTATATGCTTCTTGACAAAATGCAAAAGAAGTAAGAATTTAGCCCTGATGGCATTCATTCTTGGTGGAAACGTAATTACAAAATATTTTGTAGTAACTATTAAATTCCGGCCGAAAACAGTGCGCGGTTTAAAAAAGAATCATTCCAATGACGGTCCATTCTTGCAGTCCTGAAATCGCCACTATTTCCGGCCTCTCCAACGCAACTCGTTGTCCAGACGTAAATATGCATGAAAGCACGCTATATCGCTATATATGCTTCGCGTTTGGCTATTCCGAACAGATGGGTCGTATTTTTAGGCCTTGGTTTGACGCAAACCGTGAAATTTCTTACTACAAGTCTAACCGTGTGTTAAGTTATAATTGCTATCATGGCTCATGTATGAATGGTTTGCTTTTTTAATGTGGAAGAAAACTGTTGGCCAGGCTAAGCGGAATTGCATCGACCTTGGGCCAATGCAGAGAATATTGCGTTGCCGGTACTAGACTCGCATTTCAAGTGTTTTTTGAATCTGCATAGATGAACACTTTGACCTCACTTCTCAAAAGGGCTTGGGAAATATCAAGTCTAGCCTCGCACCTGCGCTTTGAAATATCAATTTGAATCTGAGGTCAAGCTCCAGGACACACAGTTGTAAATAGGAACAATAGATGTCATTTTCTCGTAACAATGAGAGCAATGATAAGGTAGGACATGCGTGCAGAACAAGCTCATTGCTGGCTATCTCAGAATGTTCACACTGACAGAATTTCGTCGAATACGGACGCAGTTTGATTTAGGTGACGTTCTGAAATAAATAAATAAACCCGTCACATGCTAGCACGGCAAAGCGCAAACAATTTGGAGGAGCCAAGGTTTCTTTTTATCATTCATTCGCGACATTTGAAGTGATCCAAGCCTAACGGAATTCATTTGAATAATTTCTTCCTCCAAATCAAACCCTCATTTTGGAATCGCGAGTGGAGGCCGAAGGAAGTCGTTACGCCCATTATGTGTCTCCTGGCACTATTCACCCGGACATTTCGATGACCTTTCCGCGGTAGATGGCTAAAGGAAATGCCATTAGTGGCCCGAGGCTGATTGCAATATATTCTACTGATTATAACGAGCGCCTTGACCTTTTGGGGGCACCTCGTTTAAAAGGCACCTAATTGGAATGGAGGATTTCATGTTTTGTGAAACTTTAACCTGGGCTATATAGGTGATGCTGATTTAGCCGGCACATCAAAGCAGCTGTGTACCATTAACTTCAAAGTAATGTCAAAGGTAGTTGGTGGGGCTTAATAAGACGTAAAAACGCTCAAGCTGCAAGATTGTTAGTGCACAATAAGTAGCTACCAATGCTTTAATCAAAGTAAGCTGAGCTGCTTTTAAAGCAGTTGAACTTTGAGCTAGGTTATTAACCCTCGCCGGCACAGGCCATTTTGCGTCCTTCGACGGCACAAGGGGGGGGGGGTGGTAAGACCCCCCCCCCTCGCGTTTGGCCCCTGATCAAGCTAGAGCTTCGTAAGACCCCCCCCCCTCCCCCTCGCGTTTGGCCCCTGATCAAGCTAGAGCTTCGCGGAAAAAACGAGCGTGTTGCCCGTTACGAGAGGAAGCCGATGATACCCAATTTTAAGGTCCTAGGTCATCGGGTGACCTTCCAGGTCAGGTCAATGACCCGAAAACCGGGAAAATCGGAACCTGTTAGAAAGTCGTAAAGTGTGGCTGCTATGTTGGTTTTCCGGGGTGCTGATCACGAATATCGTGTTAGTTTTGATCAGAGATGATGTCTTTTAGCATTTAGACCAGGTCGGGTCGGGTCAGGTCAGGTCAGGTCAACCGGTAGGGGTTGTGACGGGTGTTCGTAATACGTGTCAACCGCCTCTGACAGCTTCGTAACATGTTACGAAGGCACCAAAACTACTTCGTAAATGTTCAAATGGTTGCTAAATTCGAATTCAGCTCCAAAAACTAGCCTACAAACATGTATAACTCGAAAAAGTGAACCGAGGTCACCCGAGGTCACCAAAGGTCAATGACCTGACCTGACCTTCAGGTGTACTTGAAACCCACCCTAATGTATGGGAGCAACATCAAATCACATGTTTGAACGTTTGAAACCACCAAAAGCTTGCAAACGCGGGGCTAATGCGAGCCGACATACGCCGAATCGCGATTTCGGCCAAACATGGTCACGGAAAGGAGGTCACAGGTCAAAGGTCATTAGGGTCAGGGTCATGAAATTTTCAGGGTAGGTGTAAAATTGATCAATGCGAGGGTACTGAAAGTTTCGTCGCAATCGGCGGCTTTTTACGCGAGTTATTCGCGAAAAACCTTAGGGGGGGTTGCATCACCCCCCTGTGCCGGCGAGGATTAAGGCAACTTTTTACTAGGAAAACACGCACATTGATTCCACCTCCCTACGTATTGCGGGACTTCATTCCATGCCACTTCAACATCCACATATGGGTTATCGTCGATGACGATGCCGTCTGCATGCCGTTTGCATCGGACAAACTGCAGCCGACGGCGTGGGTGTACTAGCAGACTCGGTAAATCTGCGACTCTGACTAACTTCCGCGGCGACAGTACATGACCTTCCGCGACCTTCTGCCTTCCTCAGAGCTTCCCCAACCTCACTGCGACGCACCACTCCGAGAAATTCCATGGATACTTCCTCCAACGCGATGTCCTGGTATATTACACTATTTCTGACCTGTCCCAAGATTGCAGACTTTTTATCAGTCTCAGCACCTCCCCATATCTCCTCATATAGCCCTTAGTCGTTCCCAATACCTATCCTCCAAACTCTTCTTCTCGTCCTCCCAGCGCCTAAATCACACTTTCAATGCCTAGCCGCATCTAACTCCTTCCCCTTTTCACTCCCTCGATTCCCATAAGCACAACCCATTCCTAAACATAACATAAACATCCCCTCAACCCAAACTATTCCGATTCTCTGATCCCTTTAGCCCCCCCCCCCCCATTCCTTATCTCCCCCGTCAACGCTCATCATTCCTTCTCCGTTCCTTTGCCCCCCATCCCTTACCTCCCCCGTCAACTCTCATCCCCAACCCCCACCTCCCTCCCTCCCTCTCCACTCTCCCCCCTCTACCTGCCGCGTTGAGCCCACCTGGCGTGGCTGTCTGACCTTTCCGAGCCTGTCCAGGGACGGCGGCGGCTCGACTGCAGGTGACTGTGAGCCTCAGCTCTTGGCGGCTTGGTAAGCCCAGGTGGGCCAGAGAGACAGCCGAGCCGTCAGAGGTGGGTTCGGAGACGGCAGCGGTCCAGTCGCCCGGAACACCTGGGGAGAGAGTGTGGGAGGGTGAGAGGGGAGTGAGATAGAGAGAGAGAGAGAGAGAGGCGCGACATATTTGGCACACAGCTTGACTTCTTGACATTGTCCGGCCTCTGAAATGGACGGCATAGCCAAACACGTGCCCCCCCCCCCAAAAAAAAAAACATGCAAATGTGCAACGGGCAAAGCACCCTTTAGCACCCTCCTACGAAAAAAAAATGTAAGCCGCCTTGGGTTATGAATCTTGGATCATGGACACACAATGGTATAATTGCGCCTGCCGGCATGCTGGCATTTGGGCTCTGTCCAGCAGATAAATGTTTTCTCTGGAAGACTGTGGTTCAGCCAGCACTGACGTACGGCTGTTCGTCCGCTCCACTCAACTCAGCTGACATCGAAGAGCTGCACGCCACTCAGACAGCGACCCTCAAGACGGCGCTGGGGCTGCCTCGCCGCGCCCACCACTCAGCGCTCCTCGCTGCTGCCGGTATCGCCCCAGCACATGAGCTGATTCGGTCGGCATGCTTCCGGGCTGCAAGTGGTGCTCTGCGGTCCGAACACCGTCTCCAGCAGGCATTCCTCTCGGGCCTGACGAAGTTGGCCATGTGCCCCGATTTGCTTGGCGACTCTCTTCTTCTCCAACTGTCCCGCATGTGCGGAAACGACTTCTCTGCCGTGCTCGAGGCAGCTGCCGGACGGTCGTGCAGTCACAGGGTGACGCCATCGCGCGCCCCAGACGGACTGGCAGATAGCATCCGCTTCTTGATGAGGGACAACAGCCAAGCTTCGCGTCGCCTACTACGACTGCTGACCTGCTACCTCCCACCGGGGGCCGTGACCCCTGTGACCTAAGCTCCGTGCTGACACATGACGGTTTTGTCATTTCTGATGATTGTTTGTTATCAGCTGTCGGGAATTTGCCAATGTTTGGTGCAAAATAAATATGAATGAATGAATGAATAATGGCATATCAATATAACATACAGGGTGGGGCAGCATAATCGGGAATAAATATCAAACGGGATTATTTGGTCATGAATTTAAAAATATAGCTCCAAGCACTATTTTAACAACATCCCATCAATCGGTCACCTTTTACCTATCCCTCATCCTATTTGACCGCCCTTCGCGTCGATGACCTTCTCAAGGCGGGTCCAAAAGCACGCGCATGCACGTGCAACCTCCTGCTTGTCCATGTTGTCCATGTACGCCATATTGACAAGTCAAAAGACAATCTCATGAGCCCGCAGCCACAAGCTGACACAAATATTGACTCTTCCTGCTGGCTGAAAATCAAATTAGCACCATCACCACCGCAGGTATATCATGCAGTCAAAATGGCGACGTAACTATAATGAATACTGCGAAGGATCATCATAATTACGCCGCATTTCAGATGCAAGAGTCAACATGGTCGCATTGAAAGTCCACTCACATTGCTAGACACTATTTGAGACGCATTCATTCGAATAATAACTAACTGCATCGCTGCTTTGGATCATGAAATTTGTTCGATGCAATCTCGTGGCCCCCGTTGGTATTTCCAAGGTCCGGTGTTTGATGTTTGTTAGCCAGCATTGGAATGCAAAATCAAACGAGCCTGCATAAATGAGTGTTATATACATGTGGTTATCATTAAAACATGACATATGACTTGTTGCGACCTTTTTGCCACGGCTTCGCTTGGTTCACCTTCAGCAAAGCTAATACAATATGTACGAGAACGTTACTAAAAGGAACCTCAAAGGAATGCGATAAAGGATGGGTCAATTCAGTTGAGCGCCTATCATATATGAGGAATGCCGAAAATTTGGTCAATGAAATAGTGTTTAAATAAGCACATATGTAGTACCTATAATTACAGACAAAACATTAAAATGGTTTGGGACAAAACGTCGCAGGAAAAATAGAAACGAATGAGAATATTTTGTACCAAAGCTGAAGACAGCCCGGGTGCGTATTATTTAGGCCAGGGTTCATAATGTCCAGGGCTCGATGTGTCCAGTCTTCGAAATGGCCAGTGCCTTGAATGGGCCAGAGTTCATATTGTCCCGGGATTGCATGGTCCAAATGTGGCCAACTGGCTGCAGATAGGGTAAATTCAAAGAGGCCAGGGTTCAAATTGTCCAGAAGAGGCCAAGGGGTTGAAATGTCCCGTGGTTGAAGTGTCCAGGGGATGTGCCGCCCCTAAGTGCGGAAATGATCGTTGTGGCCAGTGATTGAAATGTCCCGGCCAGATCAGCCGCCGTATAGACCAGTGGTGGAATTGTCCAGTGCTTATTTTGTCCCGGAGCCGATGTGCCCAGTGAACGCACGGTCCCGAGTCCATTTTGTAGGCATTGGCGGTAATGCTCTGAGTGGGCGGCGCCATATCCAAACAGGAAGGATGAAGCAGCGACAGCGATGAATCCCGACCAATCAGCGCCCACCACCTGTCAAGGGGCGGAGCATCGAAAGCGTTCTGCGGTGACGGCGGGAAGTTTGAGCTATTGGTCTCAGATGAGCGGGGTCGTCTCCTCAGCTCTGAGGGCGGTAAACACACTCGCCAACCGGAGCCGGGGGATGGGTAGTTTAACCATTATTTATTATTTATTATATTATATTATATATTAGTTATTTATTACACTATGGTTAAACGGTGCGGCGGCGATGGCGTGATGGAAAATCACAAGACCCGTACTGGCGTGGTTGCGACCAGTTATACGCCGTCCGTCATATTGCGCCTTGTCTGCTTTTTACGCCCCCGTCATATTTTGCAAAGCTAATAGATCGACTGGTTCCTTAGGTACCCTACGATTCCACGAAGTGTCAACTCCCCTCGGGCCTTCCCCACCAGCTGTGGGGAGATCAAACGCACCGCGTTATCTGCTGACCGATCAGCCGCCCTCAAACACGTGCGAAAGGGACGCCGATGGGGCAGAGGCGGATTTAGACCAGAGTTTTGAGGGAGTCGACGAACGGCCAGTAACATTCCCTTTTTAGCATGGGATTATTCTGGTTAACGATGAATAGTGACACGAAGTTTAATAAAAGCGAGACAAAATGAAGTGGGGCATTGCCAGCTGCTATATACAGAAATGCAAGCGCATAACACGATGTTTGGTGTGGTTGATAGCCCCGTCCACCAGGGTCCGCCTCTGGGACGACACTGTGGCTGGCCTCAGCTGGTACTAATGGCGGTGGGAACAGCCGCGGGCGTATGTGATAACGAGGTGGGGTGGAGGGGAAAGGCAAGGTGTGAAAGGGCGCGTGGAACTTGTCAAAACAGAACTAACAAGATAAGACGGAAACGACAGAGTCTGAGTGTCGTTCAGTAGGGACGAGAGGCGAGGAGTCTGTTACAATAGCTTTTAACCAGAGCACTATGGTGATTCTGTCTTTCCTAGCACGAATTTATTCATATCGCGCCCTTCACTGCTCTTGATAACTTTGTTTCACCTTCAAATGGTTCGACTAATGGTGCCTGCTCCCCAATAGCTTGGTTGTCTCCCCTGCTCCACCCCATCCCCTCCCCCGCCCCGCCCCATTGACTTAGCGTAGAAGCGTTTCCGGCTAGCAATGCAGCGTGGGCATGGAAGCGTTAAGAAGAAGTTAAACGTGATTAAATCGTATAAAAATTACTTTAACATCTAGCTATGTCAAAACTATTAGCAGCTTATCTCTAAAGGTCAAAACAGGATGTAACCCCTCCCCCCAGCCCGTACAGGCAGGGAACCTCCAGCGGCGGTATGCAGCGGGGCGCTGGGAGCCACGCGACATCTGCTTTGATGTCTTGGAGTAACGGTTTAGGCAAATTTCGGCAAAAAATGAGAGTTGATTCCAATGCAGAATTTATTAGAGAATATTTTGATATGTGTTTCCACACGTACACTCGGGGGCAGATTGATGTTCTACAACTCTTTATCCACCGGGTTCCTATGGCTCAGCATTGGCAGCAGCCGTCTGGTACCGGTAGACTGTGCCGCTTCACTTACTTGTCAAGCGGCACAGCCTACCCACACCGTATGCCACCGGTCTGGGTCGGTGGCTGGAAGGCGATGTGGGCCACCTGTGACGTCAGCGCAGCGGTGAGGGCCGAGCCCGGAGGCATGGCTCGGGTCGGCGCGGCGCGGCGGCTGGCGAGGGCTGGGGAGTGAGGTGGGGTGGGAGCACGGACATCGCGCGGCTGAGCGAGTGTAGTTAACTTTCGCGTCTCAAGGCGCCAGTTATTCTTTTTGCTATTATTCTTTTTGCTTTTTGCTATATATTATTTTGCTAAAGCAGTTGTTAAAATGTCCTATCCCCAAGACAGCACCTATCATCATACTTGCCATGCTCATTACGACACACTTAAACGTGGCATTGGGACAGCCGATAGAATTTATATCACACGTGTATCGAGTTGCGGAGCTACATTGTTTTTAACAGGTAAGTATTAAGGTCTTGATTGAGCTCATTGGTGTCTACTATTTCGCACAGCAATCGTCCAGAGACGTGGGAACTGGGGTTTTTGGATAGCGCGGCGTCCCAACTTTAAGCAATTCTTACTGTTCCTCTAATGTGTGGTCGCAGCCACTAATAGCAAACCGTTCCATCTAGGAACAAATAAGTCGCGCACCTGGGACGGTTCGAACCGGGCTTCTCCAACCGGTCACCCTACGACGCTAGCGTGTATCCACTGAGCTGCCGAAACCAGCGACCACCCGCCGCGGTCAAACGCGATCAAATGTCACAATACTGTCATTGGCGGTTAGCGGGTCAATGTCATTTTGTTTTGTGCGGATGAGGACCATTCTCGGTAGCTCAGTGGATGAACGTTCGTTTCGTGAATTGGCCGGTGGGAGAAGCCCGGTTCGAATCCCCCTGAGTGGCCGGCTTTTTGGCTCCTAGTTGGGACGGTTCGCTATTGGGGGCTGCGACCACATATTAGAGCAATCGTAGTAATCGGTTTAAATTGGGGCGTTGGCTGCGGCACTACTCACAACCCCCAGCTCCCACGTCTCTGGACGATTACCATGCGAAACAATAGACACCAATCTGCTCAATCAAGGCCTTAATACTAATATGTTATACAAAATATAGCTCCGCACCTCGATGCACGTGTGACATAAGTTCTATCGGCTGTCCCAATGCCACGCTGAAGTGTGTCGTAATGTGCATTGCAAGTATGATGATAGGCGCTGTCTTGGGGATAGGACATTTTAACAACTGCTTTAGCACAATTGTTAGGTAGAATAATTGGCGCCTTGAGACGCGAAAGTTAACTACACTCGCTCAGCCGCGCGATGTCCGTGCTCCCACCCCACCTCACTCCCCAGCCCTCGCCAGCCGCCGCGCCGCGCCGACCCGAGCCATGCCTCCGGGCTCGGCCCTCACCGCTTCGCTGACCAGGCGGCCCACATCACCTTCCAGCCACCGACCCAGACCGGTGGCATACGGGTGGGTAGGCTGTGCCGCTTGACAAGTAAGTGAAGCGGCACAGTCTACCGGTACCAGGCGGCTGCTGCCAATGCTGAGCCATAGGAACCCGGTGGATAAAGAGTTGTAGAACATCAATCTGCCCCCGAGTGTACTACCGCGTATCAAACTTTGTAAGGGCATGATTTGCCGAGTCAAGTCTCTGAGACAAGAGGCATGTGAACGTTTTCCGTATTTCATTCAAAATTCATACCTTTAGATTATTTTTCGAGCTTGTCATGCATATGACCATATTCCTTATTAAAGGAAGGGTGCCACCTTTTGGACACAACGCAGTTTTTACAAGATTAGCCTCACATGAACCTAAAAACCGGCTTCACTTACCTATGCTCGAGACGGTCAGCATTGAATCCGCACGTGAAGTTATCATTTGCGAGTTTTGCTGCCAGCATTCGGGCAGGCAAAAATCTTCAGCACTATTTCCTCGTCGTGTTAAGGGTATTTTATAAAACATGAAATCAGCAAAGGTATGTATAAAAGTTATACTTTTGAAGCATGTTTTATCATTTTGAAAGGGTATATTTTTTCTTTATGGTATACACTTAAGTTTTAAAATTTTAATTGGGAAGTTTTTCTAGTAAGTTACATGAAGGGTGAAGGGTTCCATAGATCTCTTAAACATTGTAAAGGAAAAACCTTTACTCGACTTATTTGATGTATTTATTTGATGTATTTATTTATTATTATTATTATTATTTGATGTATTTATTTGATGTATTTTATTGATGTATTTATTTGATTTGATTTTTGTCTCAGTTGCGCCATCAATGCAAATGGCAGAATGATATGTTGCCATGACAACAGGATATGCCAGCCGTCCTAGCTGCCACATCAAACGACCTTGAGTTGTAGTGGTGATATAAACAACGATCTTTTTTTTTGGCCAATGTATTAAATGCAATGTTTCGGTTTTTTGTATATTGTGGACGCGCTAACCACGTCTAAAAATTCAAATAAGTAAAATAGATTCATAGAACAAAAATTTCGGAAGGTGGCACCCTTCCTTCAAGTACCGATGATAAAAACATATCGCAACATGAAGGTGGTGCTCGACAAGACGAGTGAGCGAGCGTTTCGTTGTCATGTAATTTTTCGTCTTATCCGGGGTCCGGGGGCAAGGCATCCGGGGAGCACGGTGCTTGTCACAGCAACGTCTCACTTTGTGATACATTTTGACACAAAAGTAATCATTTTTAAAGCGAATTAAGGTCGAATTCGGATCCGTTGGACAATGTTACGTAGAAAGTGTATGAAAAAGTCTAAATCAAAACACTTGTCTTTGCCACTTAATTCGTGCTAGGATCGCAAAGTCCCTACGGTGCAGGGGTGCGGAGCCGAACCGGATCCGCCGGAGCCGGCACATTTTGCCCAGAACCGGAGCCGGGGCCGGAGCCGGAGCTGTAAAACAATATAGCTCGGAGCCGGAGCCGGAGCCGTAAAAGAAGGGGGCGACTCCGGCTCATTTTTTTAAAGAAAAAAAAAATCAATTGACCTAGTTTGGTTTGACAGTACAAGGCAGTAAAACATGTGGTATGTCATGGGCCATTAATGCCTCGAGTATTTCTTTGAGAAAGATACCTATGCATAACATTTCGCCACGTGCTTATATACCCTGTTCGCTGATTGCATGTGCTGTTGAGAAAATAGCCTTGTTATGGAAATACAGAAGCAGCGTGTACCAAGCCAATCGCTTTTTTCTTCCACCCGTATTTAATTGATCGCATAAGGGATGTATTGAGTCGGAGCCGCACCCGGACCATTTTACTCGGAGCCGCAGCCGGAGCCGGAGCCGCCATTACATTTCATCCGGAGCCGGGGCCGGAGCCTATTTTTCTCCGGAGCCGGAGCCGGAGCCGAAGCCGTCTGAAATTTCCACGGCTCCGCATCCCTGCTTGCTAAAATTACCAACCTGAAGCCGTTGATGAAAGGAAGCTCACTCGCGTTCAAATTACGTCTGACGCCTATATTTGGAATACATTTTGAAATACTGTTTCTCACTTCCATATCCCATTTTATAATGCTCCATTTTTGTGCACGAGACGCGATCTTTAACCCGGCAGTTGCTGGGGTATTTCGCCACCCACCGTTTGCTGGGGGGGGGGGGGGGGCGTTAAACGCCCCCAGCCGATAACTCGAGAACCAATAGGCGCAGCGAAACGCACGAGGCGGCAAACGAAACAGCGCGACGAGACGCTTCAGATGAGTACTTAAAGTTGAATTTTGAGGTCACAGGTCGGGTCAAGGTCAGGTCAAACACCTGAAATCGGGCTTTCAGTAGCATGGACTTCAGGACTTCGCAATGGGCGCCTCTCGCCATAAACTCTGTCAAAACGGTGCACAATCCATCTTATAAGGCCTACAAGAGTGTCAGCTCCATGTAGGGGTCAGTCAAGCATAGGTCAGGGTCAAGGTCAGGTCAACCGGGTAGGCACATATCCCCGAAAATTAAAACTGATATTCGCAGCCTGTGACACATTTTTTATAGGTAATTTGGGGCGTAGAACATGATGGTGACATTCATTTTATTATATGTGTACGTGTTTGGCTCAAAAAGTTCAATTTAAGAAATTCATGTATAATGGTCGTGAAGTAGTCACGAAAAATTGCCAAGATTCAGTTCAATATTATGGAAAATGCGGAACGATAATCAATAATCGAAGATAGCCATTTGATTGCCCATGGTATTGGCAGTCTAATGGCGTTTACGGCATGTCTGCAGTGGCGTAGCCAGAAATCGGCGAAAGGGCCATGGTGCTCGAGGGGGCGACTTTGTCCCTTGAGAGGGGCGCCATTGTGAGCTAGTGTCAGGGGCGTCAGTCTAAAATGTAACGTCATATATTCATGCATGATTTACTAGGTGTTGCAAAATACGAGGATAAGAACCAGGTTTCGCTGTTTTTTCCATAAAATCCAATTAATGCAATTTGCAGCCCGGTGTTTTTTTTTATCAAAAACCTTGATCTTTATGCATGCACGCTATAGGAAACGAGCTCAGGCTACGGACATTTTATTCTCAAAATACGCACCCATGCGAATTCGAAACGGTAAAATATACGTTGATCGATAAGCACAATCTTTATTCTTTGCAAAAAAAACACAAGTTCACTCACTGATCCAAAGTGACCTGTGAACTGCAGCCTCTGGTCAACCGGGGTGGCCGTGCTTGGAATCTCAGACCGCACGTATGTAGGATTCACGCTGCGACTAATTGCCTAAATTGAGTCAAGGAAAGACTTGAACATTTAAGACTATGATATCCACCATGAGATCCAAACTCATTGTCATACCAGCAGCGACTGCAGTTAGAGGTGACCGGACGCTGACACGTTCTGGATTTTTTTTTTCTCCACAAATCACCTTTACCATTCGATGTCTAGTGCGCGAAGCCCCTACTTGTGGACATGCATGACTGCATGAGTGCCAGATGGGTGAGGCGTGAGATGTCCCATAGTGATACGAAGGTTTATGATGTCTTCGGTCGACGTAGTATAGAAGACGACTTTTGATGATGAGTGTGCATGATCGACTTTGAATAAGCGCCATAGACACTTGCTGATCTCACCGAACATTCGCCTTGCGTAATCCCCAGACCAAATATCTACATTGAGGGCGAGGTCAATTTTGTGACCTCTCATTACCTATTAGTTAACCCGCGCCGTGCTGGTGGCCGTGTTTTCCGTGTCGTGCTGGGGGGAGGGGGGGGGGGGCGTTTTCACGCGCGCCTCTAACTCGGCTCCTGGGCCACGTAGCGACACGCGGCAAGGGGCAATCGAAAGAGCGTAAAAAAGAATGACGGAAAGACTTTGTTCAAGTTTTAGGTCAGGTCAAAGGTTAGGTCACCAGAGGTCACCAAAGGTCAAATTTAGTCCATTCCAACAATTTTGGAAACTGCCGACGGCTAACTCGGGAACCAATATAGCTACAGCCCCGCGGAAAAGCGCATTCGAAAGCTCTTTTACAGACCTTTCTGAATATTGCTCTCAGATTTGATATCAGGTCAACGGTTTAGCCTCCAGAGGGCAAAAACTCCAAAATAGCAGATTTTATGAAAAGCGTTTTTCTGCAATAACATTTGGCTCAAGAGGGTGACGATAGTTAATTTGCCTGCATTGTGTTTCTCTCGTCAAGACGCGTCAAATGAACTATACGTTGACCTTGAAAGGTCATTTTGAAAATTTGACCTCAGGTCAAGGTCATGCTGCATATCCGTCGATCTGTATCGTCGAGCTGACCACATCTGACGTGTTTTCACAGCTTTAGCACGTCTCTATCAAAGGTTAGCCAAAAAAACTGCCGGCGACCGTTTATGACCTGAGATGACCTCAGGGGCACACAGAAGGGTCACAGATGTTTTTGTGTGCTATGTTTACCCATCAACCGATGTTTGAGAGGGTTTTGCACGACATTCGTCCAAAAGAGGCGCATTTCACTTTTCTCCCACTGACTTAACCCTCGACGGCCGAGGGGGGGGGGGTGCCGCCCCCCATAGGGTTTTTCGCGATAGCTCCGAACACGCTGGCGATAGAGAGCTGAAACTTGGCATACCTTACCTTTGATTCAAGCCGGATCTTTTGACACCAACCGCATTTTTAGGTCAGGTCAGGTCACTGACCCTCTCTGGTGACCTGACCTTCGGGCTTCGACCAGTTCGACCTAACCTTAAAAATGATTTAAGTAGTTCTGCAAATGTTTTTGACGCTCTTTCGAACGCCGCCTCAACGTGGCCCACAACGTGGGCCACGTTGGGTCTATTGTGGGTCTCAACGTGGCCCACAAGCTGAGTTAGAAGTGGGTGTTCAAACACCCCCAGCAGGTTCAATTAAAAAAAAAAAACGCATACGCTGGAGGCGGCACCGCACTGCTAGGCGGGGGTGGTATCGCAATAATGGGCGGCACTGTGCTGAGACGCACCACTTGAATTGAGGGGTGGCATTGTACGGTGAAGGGGCGGCGTCGCATTGAGGGGCGGTATCGCAACGAGGGGTGGCACTAACGAGGCTGCCTTATAAGAAACGCTTGGCACACCCTAGCCCAGCTCGGCGCCGCCTGGCTACTGCATCTTCAAAAGGGCCCTTGGTGTCGAATTGGTGTCGAAGACAGCCCCATTGTCAAATAATTACCTAGCGTCAGTGGTTTCTGGGGTGGGGGGGGGGAGCGCTACGATCTTGAATGGGGCGGGGCGACTGAAGTCTCGGGCATCAGTGACTACTGGAGGGCGCCAACGAACTCGGATAGGGCGAATGTGATCTTCAGAAGGCCACCGGGTGATCTAGAGGGGTGCAATGCTTGGATGGGGTCACTGCTGCCTTCCTTCAGTATAGGGCGTCGGACGCTCTGAAGGGGCGCCATTGATCTCGAATGGTCCGGCTGTTGTTTTCAGAGGGACACCAGTGGTTTCAGAGGGGCACCATTGATCTAGGATGGGGCGAATGAAGTCCCGGTTCAGGTGGGCGCCAGTGGCTCTTGAGGGGCGCCAGCGACTTGGATTGATGGGGCGACTGTGATCTTTAGAAGAGCGTTGAGGGGCGCCATTGGGCATGGATGGAGCCGCTGTTGCCTTCAGCAGGACGCCGAACGCTCTAGAGGGGCGCCTTGAGCTTGGGTGGGGCGACTGTAGTCTCAAGGGGCGTTGTCTCGGATGGGGCGAATATGATTTTCAGAGGGGCGCCGGGTACGAATGGCGCCAATGGTTTCAGAGGGTTGCCATCGATCTTAAGATGGGGCAGCTGTGATCTCCGTTTAGATGGGCGCCAGTGACTTTTGAGGGGCGCCAGCGACCTCGGGTGAGGACGACTGTGATCTTCAGAAGCGCACCGGACGCTCTGGAGGGGCGGCATTGGGCTTGAATGGGGCGACTTCAGTCTCAAGGGGGGGGGGGGCGCTAGTGGCTCTCTTGAGGGCGCTATTGATCTTGGATAGGGCGACTGTGATCTTGAGAAGAATGCAGGTGCTTTAGAGGGGCGCCAGTGGTTTCAGTGGGCGCCATCGATCTTGGATGGGGCCGAAAGGGGCAGCTGTGAACTTCAGAGGGGCGCTATCAACCTTTAATGGGGCGACTGTTCCGTTCAGGTGGGTGCCAGCGGCTCTTCAGGGCCCAGGGGCGCCATCGACCCTGGGGGTTCGGAATATTCTGGTTTCCGGAGCGGCGCCCTTCAACATTGGGGGCTCAGGTCCTATTTGGGGGTGCCCTGGAGGACATAGGGGTGTCCAGGCACCCCCAAAGAGATATTGAGTTCGATCCCTGCCTGCACATCACTTTTAATTCATGTTCCCTCTGTAAAACAGCATCAGCCTAGTTCGCGCTAATTGGGGCGCCGTCTGGGCGGCTGGGCGGAAAGGGGGGGGGGGGCATGGCCCCCATGGCCCCCCCTAAATACGCCACTGCATGTCTGTATGTCTATTCTGTGATTTTATATGATTTTTTGAACATATGCCGTTTTTGGTCGAAAACTCAGAAATCATGACGTCACTAAAACCTCGATATCTCAAAAATTTTCCGACCGATTTTTTTTTAAACTTTGTCACAATAAACTTCAATCAATTCCCTACAGGTACCCAAAATTTGGCGCGCCTGCGGCGCGCCATTTTTATGCTATGGCCCGGTGAAAAAAGTGGGGGCGTTAAACGCCCCCCAGCAACTCGCGGGTTAAGATGAAAAGTTGTCTGCCTTAACTTTTCCGCTTTATGGCGAACGAGACGGCAGCGGAAAAAAGTTACATCTTTAGCATCTTGAATTTTTGCTCCGACATCGGCTAGAGAGTAAACTAGAGAAGTGTTTATCAACACAATATGTAGTAGAAATCAACAGCATATTATGGAGTCACGTGCTGTGCTGCTTATCCCCTAATCCCTACTAAATAGAACATGCCGCGAAGTCTACGCGAGACACGATAGCGATGTGAGCAAAAAGGCAGCAGGACGTGATTTTCACCCAGGACGGAAATCGAGTGTTGTGTCTTAACCTTATTAGTGGCAAGGGGTTGTTCTCATCGACACCTCAGGTCTTTCTGGAATATCTCCGAAATGGCTGGAGATAAGATGCTGATATTTTTCAAACTTTTCCTAAAACTTAATCCTATTCCGGGCGGACTCTGAAAGGTTTGGAACCCGGCGGGGGGCCTTTTGCCCCCCCCCCCTCCCTCCTTCAGGTCTCGAAAACCACGAGTGTGAGCGACAAACGGTAAACGGCGTTTGATAGTTCATTAAAAGACCTACAGCTTTTATGTATAACTTTTTTTTGGGTCAGGTCAATATTGAGGTCAGCAAAGGTCATCAAAAATAAAATATTGTTAACAAGTACCTACTTGCATGACCATGATAGGTCAACTTTAAAATTTGACCTAGGAAGGTCATGCTGGGTAGTAATCAGCGTACATGACCAGGCAAACAGCTTGGTACCATTTACAAGTCTTTAGCACCATCATTACGTGATTTATTGGCTAAAACCTATTGATGACGTCACATGACCTCAGATGACCCTTCCCGGTGACCCTGTCAGTAAATGGCACCTGGGTCATCACATATCAGATAATATGTCATAATCCTGAAAGAATTGAATGATTTTGACTCGTTTATACTCGAAGCAGGACGCATTTCAATATTTTCCCATAGGCCTGTAAAGTTCACAACTCTGACCTGACCTCAGGTCACAGATATAAAAAGTCTGATTTGTTGAAACACGACTGTTGGCAATATGTCGCCCCATGGACGGCCTGTGGCTTGGTTTCACCAGGCTCCATCAGCTGGATGAATGGTAAAACCTAAAGTTTTATTGTCGCGAACAGGGCCGGGACGAGCACCTGCAAAGTAAGAAAATGTTTGACGTAGACGAGTCCTTCTGCAGACCCGATCATCGACCAGTCTGGATGCATCAAGTCATCCTCAGAAGTTTACTTCGCCAGGCCGTTTGAAAACTGTCTCATCCGTCTCCAAACGGCCTAATATTTCAGGCGGTTTGTAAACGGCCGATGTTTTCAGGCCGTTTTAAAACGGCCTGACTCGGCCAGGCCGTTTGCAAACGGACGGGGTTTTCATACGACCTGTAACATATATGCTATGCTTTCCCAATCGCTAGCATATAACGTAGGGAAACGCTAACGCTAACTAGCGTAACGCTAATGTATGGTTTCGCCTTTCGGTCCCTGATCGAGTTTCGAGGGAAAATAGCATCTTCGGAAAAGGCACATACGTCACAGGACTTAGGAGCCAATAGCAATACACTTTGGCTTTTAGGTGTATTTGCACAGTTGTAAAAATCGGGCTAATTTTTTTTTTCGATGAAGGAACTGCTGGAGAAACGGTTTTCACAATAGGTACTGATTTTCAAAGAACGTCCATCAAGATGGCTATCTCAAATCCACTGTAATGCTAAGGCCACCCCACACTGAACCTCGCATGCGGGTTGCGAGTTTTTGTGTTTTCGGGTTTTGAAGTTAAAAAATACACTACAGAGTGACTCATAATTAACCGAACTCTACATTTGTATGCCGTATATAAAGCAAACGCTACGTTTTTTTTTTCATTTTATTTCCAATGTGGCCGCGCCTTTGTCGAACGGGAGATGTTGTAGCCATGTTGGGTAAGACGCTCAGACAACTTGCGGGTTGACTGGTGCCGTTTTCCTGTGACGCCATGGCAATCAGCTCTCTTGGCTACCGGATGGATGGCGGATTTGCGGCCCCGGCCTGGCTTGCTACTGAGTCCTTGTCCCAGCTTCTCCCGCTTCAGGCAGACGAATGCAGCTGAGAGCGGCCGACGTTCAGCTGTTGGCAGACCTTCTTTGGGCTCATTCCGCCATGAACCATTCCGACAGAATGCGAAAGGATGCGCTATACTCTGCCGGCATTTTCCCTTGGCGCGGATCGGCGCAGGTATCTGCTGAGGTGAGCCGGCCCGTACTGACCGGTCGGGTCACGACCGGGACAAGATGACCTTAGGGGCCTATCGGGCGCAAGTATTGGAGCGGATTCGTCAAACTTGCTGGTTCATACAACTTTAAACGAGCGCGTTAGGAGAATAGCAACTTAAAAATATGAGTCCGGTTAATTTTGAGACACCCTGTACCTATATGTTGAGCGACGCACATTACCATCTAACAAGCGAGTCTGCAAGTTTTTAACATGCGAGCCACCTCGCATTGCATTCCAAAAGTTGATTATGAGTCAATTTTTGATTTTCCTCGCTGCGAGGGCTGCGAGTTTTGGTGTGTTTTGTCGGAGTCGGTTGTTTGTTCGATGTGCTGTTATTGATACAATATTAATTTTCTGAAGGTGTACCGGCTTCACTGCATTCATGGAGTGACCATAAAAGAGTGGTGCCATCACTCCATGAATGAGAATTATACCCGCAAACCCAAAGCCCGCAGACTCGCAACCCGCGTGCGAGGTCCAGTGTGGGGCGGCCTTTAACCCTCGCCCGCACATGCCATTTTCCCATCCTAGAACGCACATGGGGGGGTGGTTGCCACCCCCCGCGCCATTTCGTTCCTGTTGGAGATAGAGCTTAGCGGTAAAGACCAAAAAGATTCTTTGGGAAGAGACAAATCCAATGATACCCAGTTTTACCTTCTCAGGTCAGTCATTGACCTGCCAGGTCAGGTCAAACTAAAAAATGTTGCTGTTTTGGGTCACCGTTGGATATCTAGTGCGCTGCTTATCAAATACCGATGACGATGCTGTTTTCTGGTGCCAAGCCAGCTAGAACCTCTTTGTCACACTACCCGATCAGAATTTTGCTGCTGAGGTCATTTCAGGTCAAGTTAGGTCAAGGTCAATTATATGTGTTTGTATGTCTGTGTGTGTCTGTGTGTATACTGATGTGTGCACCGATTGTTTTTGGGTCCATATTACATGAAATCATGATCTGAGAAGCTTTTACCAAAAATGCAGTCAAAAAATTTCACAAAAAGTAAATTCAGCTTGCCTAAAACGCAATTATCTTAGATGACCTAGGTTGACCTTGACCCTGACCTTGACCCCTGTACATCGTCGAACAACATGTTCCATGATAGGTGGGAGGTAAGACTGGCAAAACAGGCCGAAATCAGGGTGTCAAAAGCTCACAATGCCCATGGCAAACGCAAGATGTTGAGAATTGGCCATTTGGGTCATGACATGACCTGAAAAACAAGGTCATATCTCCGAAACCAAAAATCACAGAAACTTCAAATTTTCAGTGGACATCAAGAAAGGATAGAGGAGCAGCTATACGAAAAATCAGCCTTATAGCTCTAAAAATGTTGAGTGCAGAGCAGAAAGACTACCTGGGGGGGGGGGTGGCAACCACCCCCCCCCCATGTGCGGGCGAGGGTTAAGGTGGGACAGTCACTTAAACCCTCGCCGGCCGAGGGGGAGGGCGGGTGCCACCCCCATAGTTTTTTTTTGCGATAGCTCCGAACACGCTGATATAGGGAGCTGAAACTTGTCATACCTGACCTTTGATTCAAGCCGGATTTTTTTACGCTAACCGCAATGTCGAGTCAGGTCAGGTCACTGACCTATGACGTCATAAGTGAGCCTCTGCAGTCTGCGCGGTCTTCAGATGTCTAAACTTCGCAATGCCCTCACTGCCAGAGGAGCTTTCACAGGAAAATGAAACTTGCAGGTCCTAGTATCCATTAACCCGCGCGGGGCTGGGGGGGGGGGGGGGAAATTTTACCCCCCCTCGCGAATTTTTGCGATATCTCAAAAACGGCGGCGCGCAGCGCCGCCAAACTTTCAGTACCTTTTCTTACATCAATTTGACACGTTCCCTGAAAATTTGAGCGAAATCCGTCGGAAAATTTCTGAGAAATTGACGTTTTAGTGACGTCATGTTCGCCATTTTCGCCTCAAAAACGGCAAAAGTTCAAACGCCGCTAACATCTTCATTTTCAAAGGAATCAAGACGTAACAAAAAAGGTTATACGTAATTTTACTTTGTCTATCAAATGGCTATCTCGGTTTTTTGAAAATTTTGGATTTTGGCCTAAATTTTTTCAAAAAACTGATTTTTTTGGGAAAATCATTATAAAATCCAAAATTTTGAGTCTATCGAAAAAAACGGAATATATCTCAGAGATGTGGGCTATGTGCACCTGCATACCAAATTTTAGAAGAATCGGTTCAAAAATGTGGGAGTTATTCAAAATTGTATGACGTCACGACACACAAATTTTTTGAAAAATGACTTTTTTGGAAGTTCTAGACCTCGTACGGAAACAAAAATAGCACCATTCGATTTGCCGTGAAAAACTGCATCAGATAGACACCTTTTTAGGCCTTAACAACCAACTTCAAAATTTGACCTCACTTGACCTGACCTTGACCTGACCTCGACCTGAAATTCATCCAGAGGTGGTCCATATCACTTATTGAGTGTGCCTATTGAATTCTATGAGTAAAATGACCCATAAAACATGTGTCGCACATGCCCTTTTCTATATTTTGTTTTTTGGTGACCTGACCTGACCTGACCTGACCTTGACCTTGACCTCTGAATGATATTGTATGCAACGAATATTGTCTTGGTAGCCTAAGAACACGTTTTGGGCGATCAGTCTCAGTCCATGACTCCATTCTTCGGCAACTACGGTGCAAGGCCGATACTGTAGAAACTTGCAATTTGTACCCTTGACCTGACCTTGACCTTGACCTCAAACTTTAAATTAAGTACATGTTTTTAGTAGTTCGTGATGAGAGCTTTCGATTGGCGTTTGAATTTTCCAAATCGGACCATTAGTTCGGGAGATAACAGGGGGGGGGGGGTAAAATTTACCCCCCCCCCAGCCCCGCGCGTTCGGCTGGAGACCCCAGCCCCGCGCGGGTTAAGAGTCTCACAACTTGTATATCTTGGATCTTTCCTAAAGGTCATATGAGGTCAGGTCATTTTCGTGACCTCACCATTATAAGTCAATAGGGAAAAATGAAAACTGCTGTTCACCGGACGGTAAAAAAAAATACAGTTCTTACCTACACCTCACATCACCTGGACCTGCCCCAGGCTGGGGAGGTGTTTTTCAGCATCCCCTATAGTTTCACACCGGTTCAACACCACCGAAATACACTAGTTCACTATCTCAAACTGTTTTTCGAAGTTATCTCAAAAACAACGGCGCGGAGCAAGCACCTGCCCAGCGCGTATTAACGTCTAACGCCATTTTCACGTAATGGTGAGCATTTAATGTACCGAATATACGTGCAAAATAGCAGCATAGCATCGCAGATAATCGACAGATTTTTATAAATGATGCTTCTATATCTGGCTTTACCTGCGTAGTGCGCACTCACTTACAGGTTATATTTATATAATGATTAAGTATATTTGAGGTAGGGATGTACATACGTACCTTTGTTTTGTTGACCAGCTAACCCATGCCGGGTCGGTGCTCGGTGCAACCTTCGCGAGCCGGGGGGATTAAACAACCCCTGTCTAACTCGGCTCCTGGGCCACATAATGATACACAGTGAGCAGCGTTCGAAAGAGCGCCAAACATCATGAGGAAAGTACCAAAGCCAATTGTTAGGTAGGTCAACAAAGGGTTATCAAAGGTCACATTTTGTCTATTTCAACAAAAATTGACAAAGCGGCGTACAATCCAGGAACGATTAAAGCTAGGAAAGTGGCGGAGGCACACACTATTGTCTATTAGTGCCCTCTCTTTCTTCAAGTGCCGGGGGGGGGGGGACACTGATATCTAGTGACTCTTCTTCATGGGACACTCCTTCATGGCCCCTCTGACCCCTGTTCATACATCTTTGGGCAAAACTCTGACTGTTTTGTATAAAATTTAGGGGACACCTCACTTTTGTTGCCTTCCTGGCAAAAGCAAGGGCCGAGTGCCTCGGTGCCCTCTCCCCCCCCCCCACCACCACCACCACCACCACCACCACCACACCCCGTTCCTCCTATGCTTCAAAGGACGCTATCGCCATATATGCTCAGGAACGATTAAAGCTGGCAAAGTTTCGGTGGCACACACTATTAGTGCCAGGGATGCGGAGCCGTGAAAATTTCAGACGGCTCCGGCTCCGGCTCCGGCTCCGGCTCCGAAAAAAAAAACGCTACGGAGAAAAAATCGGCTCCAGCTCCGGCTCCGGCTCCGGGTGAAATGTCACGGCGGCTCCGGCTCCGGCTCCGGCTCCGACTCCGACTCAGTACATCCCCTATGCGCAGGGATGCGGAGCCGTGGAAATTTCAGAGTTATATTTCAGATAGTTATATTATATCACATAGTTATATTCACGTGGCACGTGCCACGACGGTCACCTACACTCAAAACTCAAATGATTCCTTTTTTGGTCTAAATGGGGTGTGGTCTAAAACGATACCCACTTTACGCCCTACTTAGACCAGAAGAACACCATCTTAACCCTCTCGAAACCCAAACATACACCCTGTACACCTGTCGAACACCGTTCATACACCCCTCTTGCACCCTTTTAACACCACCAGTAAACCTATATGACACCCGTATCATACCCACTTGCACCGGGTTTACACCCCCTGAACCAGCTTTATGCCACCTTTGCACCTTATGTGCACTCTTTTTACTCTTGTGCTACACCACCTTGCACCCAAATTACTCCTGTTCTACACTCCCTTTGCACCCATTTTACTCCTGTTGTACACCCCCTTTGCACCCATTTTACTCCTGTTTTACACCCCTTTGCATCCATTTTACTCCTGTTCTACACCCTCTTTGCACCCATTCTACTCCTGTTCTACACCCTCTTTGCATCCATTTTACTCCTGTTCTACACTCCCCTAGCACCCACGGTACACCCGGCTAGCACCATCCATGCACCGCTCCCCAACACCACCGCTCCCCACCTTTTTCATTCGCAGACCCGTCACCAAAGTCAGCCAGCTGGTGCAACATTTATTACAACGAAACTTAAAACGAAACGCATAACTAAACTTAGCGCATACGAAACTTAGCGCGGCCGCCCAGCCGCGGTGGCCGACTATGACGAACAGTTTCAGTCTATCTTGAAGGAACTGCTGGTCTTGGATGTCGGCCGGGGGCCGCTCAGTGGCTAGGAGTAGCACTCTGATTTCTTGGCGGTCCCTTGTTTGATAGTTCTCGTTGATAAGCCTCTGTTGAGAGAGGTAGTTCCGCCACTGCTGGTTAAACTCGGGCGGCGGGAGCACCAGCGGAGGTGGGCCGTCCATGGGGCGCTGAGAAGCCGAACCCGGCCGAGGTGTCGAGTCTGGTTGCGATGGCTGGGCAGCGCGGCCCGGCCGGGGCGGCTGTAAAAGAGTCGCCACTCGGCGGGCGAGCTGTTCCAGCTGGTCGTCACCCAGAAGCACCGGCTGGGTGGGCCTCGCGCCCCCGGCACCGCCTTCGGATCGATCCAGCTCGAACTGTAGCTGGCGAGCCACCTGGCTCCTGGTGTTCCTCGACGGCGTGTCGGCTGCTGAGAGTCGTTGACGCGATGTGGAGGGCGTACCTGGGCGGTCGTTGCCCATCCGCTCCTAGGAAGGGCAGAATCTGGCCGCGGGTAGGCACCGTGGTGCGTCCCGCTAGGCCAGAGGGAGATCCTGCGTCGCACTCCGCACTCACAGCCCACTTAATAGAGGTTTTCACTTTTCACCACCCAGCACTTGGGACGCTCCCCTCGTCGGAGCGTCCTGAGTCGCGGTCACGGCGAAACTGAGCCGTTCGGTATAACGTCGGCCGAGGGCCCGCGCAGGGGCCTAGGCCGCTTCCCATTGGTCGGCCGCGCTGACGTCATGTCGGCAGCCGTTAGAAAGCGCGCGAAAAACGGCGTTGCTTCCTTGTTCAATGAGTGTAAAAGGGATGTTTCCAGAAAGTTCTTATCCCGATCTATTCCCTTATTACACCCCGATCTGGGCATCGCCATATGGTGTACAGATGGTGTTTCAACGATGGTGTTCGTATAGTGTAAAAAGGGTGTTTCCAGAAAGTTCTTATCCCGATCTATTCCCTTATTACACCCCGATCTGGGCATCGCCGCCCTAGGTGTACAGATGGTGTTTCAACGATGGTGTTCGTATAGTGTAAAAAGGGTGTTTCCAGAAAGTTCTTATCCCGATCTATTCCCTTATTACACCCCGATCTGGGCATCGCCGCCCTAGGTGTACAGGTGGTGTTTCAACGATGGTGTTCGTATAGTGTAAAAGGAGTGTTTCCAGAAAGTTCTTATCCCGATATATTCCCTTATTACACCCCGATCTGGGCATCGCCATATGGTGTACAGATGGTGTTTCGACGATGGTGTTCGTATAGTGAAAAAAGGGTGTTTCCAGAAAGTTCTTATCCCGATCTATTCCCTTATTACACCCCGATCTGGGCATCACCTAGGTGTACAGATGGTGTTTCAACGAGGGTGTTCGCCTGGTGTGTTGATGGTATATTTAGCGGATCGGTGTATGAGCGGTGTTAAAAAGGTTCATGGGTGCAAACAGGGACTAACAACGGTGTATAATGGGCATCAGGTTGGCGTACTTCTGGTGCATATCTGGTGTAAAGTGGGTGTAATCCCAACTTAAGGTGTCCATGGGGTGTAAATCGTGTTTTCAGTGTAGATGCATCAAGAGTAGTCAATTACGGGGTAGAAGGGATGGGGCTTTCCGACAAAAAAGACTGCAGGCCAATCGGTCCAGTGGTTGCTGAGATATTATAAGCCTCTCAAAAGCGTTACAGACCGGGCAGGGCCGGGCCGGTCTGTATGTACCATGTGCCGGTCAGGGGCACCACAAGCCTGTCAGGGGCACCAGAGGCCTAGCAGGGGCACCACAGGCCTTCCAGGGGCCTTGCAGGCCTGCCAGGGGCATCACTGACCTCGCAGGAACACCTTGGGCCTGTCTGGGGCACCACGTGCCTGCCGGGGACACTTCAGGCTTGTCAGGGGCACGTCACAGTCCTGTCAGGGCCCAGGGGCACCAGGCCCGTGGTGTCCCTGCTAGGCCTGTGGTGCCCCTGGCGGTCCTGTGGTGCCCCTGTCAGGACTGTGATACCCCTGATAGGCTGGTGGTGCCCCTGGCAGGCCTGTGGTGCCCCATGGGCCCCAAGGGGGGGGGTGCATGCTCCATATGACCCCACCCCTTGGATCCGCCACTGCTCATACTTAGATTTTCCGTTATATAGAAAAGACTTCGCTTCGCTCGCTGTGCTCGCTCGCTCGTAATATTGCAGTAGCCACCTTATTTTTCATGACCTCCGAGGCGGACAACTATCTCGTAACTCCAGAAACGCCAGAAACTGACTTCAATCGCTTTCAGCAAAGAGCTACCTATGTCTTTGGGCGCTGTAACTGTCGCCTTGTAACATGGACATTAGACAGCGATCTCAGACCTCACAGCCTCGACAGCAGCGTCTTTTGGTCCACCAGAATCGCTGACCGTCCCAGGACGCCGCAAGGGCCGCTACCGCTGTCTGTTATCTGCCAAACGCATGACGTCAGCCGTCCTCCCCTGCGGCGCATAACGGTTCGCGGGGGTGGGAGGGGGGGGGGGGGTCGACCGACCAGTGTCAATAAGGGCGAGAATTCGACGCCGCGCGAGAGCGAAACTGGCCTTATCGGCATCGTCTGCCACCTGCCAAGCGGCTGACTGGACGGTGCTCGGCCGCCGCGCTGGGTGGAGGGGGCGCGGTTGGTCCCTCTTAAACTTCTCGGACGATTCCGTCGCAACGCGAAGAGATAGAGAAGCGAAACTTTGCACACATACTCGTATTCCTGAATAGCTAGCCCAAGTTTTGCCCAAATTTGGTTTATTTGAAACGTCACAGTGACGTCAGTAGTCAAATTATAAAATGACGCTTATTGGCTTCCTCACGAAATATCCGATATATGGTACCGACTATCGAATATATGGGGCTTTGTCAGACATTTGTCATCATTTGTCAGACAAATACGAAACCAGCGCAGATCTAAGGCCACGAACACCACTCCACTGTGGGAGTTCAGGCCGGTCTAGCCTCTTACGGGGCAAAAAATAAAAAACAAAAATAAGATAAAACAATGAATAAATAAATAAAACGAAAATTCCGCCAGTTTTTCCATCTTTGAAGGGTCCTACAAAAAGCGGATCACCAAATCATGTTGGATAAAATGTTTAAGACCCTTAACACTTCACAGACTTAAAAGCAGAAGCTTGTAATTAACTTGCTTGCTTTCAAACTGTGAAGAATAGATTAATATTGAAAAAGGAAGGTATCAATGCTTCAAGCTAATAAATCATAACCAACTTATATGTAAATGTTTACCTATCATATCTGTCCTGGACTTTTGGTTTAACCTCATTCCGGGCGAGCTGTGAAATGTTCGGAATCGGACCTTTTCGTCCCCCCCCCCCGTCAGATCTCGAAACCGATGAATGGGAGCGACAAACGGTAAATGGTGTTTGATTGTTCATTGAAAGAACTGCAACTTTAATAAATAGATAAAAAACTGTTTGGGTCAGGTCACAGATAACAGTAGTACTACTGTTACTACTGTTATCTGTACTACTGTTATCTACTGTACTACTGTTATCTGTGGTCAGGTCAATATTGAGATCACCAGATGTCATCCAAAATAAAGTATTCGAAACGGGTACTTGATGGCCTTGAAACGTCAACTTTAAAATTTGAATTAGCAAGGTCATAGGATGACCCAAGAAGGTTACACTGGATACCAATCATTAATCAACGCGTCATAACCAGACAAACAGTTTGGTACCATTTACAACTGTTTAGCACCATCGTATCGTGCTTTATTGGCTAAAAACCATTGATGACCTCACATGACCTCGCCCTCAGATGACCCTCTCCGGTGTCCCTGTCAGTAAATAGCACCTGGATCAATACAGATAAGATAATTTGCCATAATCCTGAAAAAATTGGTGGTTTTGACTCGTTTACTCGAGGCAGGTCGCATTTCAATATTTTTCCATAGGCTTGCAATGTAAAGATCACGACACTGACCTGACCTCAGGTCATAGATACAACATTTTGAGATATACAAACGACATATAGGTACTGGTACTGTAACGGTGACCTGAAGAGAGGAAATAGCTCAGTGAAAAACTCAAGCTCTGACGTCAGAGGCGGAGAATTAGGGGTTTAGGGGGTGCTCGAGCACCCTCTGAGCCAAAAAGTGCACCAAAAGCACCCCTGGAATCTGCAAGTCTCCACAAAAATATTTCACATTTTAATTTTAATAAAAAATGTTAAGAGGGTGGCATTTTAAATCAGCAGTAAACACGAACTGTGTGAAGCATTTACTGGAAGTATGCACCCATCAGATAGCACAGTTACCATTACAAGTTATCATTACAATATGCATGATGAAAATGATTATTATTGCTCAATCCTCAATCATTGTCCAACTGACCTGGGACTTATTTGTAAAAGAATTGTATGCCTCATGATGCTGTTTATTTTTTACCTGTTCTGACCACAGCCTAAAGAACAGCGGGATTCGACAAGATGTTGGGGGATGAGTTAGCATTTTTTCAGTAAACCTCACAGGCTCTACAATATACTACTATGAACTCATAAACAATAAATTAACCCGCGCCGTGCTGGGGGGGGGGGGCGTTTTTACGCACCCCCCTCAGGTTTTTTGCGAATATCTCAAAAACGGCGGAGCGCAGCGCCGCGTTTTTGTACATCTGTTCATACATCATTTTCGCACATGTTGTGAAAATTTCAGGCTCAGGTCGTTCAAGGTCAGGTCACCAGGTCACGTCAATTGACCTTACCTCAGAAAAAGTTCAAAGGCTCGCGATAGCACACCGACTGAACGATCACTTTGAAACTTTCAGAGATTGATATGAGTAACAGTATGTATAAATGCATCTTTCGGATTTTGTATATCTGTGACCTAAGGTCAGGTCAATTTTGCGACCTCTCCATTATAAGTCAATGGGAGAAAATTGAAATGCGCTTCTTTTGGACGAATGTCGCTCAAAACGCTCTCAAACATCAATTCATAGGTAAAAATGACACACTGAATCGAAAATATGCACTTGTGACCCCTCTGTATGCCCCTGAGGTCATCTCAGGTCATGAACGATCACCAGCAGTTTTTTGGCTATAACTTTTGATAGAGACGTGCTAGAGCGCAGTGAAAACACGTCAGATGTGTTCAGCTCGACGATACGGATCGAATGATATGCAACATGACCCTTTTCGGTCAGGTCATGACCATGACCTGAGGTCAAATTTTCAAAATGACCTTTCAAGGTCAACAAATAGTTCATTCGACACGTCTTGACGAGAGGAACACGATGCTGGCAAAAGTAACGTCGTGGCTCACTTGAGTCAAACGTTATTGCCGAAAAACATTTTTCGTGAAAACGGCTATTTTTAGTTTTTGCCCTCTGGAGGCTAAACCGTTGACCTGAGGTCAAATCTTAGAACATTACTCAGAAAGGTCTGTAAAAGGGCTATCGAATGCGCTTTTCCGCGGCGCTGTAGCTCTATTGGTTCTCGAGTTGGCCTTTGGCGGTTTCTAAATTATTGAAATGGACTAAATTTGACCTTCGATGACCTCTGGCGACCTGACCTTTGACCTGACCTTAAAATGACTGAAGTGTTTTCCTCCTTATTTTTGACGCTCTTTCGATTGCCGCTTACTGTGTGTCGCTACGTGGCCCAGGAGCCGAGTTAGACAGGGGGGGGGCGTGAAAACGCCCCCCCCCCCCAGCACTCGGCGGAAAGTTCGGGCCACCAGCACGGCGCGGGTTAATATAAAAATAACGCATTCTTAACCCGCGCCGTGCTGGGGGGGGCGTTTTTACGCCCCCCCCCCCTCAGGTTTTTCGCGAATATCTCAAAAACGGCGGCGCGCAGCGCCGCCGTTTTTGGTACACGTGTTCCTACATCATTTCCGCACATATTGTGAAAATTTCAGACCTAGGCCGTTCAAGGTCAGGTCACCAGGTCACGTCAAGTGACCTTACCTCAGAAAAAGTTCAAAGGCTCGCTATAGCTACACCGACTGAACGATCACTTTGAAACTTTCAGCGATTGATATGAGTAACAGTATGTATAAAATGTATATCTCGGATTTTTGATATCTGTGACCTAAGGTCAGGTCAATTTTGCGACCTCTCCATTATAAGTCAATGGGAGAAAATTGAAATGCGCCTCTTTTGGACGAATATCGTTCAAAACGCTCTCAAACATCGGTTCATAGGTAAACATGACACACTGAATAGGAAAAATGCACCTGTGACCCCTCTGTGTGCCCCTGAGGTCATCTCAGGTCATGAACGGTCGCCAGCAGTTTTTTGGCTATAACTTTTGATAGAGACGTGCTAGAGCGGTGAAAACACGTCAGATGTGTTCAGCTCGACGATACGGATCGACTGATATGCAACATGACCCTTTTCGGTCAGGTCATGACCTTGACCTGAGGTCAAATTTTAAAAATGACCTTTCAAGGTCAACAAATAGTTCATTCGACGCGTCTGAACGAGAGGAACACGATGCTGGCAAAAGTAATGTCATGGCGCTTATGAGTCAAAAGTTATTGACGAAAAAACGTTTTTCGTAAAAACGGCTATTTTTGGAGTTTTTGCCCTCTGGAGCCTAAACCGTTGACCTGAGGTCAAATCTGAGAACAATACTCAGAAAGGTCTGTAAAAGGGCTATCGAATGCGCTTTTCCGCGGCGCTGTAGCTCTATCGGTTCCCGAGATAGCCGTTGGCAGTTTCCAAAATGTTGAAATAGTCAACATTTTACCTTTGGTGACCTCTGGTGACCTGACCTTTGACCTGACCCAAAAAATGACCGAAGTGTTTTCGTCCTTATTTTTGACGCTCTTTCGATTGCCGCTTACCGCGTGTCGCTACGTGGCCCAGGAGCCGAGTTAGACGGGGGGGGGGGCGTGAAAACGCCCCCCCCCCAGCACTCGGCGGAAAGTTCAGGCCACCAGCACGGCGCGGGTTAAGACTTGAAAGCTGAACCACATGTGAATAAGTGGCCTGCGCCATAATCGTTGCAAAAGCGCACCGATAGCTGATTTGTTGTTCCCGCCATATTTAAGTTTTCCCTTATCATAGAAAAGGCAATTTTTAAAATATCATTTAATATTTTGCATTTATTCTCAAAACCTGACTTAATTTTGACCTTCTTTATCTGTCTTTTTGTGATATATTTTATTTAAAAAGGTAAATAATTATCATTTAGAAGAAATTGGCCTTTTTAGCATTGCATTCAGTATCACGTTCGTCAAGCTAGGAGCAGATTGATATTCGCGAATCTGCTGCTGGTAGGACGGGCATTCGCGGTTTCCGAATGTGCTGCTTTTGGCATGAAATAAAAGTTGGCCTACTCAAAGTCCAGACAAATTTCAGCCCTTCACTTCAAATTCAGTCCAAATTTCGATATAATATGTAAGAAACACTTGATTGTACCTTTCATACCAAGTGGGGTAAGAGCACGATGAAGGTTATTATTTCACTTTTATTTTAGTTTAATATGGGCTGAAAAGGGCCCATGTTTTTACATCTTGCCAGAAACAGCATATTCGAGACTCGAGAGAAACGGCGAATGTCTGTCTACCAGTAGCAGAATCACGAATATCAATTATTGCTAGAATAACCTATGAACAGTGGTAGGTTGCGACATTTGCGACAGCAATCTGTCGGCGACATGGAGCGTTTTATCAGATCAAGCATAGCTCATATTGATGCCTCCCTGTTTTGTTTTGTAGGGCTAGGCTCTCTCGGTGAGCTGTACGTCGTAGCGGGCTCAGCCGCCCAGGAGCCCCAGGTTGGCCGCACAGACCAATCTTCTTTCCGATTCTTATCATCCTTCCGACTCCGCAAAGGTCTAGTAAGACCTTAGGCGGCCAACCGGGGGCTCCTGAGTGGCTGAGCCCACTACGATGTACAGCTCACCCAGACCCACTGGCCACTAACGTTTTCCCATCGCACCTGAGGATGCTTATTGCTTATGGGGAGCTACACGTTTCGGATAGAGGTGACTGTCCGGCCCGGATCAGGGTATTAGAGTCGTTGAAGAATGAGGAGAAGGATCTACTGCCGTTGGGATTAAAAAGAGGCAACGGTGCAATAGTTATGCTCGACGCTCATTGGCTCATTGGTCAGTTGTTTTTTTTTTTTTTTGGGGGGGGGGCAGGAAAGTGGCGTAGCCAAGGGTGGCACAGGGAGCACCTACAACCATCCCCATTGAGTTTAAGGGGCCCTGACGGACCCTTCGGCCCGTCAAAGGGACCCATCAGGCTCTTGAAAGCCGTACTCAGGCATCTGACTCCTGAGGAGACCCGATGGGCTCCCAAGGGCCCCGCACAGACTTTTGCGGGCCCAAAACCGGTCTCTGAAAGCCCTACCTGTACCTGGTGTCTGAGAGATATCTCCTCGTTAACATTTCAGAACCAACCACCACACGTCTGTATCTGTAGACCCCCATAGATATATAAGAGTCTGTCATATATTTATCCGCCTTTGATCCAAACCCGTGTCTAGCGGCCCTACGTCGGACTCTAGGGGCACCCACGTATACTTCTGAGGGCCAATATTGCACAGGTCTTCGAGGTTCCACGAAGATCTCTTAGGGCCCGCGCAAATCTATGAGCGCCTTTGCTTTAAGTTTCCCAACTCAGCCTCGTGTCTGTCCCTTTTCTCTCACGTGTGTCCCTATTCTCCCAAAAAGGGTGTTTTTCTTTCTGTCCACGTATAACCACATCACTATACAGGCTCGGTATTTTATGATGGCATGATGCAGAAAATAGTCTACCCTTTATTGGTGCTGCACAAAGCAGCTTGGCTATCAGTATCTTAAAAAAATACCTCAATAAATATGGACTGAGAAATAACCCGCGCCGGGCCGGGGGATGTTTGAACACCCCCCCCCTGCGGTTTTTCGTCGATATCTCAAAAACGGCGGCGCTCCGCGCCGCCGTTTTTGGCATACCTGTTCGTGCATCTTTTCCGCACATGTGAAAATTTCACACCCTGCGGTCGATTTCATAAAGTTGGTAGCATTTTACATCAGGGTGTATTTTACGCCCCAAGAAACTACACCCTCTTAGAATTGGGCGGTTTTATTAAGAACCGAGGGTTTAATATGCGCCAATTGTATGCTTTTGTTTGTTTTGGGTTGTATTTTACTATATCCACTACTTAACCCTCGCCCTGGCAGGGGGGGTCGATGCGACCCCCCTAAGGTTTTTCGAAGATAGCGTAAAAACGGCGGCGCGCAGCGCCGCCAAATTTGGCACAGCCTATGGGGCAACCTTTTTACATATGACTTAAAGATTTCAGGTCCGGGTGACCTTGGGTCAGGTCACAAGGTCAGAAAAACCGGTACAAGGTCATGGTTAAATTTCAATTTTCTTCTTGCACCTGCCCAACTCACAGTTTTCGACTGATTTCCTTCAAACTTTCAGGATGTGCTAAGTTCACCGAGTTGTATAACATATAGTCCAGCTTTTTTGAGGTCACTGACCTGAGGTCAGTTAGAGGTCATTACGTCGTAATGTTAAGCCTATGGGAAAATACTAAATTCGGAAAATACTGGAGATATCCGCTTCGTTCTATCACTTTTGTGCTTTTAAACCACGGTACTTAACAGCAGGTCACTTGGTGCTTCTTTGTTTGGTGTACTTATCCATGGGTCAGGTCAAATGAGGTCAACTGAGGTCAAATGACGTTTTTGCCAATAACTTGGCACATAATAACGCTAGAGCTTAAAAAATGGTATCATTGTGTTCCTGGTGATCAGCCAAATCGAATGATATGCGATTTGATGCAATTTGGTTAACTTGAACTTAATTTATTAATTTAAGTTGACTTAATATTTAAGAAGAACTGTAAGTACACTTAAGCAAGCTAAAAAGTATATCATTCGACGCGCCTTGACGTTCTGAGTTTACTGGTGCTTTTCTTTTTGCTCTATCTTAATTAGATCAAAAGTTATAAGCGAAAAACTTTTGACCTGTTTTTAGCGAAATTTTTACATTTATACCCCCCAAAACCTCCCTAAATATTGACCTAGAGCAACCAAATTTGCACAGGGGCGAGAACTCCAGGGGGCCCACCTACCTATCAAATTTGGTGTTTCTAGGTGCCATAGGAGCCAATCGCGAGGGGGGTCGCATCGACCCCCCCCCCCTGCCAGGCCGTGTTATGAAAAATGCCCTGCCAGGGCGAGGGTTAAATCGTAGTTAATAACATCATATGGTTATATCCGCAATCGCTTTATGAAACCGCTTGGGCGTAAAATGCAGCAGAATCGGTGGAAAACTGCGTCAGTCGCATTTTACGCCCTTTTATGAAATCGGCCGCAGGTCGCCCAAGGTCAGGTCACCAGGTCACGCCAAGTGACCTCACCTAAGAAAAAAATAGGAATGCTCGTCATAGCTACACCGACTGAACAATTGCCTTGAAACTTTCAGCGATTGATAAGAGTAACAGTATCTATAAAATATATATCTCGGAATTTTGATATCGGTGACTTAAGGTCAGGTCAATTTTGCGGCCTCTCCATTATACCTAAGTCAATGGGATAAGATTGAAAAGCGTCTGTTTTGCACGAACGCCATTCTAGACACTCTCAAGCATCGATATGCAGGTAAAATTGACACACTGAACCGGAAAATGGCAACTGTGACCCCTCGTTATGTCCCTGAGGTCATCTCATGTCACGAATAGTATCTAACAGTTTTTCGCTGATAACTTCTGATAGAGGCATGCTAGAGCGATGAAAATGCCTTAGATGTGTTTGGCTTTGTTGTTGTTGTTGTTTGTTCCCTCCAGGTCGACCTCAGTCGACTGTAGCCTGACGGCTCTGCAGGGTCCTGAACGCGGCCGCCAGGGCCGCGACAACTCCGTCGCTCCGCACCTCTTCCCTGTTGGGTCTGATTGTCCCGGTGAGTCGCAGCCTGGCGCCCATCAGGGCCGGGCACTCGACCAGGACGTGGTACGGAGTATCCGCCGTCTCTCTGCACAGGGGGCAGCGGGCACCCTGGCAGTCCACGTCTTCGCACTGCGGGCAGTGTCGCGATGGGTTCCGGCCGATTCGGTGGAGGTACTGGGCGGAGCCTGACCAGTGCCCCGCTCGCAACTGGTGCACATCCACCGCCTCTGCTCGATCCAGGTGTCTGACTGGTCCCGGCAGCTTCGCTCCCATGAGGCTGCGGTACCATCCGCGCGGCCAGTCGCTGACCCACTGGTCCCGCGCCGTCCTTGCCACCGCGCGGTACACCGTCATGGCGTCGACGGGGACTTCCTCTTGGTCCAGTGCTGAAGCTTGCTTCGCCAGCTCGTCCGCTCTGTCGTTCCCGGGCAGGCCGCAGTGGGAAGGTACCCACTGTAGGTAGGTACGCCTGCCGCGGGCCGACAGCTGTTGAAGCGCCGCCCAAATTTCTCCTCCTATGAGCGTTGTTTGGGTAGAGGGGCCACCCCGGAGTGCCGCCAGAGCTGACTGGGAGTCCGTGCATATCACGATCAGCTCAGAAGGGAGGGTTTGTCGGTCCAGCAGGAACTTCAGCGCTTCTCTGAGGGCTACCATTTCAGCACGGTAGCTGGAGCAGACGTTCCCCGCCGGCACCGTGAGTAGGTGCTGCTGGCCGTCCGGGTCCTCGATGAAAACGCCAGCGCCGCCGTTTGTGATGCCTCCCTCCACCGAGCCGTCGGACCAAACCCAAGTCGCGCACTGTGGCAGACTACCTAGGTGACAGGTCGCCGCGTCTCTCTTCTGTGTGGAAGTCGCATTCAGTGGTAGTGGTCCCACGTCCAGGCTGATGGTGACCCCGCTCTTCACTTCCCACGGGGGGACGCTCGCCTGCGATACTGGGTCGATAGGGGGGCCGACACCGGCCGCCTCCCACATCTCTCGTCCCAGGGTTCTCCATGTGTTTGGCTCGACGTTGCGGGTCTACTGATATGCAACATGCCTTTTTCCGGTCAGGTCATGACCTTGACCTGAGGTCAAAATTTCAAGTTGACCTTTCAAGGTCAAATTATAGCTCATTCGACGCGTCTCGACGAGAGGAACACGATACTGGCAAAAAATGGCGTGGCTCTTTAGAGTCCAAAGTTATTGCCGAAAAACACTTTTCGTAAAACGGCTATTTTTTAATTTTTTAGTTTTTGCACTTTGGAGGCTAAACCGTTCACCTGAGGTCAAATCTGAGGACATATTAGCAAAGGAGCGTTTAAAGAGCTATCGAATGCGCTTTTCGGCGGCGCTGTTGCTTTGCTTCCCTTGCTTTGCTTCCCTTGTTGCTTTGCTTCGCTGTCGCTATTGCTTCCCGAGTTAGCCATTGGCAGTTTCCAAAATGTTGAAATAGCCAACATTTTACCTTTGGTGACCTCTGGTGATCTGATCTTTGACCTGACCTAAAAAATGATTGAAGTGTTTTCGTCCTGATTTTGGCCGTTCTTTCGAATGCCGCTTATTGCGTGTCTCTACGTGGCCCACGAGCCGAGTTAGAAGGGGGAGTGTTCAGCCCCCCCCCCCCGGCCTGGCGCGGAAGTCTCGGAGCACCGGCCCGGCGCGGGATAAGTTCCAATTCTCCCGCCTCTCCACTATGTGTGCAAAGTTCCGCTTCTCTATCTCTGCACGTTGCGACGATATCATCGCAGAAGTAAATGTGGGACAACTGTATGCCCCCCCCCCCCCCCCAGCAGCCGGCGGGTGGCGCGGAGGCCGGCCGCCGGGTTAAAGGGACCCTCCCACCTTCAAAAAAGTTAATTAATTGGCACGAAAGTGATGTCGCTCGGTTCAGAAAGAGCGAAAACGAATATCTACCAAGTTTCATTGAAAAATATTCACCGGTTTTCAAGATATTAGACTTTTACTTTTGTTTACTTTTTGGGATATCTGCTGTTCCTAGCGACTTTATTTGAAAGTGCGGCATTTGTTGCGCGCAAAGCAGCATATACCACCGCGTGCTACCAAACGTTTTAGTAAAAGATTTAAAAATCGTTAGATCTCCGCTGACGTCACAAATTCTAAGGGGGTATACCAATGCACTAGCCCCTTAGAATCCGAAAACTGCAAGTTTAAAATTCCATATCTCCGAATTAAAGCATTTGTCGATGTTGTGAGTGCCCAAACCGGTAGGTATTTGCAGGCCATGGCCACCAATTTGGCTATCTCAACTCAAAACTAATGTTAAGGTGGGAGTGTCCCTTTAAATGCTCCATCCCTCGTGCTCGTGCCGGACTCCGGTTGGCGAGTGTGTTTACCGCCCTCAGAGCTGAGGAGACGACCCCGCTCATCTGAGACCAATAGCTCAAACTTCCCGCCGTCACCGCAGAACGCTTTCGATGCTCCGCTCCTTGGCACTGATTGGCCAGGATGCGAAGCTCCGCCCCTTGACAGGTGGTGGGCGCTGATTGGTCGGGATTCATCGCTGTCGCTGTTTCATCCTTCCTGATTGGATATGGCGCCGCCCACTCAGAGCATTACCGCCAATGCCTACAAAATGGACTCGGGACCGTGCGTTCACTGGGCACATCGGCTCCGGGACAAAATAAGCACTGAACAATTCCACCACTGGTCTATACGGCGGCTGATCTGGCCGGGACATTTCAATCACTGGCCACAACGATCATTTCCGCACTTAGGGGCGGCACATCCCCTGGACACTTCAACCACGGGACATTTCAACCCCTTGGCCTCTTCTGGACAATTTGAACCCTGGCCTCTTTGAATTTACCCTATCTGCAGCCAGTTGGCCACATTTGGACCATGCAATCCCGGGACAATATGAACTCTGGCCCATTCAAGGCACTGGCCACTTCGGCACTGGGCATATCATACCCTGGACAATATGAACCCTGGCCAGAATGAATGCTCCCCGCAGCGTCACAAACAACGAAAAACAGGATGACAGAAATACTACTGATTTGCTCTAATTTGGCCAGACATCAGATACCTAAATTCGGTCAAATACCCTCTGTTGTTTGCACCTACAATTTAGCAGCCTCAAAGGTTGTTTTTTCACACCACAGTAATCAGGTTCCACATTTGGCGAATGGGGTTCTATTTTGGTTTACGCATTCAATATCTAGCGTATTGGATTAAAGCGGTAAAACGTCAATTCTACCGCTACCATCAACTTTTCCCAACACGATACAAAACGCTATCCATCGTCGGTTCTTCATTTGTGAGAAATTCTTTTATTTTAAAGGCTAGGTATTTGAATGTTGGAATGCAGAAAGCATTGTTTGTCCTTTGTGCCAGACCAGTATCCAATATTTTCCTTTTTCCTTGAATTATCGATACATCACCTACAGCTAAGAGATTTCTCAGATACTATGTGGTGCTTATATGAAACAAATGGCGAAGTTGTTTTATCACCATCTGAGAAAGCTCTTATGAATCTATTAGTAAGGTAGCCACCGCTTTCAGATAATACACAGTCATTAAGGCCTCACGTTTAACGCAGCTCATTACTATACATTTATTTGCGCATAATTCTACTATGGCGCTCGCAATGAAAAATCAAAAGCTTTAGTCAAAGAGCCTTAGTCAAACAACTGCGGCAGACACTTCGAATGGTCGCCGGAAGTACTATTTCTGAACTCTTCTGCAGATGACCCGTCCATAGACGGACCAGCTGTCCAATGAATGAATAAAGTTTTGATCGATGACTTTCCGGTGACAGTTTTAGATTGAATTCTGACGTGTCGGCACCGGCACGAGGGTCGGCTTCTCACACAAAGTTCGAGATTTATAAAAAGGTGACTTGCAAAATGTCATCGCTGTCATGGCCCGAAAAAGTTTTTTTTAGCATAGTTCGGCATGGAAATTGGTCGGAACTCGGAAATGCTGTATCTTTTTTAGAAAAAATGTCGCACATTTGTTAAATGCCACAGCTTCAGCTCGATCAATCCATCCTAGAGCAGCAATTCTCTCTCCTCTCCCAGCTCTCTCTCTCTCTCTCTCTCTCTCTCTCTCTCTCTCTCTCTCTCTCTCTCTCTCTCTCTCTCTCTCTCTCTCTCCCATCCTCTCTATCTCTTTCTCTTTCCCTCCCATCCTCTCTCTCTCTCTCTATCTTTCTCACTCCCTCCCTCTCTCTCCCTATCTCCCTCTCTTTCTTTCTCTCTCTCCTTCCTCCCTCCCCTTCCCACTCTGCCACCTCCTCTGGGACGTGTATCCCTTCTTTCTACCCGATAGATACGCCCGTCCCCCGGCACACTCTCTGCCCACGGACCCCGAACAATAATTGATTTGGTGATGACCATTTGGCGTTCGATGGGGATGACACACACATGGACGGGCACACAGGGGAGAGGAGACGTGATGGATGATGCAGAAAAATAACAGGAAAAAGAACAGAAAATAAATAACTAGAGAGGAAGGGGGATAGAGAGAGAGAGAGAGAGAGAGAGAGAGAGAGAGAGAGAGAGAGAGAGAGAGAGAGAGAGAGAGAGAGAGAGAGAGAGAGAGAGAGAGAGAGAGAGAGACAGAGAGAGACAGAGAGAGAGAGAGATGAGGCGGATATAGAGAAGAATAGAGAGAAGGTAGCCATTAGTTAGTAACCAACCGTAGTTAGTTAGCTACTAAGTGATGTTGAAAATCCTGGAACAACTCATACACTTGCCTAGAGTGTCGCAGCGAAATTGCGCAACTTGTGGCACATGAAGTTAACACATGGCCTTTAGATCACACAAGAAGTGAACACGTTATTAACGAATTTAAAACAAGTTAGGCAATTTATTGAGTTGTTCTGGTCCAGGACCACCGGATTACCAATGGAACATTCACATGAATGAGGTTGCCTTGAACAGTAGACCTACGTCGTGCTCAATGGGAAGAGGTTTAGCATTCTGAATTACGTCACAACACTTGTTCAGTTATCCGGCGATATATTCAGCAATTACTAACCATAGCTGGGTTGTCGGTAGTCACAATTCACATACGAAGACAAAAACTTATCGCGAAACTTCTTTGCGCCTAAAATATGCACATATTTCAGTGATAGACTCTCCAATAATATGTAAAGTAAAAACAAATCCCCAGTTAGATATCCTCGAACCTACTTCCCACGAGCTTTGTAAAACCTAAGGGGTTTTCCGGTCAAATATGCGTCTGTCCCAAGGCCATATAAAGGCTCTGTCCAACAGTTACAGCATGACCAAGTATAGCATCTCACCCTGCAGACTTTGGAGTTACTTTACCGTGAGATCCTACCGGGTAAACGTGACCTTACTGCTAACTGATCCTCTCTACGCGGGTTTCACTTAGAAGCGTGACTTGGACGGATAATCTCGTTGGTTTGAATCCGATGATTACAGTCAGAAAATAGATCGCAGAGCACCAGATATCAGAGATCCTAATTGATGTAACTTAGCCTCAGCCACGAGGAAATGTCGGACTTTTCTTACATACATCCATAGTTGAGCAGTAAGGATCGCGGATTCCTTATTAGTGTTCATAGTAAGCAATGTAACAGAATGTCACTGTATCTACCTTCGACATCTGGAGCTTCATTGAACAGCATTGCAAGTTGCCTGGCTATAAACAACTTCACAAAGTTATTTCTGAAAAACGTTTTAGTATAGATGATGATGTAAATAATAAACCAAATTATTACAAATGCAAACAAATGCATTCAGACGTGCATTCATGTGTGTCTTTTTGAATATATTTGAGTGCATTTGTAATAATTTGGTTTATTATTTACATCATCATCCAACCTGTCATGGATACTCAACGTTTTAGTATGGAATAAATATCACTTCCACGTTTTATTCAAGTCGCGAGTTCACAAGAGTGCAGCATTCATTGCACTATGCATGTGGAATGGACTACTGGCGGTTGCCAAGCTCATGTCAATATTTCTCAATAAAGGTGGCAACGAAACGAGCTCACGTTCAACTCAGCTTCTGTGAAACCATTTCAGATGTTCAGCTTATGTAACCAGTGGATGTGACGTCATAAATTGAATACGGCCTACGCATTGGTAGATGGGATGATCAATTTGCGGCCTTAGTGCTGGTTACAGATTAAACAACAGATTAAAACAGATTAAGATTAACCCGCGCCCCACTGGGGTCTGCGTATAACACGCCCTACTGGGGGGGGGGGGGGGGGGGCTATTCATAGCCCCCCCCCCCCTCCTAACTCCGAAACTACTGGGCCGATCGTCAAAATTCAAACGGCGTCTGATAGCCCCGGAAAAACTGTCGAGCGAAACCTAATTTCATTGACCTCGAGGTCACCGATGACGTCACAGGTCAGGTCAAAGTAAAAATTATTAGCATTTTGCTTGTTCACGTTTTGGGCTCTGGTCGCCGTCTTACAAGTCAGATCAGGCTCAGTTTTGGATCACACACTCGTGAACAGATGCTCTAGATACCCCGAGGGTACCAAACTTGTACTTTGATTTTCAGGTCAAGGTCAGGTCATCACAGGTCACGAAAATATTATATCATGCGTCGGTCACGTGACACATGTTTTGTGGTCCATTTAGGCCAGAGATTTCGAATGTGATGTCGTCTGTGTCATTCGAGGTCATTTTGAGTCGAATTTAGCTTAGGTCAGGTCACTTTCAGGTCAAAAAAGGTCAAATTTTGAAGTTAAAATTTTTTAACAAAAGAGTTGTCTATTTGATGCAGTTTGAGCTCAGGAACACGATGGTGCTATTTATATTGGCGTACGATGTCAAATACGTGCTGAAAAATTGATTTGAAAATTAATAATTGTGAATTTTTTTGCAATAATGCGTAAAACTTGGCCATTTTTGAAGATATTTAGCTAAAACTTGCTAGAGTTAGTCATAATAATGCGTTCTATCACATATATTCCGGTTTTTTCGAAAAGTCAAAAACTTTTTGAAAAAAAATGTAAAAATATAAATTTTGGATTTCATTATATCAAATTTTCGAAATTTTCAAAATTTCGAAAATCCGAGATAGCAGTTTGATAGCGCAGTCTATTCCGAGTCCTCTCATGCAAAGAAATTGGATCTAGCTTAAAAACTGAGCTCTTGGGAGCGATTGCCGTGGTTCAATGTTTTGCGTCGAAATCGGCCGAACATGACGTCACTCTGACGTCATTTCCGGCCGACCTATGGTAGCTACGAAGTTAAAATTTTGACACAAGGTGTCAAATTGATGCAGCCGAAGGTACTGAAAGTTTGGCGTCGATACGTCAAGCGGTTTGGAAGTTATTACAGAAAAACGGGAGGGGGGGCTATAAATAGCCCCCCCCCAGTGGGGCGCGGGTTAAACAACAGATTAAAATCAGTAGCATGTAATTACACGAAATTTGGGAGCCGTGTCATTTACAAGTACATATCGGTGAATCAGCTGGTTACGTAATATATTATTTAAATCAGTAACATGTAGTTACATTTAATGTTGCAAGCCATTACAAGTACCCATTGGTGAAACAATCTGTTTCAGCTAATTTAATAGTTAATGTTTGCAACAAACCATCCTAAGACTTGGTGAATGCAAGCAGTGATACCTCAAATATTTCCAGATTCACCGACACAATCTAGGTTGTACACCAAACTGGCGTCCCGGAGAGCTGAGCCACCTAACCTCTAAGCACGATGCCATCAAATTCAAAGCGCCACTGACAATCTCACAATAGACCACTGATACCAAATGTTGAATCACAAGAGAGCACGGCAAAAAAAAAAAATCAAAACAGCTTCAACACTCACGACAAACTACATTATCACGACAAGCTTACGACACACTGAACACTCACAAGCCCTCCGAAACTCACGCTCCAACTCACCGTCTTTAGCCCTCTCGGCAGTGAACCGGTACTCGGGGGCGCCACAGAGCACGTGAGCCGGTGACCTGAAGTCGACCCTGAGCGGGTCACCTGCCGCCGGGCCCTGCAGGGGGTCCTCGAACCACTGGAGACCGGAGAGGAACTCCCAGGGGCCCCAGCACAGCTCCTGGAGGTACACAGAGACATTAGAGTCAACGGTGGGCTAGTCTGACAACAGTTAAACGCTTATGATTTTATGGTAACATTTGCGTTTTGTTTTTATCACACATTTCCTCGCTTTAATTTTATCGCACAATTACTGATCAATATAGCAAAATATAATATATAGCATGTACTGCTCAAAGTTCATGCATAAATATAGAATACATGGCACAGCCCACTGCTAAAGTAATGTGTGGTTTTACCAATCTCAACGGATGGCTTTGACCGACGATTTTTAAATGCGGACTGATTGAAAAGAAGACGTCAATAGATAAATTTGTAGCTGCAAGGGTGAAGATACATGTAAGCTACATTTAAAGTCTCGTTGCAGTCTGGCTAATCGTTCCTAGGCTTCAGAAGCAGAACATACCCATGACTGAAACCACACATTACTTCTGCTGTGGACTGTACCTATATATGTAGGTAAGTGAAAAAATGCAAAAACAAACAAAAACGCGTAGGTAAAGATAGCCTATTTGGGCCCAAAACACAGATTTATATGAACATAACATATGCATATGAAGTGACACTGCACAGTGAATACCACACAGCATGGAAAATCGAAATTCAATGATACGCCTTCCAAGATCCGCACCCTTCAACGCACGTGATATTTCGTCATAGCTTCCGATCAGAGCCAACGTAATCCCTCCATCCAATCGACGATCATATTCAAATCGCAGGCAGCACATCTCACATTCCAGTGAAAAGATTACTGACTGGGATTTATCTGGCCTCTGAAGCAGTAGTTTCGAGAATGAACGTGATGCGTGGGCTAGATCACTTGTCTTAGAATCGAGAGCATACTGGTTACGAGAGTCATGAGATTGATTTTTGAAACAATTGTGCATGAAAGGTGTTGTGTGTCGTTTGCCTTTACCCTATGTTTTCGCCTATGATGAATGTATACATATGGTTGTTATCGCCTTCTTGCATTTCGTTAAGAGCAATTGTCATCGTGAAGCACTACATTCAACGCCAAACTCAAGTCATTAGCATTGTAAGAATTCCAAGGAACCTACTTCGGCCACCAATGCCTTGCTGGAAAACTAAACGCTATCACTTCATTAATGTACATATGCAATGACTGACTACCTAGAGAGGATGCCTTTGAAGCCTGAGCGATGTCATACTATATTGTTGGACTGGGAATTCTTCAGCCATGCGAACTATTTTCGCGTCAACCGTCACATTATCGGTACCTGTGCCCGCCCCATTCCATGTCAGTTTAACATGTTTCTACATGGGTAGCCCTAATCGACGACCATTTCTGTTACCGAACAAATCCGAGCAAAAACTCGTGAATCTCTACCGACTAGCCATCCTCAGAAGGGCTGACATCCAGCTATGGTCCGTGCCAAAAAAGATCGTTCGGACCAAAGCTGGATGAAAAAGAAGGACCTGCCTAATTGACTGGAATAAGATGTAATGACGTAAGAGGATAAAAGAAAAACGAGATGTATTGATCTAAGAGTTTGTCTCCGTTGTTGTTGTTTTTATTTGTTTCCTTTTGAAATCTGGTACAATTACCATTCAATCGCTACTAACGTTGTCAGTCACATTAAAATAAAACCACATATTGGTCCTAAATTTTTCCCGTTTTCCTCCAACGGCCAGACATACAATGGACCAATTATCGTCAATGTATCCCTTAAAATGCTCTGTTTTGCTCATTACATCCAGTGGTCAGAGACATTACCGAAATGTCATTATCATTTGTCATTCATAACAGATGATTTATGACTGGTGTATCCCTGCATCTGAATACTGTAATTGTATTGCTGTCATGTGTTCATGCCATTTTCTTTTCCCTTATTCATGCTGACCAGCCATTTGGTCTCAAAACTTCTCACATTCTCACAGTCATCACCTATCCACTGTAACAAATTCACCACAAACAGCCCACACAGTCCCCACAATTTCGGCCCAGTGATCCTTTTCATGCCCACCGGAGCACATTCGTTCTGCCCAAAGGAGTCTCACTGCTGCCCACCTTTCCCATAATTCGCCGCAAACTCCACTAGACATGTCTCACGAAAGGTCATCTAATCAGACCATTCCACATATCAGGACCAGAGGCCTCAACTCATTTCTCGCCCCCGTATGTTCCGACTCTCCCCGGTCTCTCTCTCTCTCTCTCTCTCTCTCTCTCTCTCTCTCTCTCTCTCTCTCTCTCTCTCTCTCTCTCTCTCTCTCTCTCTCTCTCTCTCTTCTCTCTCTCTTTCTCTCTCTTTCTCTCTCTCTCTCCCGCTCTCGCTCTCTCTCCCTCTCCCTCCCTCTCTCTCTCCCCTCCCTCTCCCTCCCCTCTCTCACACCATTCCTGTCGTTTCCACCACCGTGTCTTTTCAATGACCGTTTCCCCACCCACTCCCTCCTCTCCCCTACCACCAGTTGCTGCTCCCCCTCCCTCCCCTCCCCCTCCCTCTCCTCTGACGCGGCTGCCGTCCGTCGGAGGAGCTCCTCCAAGAGCTCCGTCCAGGCCGGCTCGGAGCTGAGAGTCTCCGAGCCGCCGGAAGCTGGCGATCGATCGGCCTCCAGCACGTGGCTGCCCATAGCAGAGGGGGTCGGAGCCGGCGCTGGGCTCAGAGCAGGGAGGGGGTCCCCGCGGCAGGGAGGGGAGGCGAGCGGAGGGGAGGGGAGGGGAGGGATGCAGGGTGACAGCACGACCAGTGATCATGGCAGTGCAGAGACAGAGCCTGCGGCCTATGGCTGGAAGCCAGGATTGTTTGTTTCAGGAGGCATGCTTGAGGAAACGCGAAATCCCACCAGAAATGAGTCACAGGACAATCAATCATAGTGGCAAAACTGGGGCAGGTGTATCATCTTGTGCAGCAGGTAGTGATAAACCCAAACTTTGATGTCTGTGAGCTGCGAAATTTTACTTCGTTCAGCCGGTTATCAATGGCGTCATATACGGTATACCGTTGCTTACAATGGGACTTTATCAATGTCAGATGCTGTGTATCCGATTTCTCTTGTCCGTTTTATTGACTCGATCGTGAAATTATCCGTTCATATACTTTATTTTGCGCATGTCTCATTTTTCTGCCTACCATGTCCCCATCTCATTCTAATTCAATCTTACCAAGCTCCTGCACGTTTGACTGCCTATTCTTCCCAGCTAACCAGCCATAAGAGACCAGTGCCAGGAGTAGCAATGTCCTTTGAGCGCTCTGATCCTCATCTGATATCATCCAGGTACGTTTTATTACCCATTGTGACCACGACACAAAGAACAGAATTAATCCCGTGCTCAAAAGACCGACTCACAACTCTCAGGATATCAAAGTGGAACCCTTGAGTGGCGTTCTAATCACGTTGCGTAATGGTTGTCAGAAGCGTGTGCGTGACGCATGAAATCTGTGTGTGACCTTTTGAGTTTACTGGTCGGTGTTAGCTTCAAGTGTTCTGCGGGCTACGCGAGAAGTGATCATCCGAGCGTATTCTTTCGTGAGAGAATGTTTGGGTTCATGTTGGCCCGTAGCGGACAGCCAACTTTGTACATCGTGTGCGGAGTTACAGTTTGTATTTTCTTTCAAAAAATGAGCTAGTCTTTGAAAGTCACAAACTCTTTTAAGTCCCGTAAGCCGAAATTTTAAAACGTTTATTCCTAGACCCATACCCAGAACATTAAAACGATTTCTATCTCGCACATTACCCTTCCATTTTCCCTGATATCTCACCAGTTTCCTTCCTCACTACCAACCCCACGATCAACTGCGACGTCTCTCTAGTTTTCTTCCTCACACCCTAACCCGCCACCTACTCTTATTTCTACCCACTGTTCTACCTCAACCCATAGCCCTATCCCTGTGATCAACTGTAGCTGTACCTCCCCAGTTTCCTACCCCACTCTCCACCCCGGACTTACCTGATCGGTCAACGCGCTACAGTTGAGAGAGCTCCGTGTAATGATGACCTCCACGGCCAGTATGGCGCGGGCGTCGCCCCTCTCATAGTCAGCCCCGGCAATGATGTTGAACCGGTACCTCCGAGAGTCTGCGGAAAGGAGAAAAACGTGGATATTAGCTAAGGCTGGCAGCGAGGCGAGCTTGTAAGCTGTAAGATAGTTGATCAGGTTGTTGCAGTTTCTATGCGCTTCGAATGCAAAGTTATTTTTGTCATGAATTAGAGATGTCAATCGGATACCAACTTTTTGGTATGCCGATACCAAGCCGATACCAACTTGGTATTTGGTATTTCAATCGTAATGTGTTTGGTATTTTGTTGGTATCATAAGCCCTCACTAATGCATAAGAGGCTAATAAATCGGTAAAAAGTTGGTATTTCCCTCAGTTTCCCAAGTTGGTTTGGTTTCGGTATTTTCCCGTGGTTTTGGTTGGTATTTGGTTTGGTATCGGTATTCCGATTTTCCGTAATTGAAATCATTATCATGAACGCTACTATTAGATCTTCTGTTTGGGGTCTGGAGATATTAGGCATACAAGATTCATAGAGGATGATAGCTGGCGTCCACCAAAATTAAAACATTCATCCAAATTCGAGGGCGATTGAAATTGAGTTGTTGCCACAGCAATTGATGCAACAAATCGTTCGGCGCATGATACAAGTACGGGAATCTTGTGATTGCGTTATAAGCATTGCATGTTCCCGTAGTTCACGTAACTTGAACCCATTGCATTTTGATCAAGGTGTTGTAACAACGAAAGGCACACGAATGCACTAGAATGTCTCTGATGCAGTTACTTGTTACAGAATAACTAAACGGGTTCCCTTTAACCCGCGCCCTGGTGGGGGGGCTATTTTTTGCCCCCCCTCCAGACTTTTCGATATATCTCCAGAACCGCTGCGCCGATCGTCACCAAACTTTCAGTACCCTCCCGGACATCAATTTTACACATTGTGACCAAAAATTTTTCCAAAGGCTATGATAGGTTGGCCGGAAATGACGTCAGAGTGACGTCATGTTCTGCCGTTTTCGACCCAAAAAAAGGTTTCGCGGGAAGAGCTGTCAGGCCTATAGCTTTGCAAATACAGAAAAATGATAAAGACATAAAAGCTGTAGATTGGACAGGGCTACAAAACTGCTATCTCGGATTTTTGACATTTTTGGATTTTGACCCCCAAAAATCAAAAAATAGATTTTTTGGATATAATAATCGAAAAATCCAAAAAGTTTTTTGAATTTCGCAAAAACCGGAATATATGTGATAGTCCTTACCGCCGTCCATCCACATACCAAATTTGAGATTGATACCTCTTTTTTTGGCGAAGTTATAGCGAAAAAACTGTTCAAAATTGATGACGTCAAATTTTCAAACTCAATTTTTAGCAATTCTAGACCCCGTAGCGCAAAACAAAGACCACCATTAGACTCCCCGTGACGAGCTGCATCGAATCAATACCCATTTTATGCAAAACTATCAACTTTAAAATTTGACCTTTTTTGGCCTGACCTTGACCTGACCTTGACCTGAACTTCACCAGAAACTGACCCAAGCCGTACCTGATAGTCTTATAACCAACACCATTGAGTTGGAAATGAAAAATTGGCCATAAAACATGCATCACACAACCTTAGTAAAGTTGGGCTCATGTGACCTGACCTGTGACCCTTGGTGACCTGACCTGTGACCTGACCTGGTATTGCCAGTGACCTCTAATAGCAACATATCTACTAGGCAACTGACGCCCTACCGCTGATTCTCGACAAAATGCGTTTTCCTCGGTGTTATAGCGCATTCCCTAGAAGCCCCGTGAACGGTGAAACATTTCATCTTTGACCTGACCTGTGACGTCATCGGTGACCCCGAGGTCAATGAAATTTGGTTTCTTTCGACAAATTTGACAGGCCTTTCGAACGCCGTTTGAATTTTGCAGATCCGTCCAGTAGTTTCGGAGATACGAGGGGGGGCAAAAAATAGCCCCCCCCCCCACCAGGTCGCGTTATAAACAGACCCCACCAGGGCGCGGGTTAAAGGTAGTGTGCCAGCTTTCTTGGACCGTATGGAGTTAATGGCCCAGATAAGGAGAACCGGATTTTTAGAACTTATCCATACCTTCAAAACTCATGGAAACGTCTTAAATTCTTCAAATTTTGAGTACCCCAGTGCAAAATTCGCCCCGACGGGTTGTCGGTCGTACCCCAACCACATTTCACACCACTATGAACAATAAATGCACACACTGAAATCGCTATTACCGATATGCTCATCCAATCAAGTTTCGATAAACCCGTTCATCATCAGCTCCTGCGGTTTCGAACACGCCTGTTAGGTGGTGCGGTAGACCACGCCCAAAGCCAGGGCCCCGGTAACGTGAGGTAGCCGAGTCAGGGCAGCGTGCGCTGACCCAAGCCGGAGCCGCGCGTCCTCCCGGTGTCATGTGATAGCCCGGGGCTGCCCGCGGGGATGCGGTAGACCGCGCCCAAAGCTGCGGCCCCGGCTTGGGTCAGCGCACGCTGCCCCGACTCGGCTACCTCACGTTACCGGGGCCCTGGCTTTGGGCGCGGCTTATGCTCATACTTTGTGGTGCGGTGGTGGTGCGTCGGGCTGCGCGCTCTGACTTCGGCCAAGAAAAATGCGTCAGCTGATCATTGTCATATCTGCCACTTGCGTGTGGTGAAATGGGGTCATAACTTATAAGACGGCTTTTTCATATCAATTATTTTACATAAAATCATATTTCAAACCATAAATAATGCTCGACAGCCAAATAAAAGAAACAATACCAATACGGGCTTACAGTTTAAGGCTCGACATTGTGTTGTCTACGATTAGACAGCTGATAACTCATTCCCGTACGTCGTATGGTCGTAACACTATAATGACCTTTGCTTATTGTCACAAGTGCGCCGCATTCGCGATTGTTGCCCGACGCCTGTTTGCAGGTGAGCCCACTACAGTTGTTATACATATCTAAAAACCGATAAACTTTTAGGCGAAAAAGGCACTATTCCAGGCCCATTTTTGATTTTTTTTGCGATATTAGGTAAAAACAGAAGCTTCTTATCCTAGGAAAAATAAAATGGGAAATCTTTCAAAGGTGGCACACTACCTTTAAACGCCACCTTTCCGCGCGGCTTGAGCATCCGCCGTAGCTCCGCGCCTGGCGGCACAGCATAGCTTCAGGCGCCTAACGCTGCTGCCACCTAGCGGCGAGATGGGAACTGTGTCTGGCGGCACAGCATAGCCACAGGCGCCTGACGCTGCTGCCACCTAGCGGCGAGATGGGAACTAACTGTGTCTGGCGGCACAGCATACCCACAGGCGCCTGACGCTGCTGCCACCTAGTGGAACGATTTTAACTACCCATGTCCGGCGGCACAGCATATGCACATTGCACAGGCGTTGGAAGCTACTGCCACCTACCGGCAAGATTTGAACTATTCGATGTCTGGCGGTGCAGCGTATCCACAGGCACCTGACGCTGCTGCCACCTAGTGGCGAGATCGGAACTACCTCTATATTATGAATTATAACATGTCCGTGCGTCCATGCCTGCGATGTCATGTCTTATGTGTCTTATTGCGCCTGAAAGGCGCCGCGTGGCGACGTGAAATTTGGTATGCCGAATCTGTGGGCGTGGGGGGCCTTTGTATTAAAATTTGGGGGTGATCGGGCCAGGGGTGCGCCGTCGGCACGTGCAAAAGGGTGCTCTCATAGGGTTAACACGGGCCGACGAAAATCGCAATCGGGCGAAAATCGGGCCTGCAGCGCTTCTTTCCCGAGCTTATAACTCTGCGACGGGTGGCCGTAGCGAGATGGCGTTGCCACCAATGGATAGAAGAGAGATGGAACTAGCGTATTGATATGGTTTTGTAGTATAGCACGCGTCACATGCAAGACAGCACCCGCGGTTGTGAAAAAATGACCGATTTCGTGCATTGTGACGGAAAAATCGATGCCGCTGTAAAACGGCTTGACGGAATGAAATCGGTGTGGTGCCATTTTGCAGGCAAATGTACGTGTAATGATAGGAAAGCAAATAAAAAGTGATGATCCGTACCATTTCTTTAATAATGAAAAATTAATTTGAAAATTTGATTCACGCGGAGCGCGGTGTCCTTTACAACATCAAAACGTATTGAAAACGCTGACCAATCGCTATGAAACCTACATATTCGGAAAGAGCATTCTTTTCTGACCAATATCCACCCAAAATATTATCGAAATGTCAATAAACTTTTGTAAAAATAACTCAAACATACGACCGTGTTTTGTAAACGTTACAGGTATTTTTCGACAAAATCCGATCGATGGCTTATGGCCGGCAGGTCATACAACTTATGACAATAGCTATCAAAGCATGGGCTGCAATGCACCGCCCGCCAAGGGGAATTCCAAACACTTCAAATAAGCGCTTACCAGTAAACAGTACATTTTTATACTAGGAATAACTCAGCAGCTACTGTGCCGATTGCGCTGAAACTTGGACTGTAGGTGGAGGGGGCATTAACCTGGCGATGCATGGTCATTTCTGACAGGTAGGGTGGATCGATTGCACGTGCGCATGTGAGGGGTCCACTTATACATCTCAAGAACGGCTGGGCCGATTTCGCTCAAATTTTGTTCACTGTTGGGGACAATTTGGAAAGGTGGCTGGCACAAGTCATCTGGAGTCTCAGTTAGCGCGTGCGCACGTGCAGTGGGCCAGTTTTATATCTCAAGAACGGCTGTGCCGATTGCGCTCAAATTTGGTACGTTACTTTAATCAAGTATAAGAAGGGTAACTACAGGGTGTCCGGAAATTGATTGCACACTGTCGATATGCCCGTATCTCGCACATGCTCCCGCCAAACCGGTTAGGGAGGGTCGCGACCCCGCCCTCGGGCACCCCAGCGTGTTAGTTGATCGCGTGACCCAGCAGGTGACCTGACCCGAGCCGCAGTGAGCGGCCACAGGTCATTTTCCGAGAGGCAGTCTTCGCGCGCGGGCCCCATATCGGGAATGGTGAGGGAGCACACTTTGACGACGCGCCACCGCGCGGTTGGGATGGTTCAAGCCGGGATGACGGTAGGCGATGTTGCCCGACAAGTGGGCGTATCTCGCCGGACCTTTCATTACTGGCTGGCTCTCGACCGCAGCGGTGCATCACTGGAGAATCGCAAGGGTCGTGGGAGAAAGACTGTGCTGAGCAGAGTGGCCAAAATCGTACTCGCCAAGACCGTGCTGAAACTACGCCAATCGACGCGGAAACTGACCAAAAAGCTGACTGAGAAGGGTCACCCGGTGTCGAAGACCACTGTTCACAACTACATGACCAAGTGCTTGGGTCTCAAGCCGCTAAAACTGCGCCGCCAGCCAAAACTGACCGAAGCCCAGAAGCGGAAAGGGCTGGCATTTGCCCGGGAGCGGAAGAACTGGACCATCCAGGACTGGCGGCGTGTCTTGTTCAGCGATGAGTCGGTGTTCGAGCTCATGCACCCGCCGAATCGCCAGAACGAGCGCGTCTGGGCGCACAGCAGCGCTGAAGTGCCTGCCATCGACACGGTGAAGCAGCCGCTGAAAGTCATGGTCTGGGCCATGATGAGTCATCAGGGCCTGTCGGAGCTCCACTTCGTCCCCCGCGGCCAGACCGTGACGGCCCAGTACTACGTGGAGGAGGTCCTGAAGAAGTCGGCAGCGTCGGCGATGAAGCGGAAGAGGAAGACGGGGCCGCCAACACAGGTCGAGCTGCTCCTGAAGATGTCCGAGGCGATCTTCCAGCAAGACGGCGCTCCGGCTCATCACGCCACCAGCACTCAACAGTGGTGCCGGGACAACCTCCCAGGGTCTTGGGAGAAGGGCGTATGGCCGGGCAACAGCCCTGACCTGTCGCCCATCGAGAACGTGTGGGCTATCGTGCAAAGCGAGCTCGACATGATGGAGCCGGCTACCACCGAGAAGGCGCTAATCAGGAACCTCCAGCGAGCGTGGCTCAGCATCAGTGCGGAAACACTGGATAACCTAATGTGCGGCATGCCCGACCGTATGAGGGAGTGTGTGCGACTGGGTGGAGGGTATATCGGCAAATAAACCATGAAACATGCTCGTTTTGTTTCCTTGTCAAATGTACTAAAAGAGTGTGCAATCAATTTTCGGACACCCTGTATGTGTAGGTTATTATTAAGGTAGGGTATGGGTAGGGTAGGGTAGGGTGGGTTTGAGTTCGATAAAGGCAAACCATGAGAAAGACTCTAACAACCCGCAACCAGCACTAGCATAACATGCCGTTCAAACAAATATCCAACTCCGACAAAATAAGACAAATAAAAATCATGTTCCAACACCCAAACTAATGCCCCATCAAATATATCTATCAAAACGCACAGTTATAGCGCAAAACATGCCATCTAGTGCTAGTTTTTGTCATGAATTAGAGATGTCAATCGGATACCAACTTTTTGGTATGCCGATACCAAGCCGATACCAACTTGGTATTTGGTATTTCAATCGTAATGTGTTTGGTATTTTGTTGGTATCATAAGCCCTCACTAATGCATAAGAGGCTAATAAATCGGTAAAAAGTTGGTATTTCCCTCAGTTTCCCAAGTTGGTTTGGTTTCGGTATTTTCCCGTGGTTTTGGTTGGTATTTGGTTTGGTATCGGTATTCCGATTTTCCGTAATTGAAATCATTATCATGAACGCTACTATTAGATCTTCTGTTTGGGGTCTGGAGATATTAGGCATACAAGATTCATAGAGGATGATAGCTGGCGTCCACCAAAATTAAAACATTCATCCAAATTCGAGGGCGATTGAAATTGAGTTGTTGCCACAGCAATTGATGCAACAAATCGTTCGGCGCATGATACAAGCACGGGAATCTTGTGATTGCGTTATAAGCATTGCATGTTCCCGTAGTTCACGTAACTTGAACCCATTGCATTTTGATCAAGGTGTTGTAACAACGAAAGGCACACGAATGCACTAGAATGTCTCTGATGCAGTTACTTGTTACAGAATACCTAAACGGGTTCCCTTTAAACGCCACCTTTCCGCGCGGCTTGAGCATCCGCCGTAGCTCCGCGCCTGGCGGCACAGCATAGCTTCAGGCGCCTAACGCTGCTGCCACCTAGCGGCGAGATGGGAACTGTGTCTGGCGGCACAGCATAGCCACAGGCGCCTGACGCTGCTGCCACCTAGCGGCGAGATGGGAACTAACTGTGTCTGGCGGCACAGCATACCCACAGGCGCCTGACGCTGCTGCCACCTAGTGGAACGATTTTAACTACCCATGTCCGGCGGCACAGCATATGCACATTGCACAGGCGTTGGAAGCTACTGCCACCTACCGGCAAGATTTGAACTATTCGATGTCTGGCGGTGCAGCGTATCCACAGGCACCTGACGCTGCTGCCACCTAGTGGCGAGATCGGAACTACCCATGTCTGGCGGTGCATTGAACTACCCGTGTCTGGCGGCACGGCATATCTTCAGGCGCACGACGCTGCTGCCGCCTACCGGCAAGCTTTGTACTATCCATGTCTGGTAACAGCATATCGGCAGGAGCTTGACGCTGCTGCCACCTAGTGGAAAGATTTGAACTACCCGTGTCCGGCGGTACAGCATATTCACAGGCGCTTGACACCACTGCCACCTAGTGGCGAGATCAGAACTACCCATGTCTGGCGGTGCAGCATAGCTTCAGGCACATAACGCTGCTGCCACCTAGTGGAACGATTTGAACTACCCGTGTCTGGCGGTGCAGTATATCTTCAGGCGTTTGACATTAATGCCACCTAGTGGCGAGACTAGCTAAAGTGATCGATTCATTCGTCAGCGGATCATCGCGTAAGCAATAAAGTACCTAAGGAGGGCTACCAATGGCCAACGCGAAAAATCGTGTTCGAATTTCCTGTTTTTTTTTCTATATTAATCATCACAAAAATAACAACAAAATAACCACCAATAAAATGCGCATTTTACTTCATTGAATCGCCTACAGTTTATACTTTATTGGGCACCAAATAAACTAAAACTGCGGTGAGAAATGGCCAATTTCACCAGTAGCGGTCCCATACCGCTCACCATCACTCACTTAGAAGTAGAGGTGGCAAAAGATGAAAATTTTGGGAACCAGACTCGAACCAGACCCGGCTGGACATTTCTGGAACCAGTCGGACCCGGTCTTAGTTGAAATCGGAACCAGTTGGACCCGTTCCCCAAAAGTTAATTAGTGCAAACTACTTGTAGGAATCATTAGTTGCATCATGTAAAACAGCCTATTTCCACTGGCAATACTCATGAGCTACTGTGTGCAAAGAAACATTCACTTCATTCACATTATATTTTGCAATGATGTGTAGTGTGCAAGATGTATAGTTTATGGTAGGACCCGGTTGGACCCGTCATAAAATTTCCAGGAACCGGTCTGGACCCATATGGGTCCAGACTGGTTCTTTGGACCGGGTCCTCGGGTCCACATTTTGCCACCTCTACTTAGAAGCACATTGGCGTTAAATATAACGACTTCCGGCGCTGCTGCAGCTAATAAGGCATCGTGCAGACTTCAAAGGCGCGGGTACGGATATTCAAATAAATTACGTATCCCTCAATTGCTTAAGACATTGAAAACGTTATACGCCGCATCCGGACAATCATTTTCTGTGAATATGATACGGTTTGACAAGGGAAAAGCTGATAAACAAACACGGAATGTTACATGTGGAGCTATAATTGAGCGTTCTGCGTTGGTTCGCAGAAGTCAGCTCTAAGTTTCGTGGTTAATAGTTCAGGATATGGTGGATATGGGTAAGAGCCTAATCTGTTTCGGTGCAGAAAATGAGACACAATCCGTTGATTGAATCTGAAATTTAATCGGAACCGGAACTCGTTGGATCCCTATCACAAACCTTGAATCACAGCGGTCTGATATCGTTTTCTACAAATTTCATCAGGGTCCAATACAGAGCTCTGTCACATGCAGTAATGTAATCCGGGCCCGCCGGAGCTGAAAAACCCGGCTGGATGTCCTATTCTAAACGTCAAGGTCGTTCTGGGGGAAATCAAATTAGTCTGCTACGCAACGTTAGCCGAAACATCCGCAACTTCATCTTATTGACCCGGGATTAAAGAAACAGAGCCAGAACGTATGAACCCCATGGGTAACATAACATTTCGATCAGAAAACAGTCCATCAATTTGTGTGATGTGTTATGGTATTATCCAGCATTGCCTTTCTGTGTTCATCAGAGGCAGGTCCGGATTTGACAAAGTACCTTGCGCCGCCACTGCGCAGGGGATTTGCCGTCTGCTGCCAGACCGCCCACTGAAAACACCTGACACCGCCCCTGCGACCGGGAGAGCACGTGACCGCCCGCGGCGGTTTTAGGGACATACCATTCGATATATGCCTAATAACTACAGGAAAGCGTTCTGGCCTAGCGGAAGATTGGGCGATGAATGCCTCTACTTTCGACCATTATCAATCGGAAGAGATGCTCCACCTGGTTCCTCTGACTGAAGCAGTTTGGTGCTGCTTTGATCTGCGCTGGAATGCGAGGTGTTTATTTAAACAGGTGTAATGACCAAGTGGCAGACGAAACGATCTTTTAGTGCCGGCTGCTGCTGATTTATGTAATTTCAATTACTGATGTCGACAAATCAGTCTACCGGCAGTCCCAGATGAAGCCTGAAGAGTGAAGACCTCTAAAGCTGGTAAGTGTCATTTAATATATCCTACTTTTCCCCATTTTCCAGTCTTCAAGGAAGACCTTTCCGACAATCTCAAAACATTCTTGACCCAAAAATCTGCACAAAAAATCCCCTCCTGATACACCAGCATTCATCCCAACAAGCTCTGCATCCAACACAAGCAACAAACATTCACGGCCCTCAGTCCCTTCCCCTCTCCCCCTCCCCATGACAAGCCGCACCTGGCCGCCGCCGGGTAGGTAGAGTGGCGGTAGCACGTGCCGTCGGAGTCGCCTTGTTATCCCCCGCCCCTCTCTCCCGTCCTAGCTGGGGCGACGGGCGGCGGCCCGGCTCCCAAATAAACAGCCGATCAAGTGACGATTTACGGGTGAGGAGCTGGCATGTCGGAGAGCTACTAATGGCACCGGTACGGGCGCACCGCGGAGTGTAACGAACCGAGAGGGGGTACGGGGAGCAGCATTGCAGAGGGAGAGGGAGGGAGGGAGAGAGGGAGAGAGGGAGAGAGAGAGAGAGAGGGAGGGAGGGATAGAGAGAGAGAGAGCGAGAGAGAGAGGGTAATTTTGAAAGCCTCAAAAAAAAGAAACGCTTCCTAAGTGCAAGATAGGATGACAGTCTGCCGCATTGAAATGTTAATGTGTTCTCTGGGCGGCGACTTTGTTCTATCTCAACTCAATCAGACGACATTGAAGCGTAGCAGATCTCGAGAAGTCCAGCGCAGTTCAGCCCAGCTCAGCATGCATTAAACACGGCTCAGAACTACAGCAATTAAAGCGGTTGATACAACTCAGCTAACTACTGGGATTTAGGAATATTGTGGTCCCCCAGTGTTACAGAGGCTCAGGCAATATAGCGACATAAAATTACAGTAGCAATGTCAGCTCGCCTCGAAGGACGCGAGATAAAAACACTACGAGCTGAAATTGGGACACTGTAGCACCTTAAAACCACGACTACGAAATATATACGAGTAGGCATGGCTATGCGAAAAAAAATTGCATTTCATGTTGAATGATTTTAATCAATTTCAATCGGTTGATGACCGAAGGTCGTATGGCGAGCATTCGGGGAACCAGCAAATCATCCAACAGCATCATATGATTATCTTAACATATAAATTTAGCATGTCATCATAAATAAAATGTAAAAACCTACGCCGTGAGGAACTAAATATATGATTAGAACAAAGCAAACAATAACCAGTACCACTCAGTCCCGGGCAAGGAGGTTATGTACGCAATTCAGCCGGTACCAAAAAAGGAATAAAGACAAACAGAGGGTCCCAGTGAATGCATGCACGCCTTTGGTAGTATGTGAACTAGCATGAATACCAGTGCATAACATGTCATTAACATTATAACGACCACATCGGGTAATGTCTACTAGCACGCTAATGTTGTATTGATTAACCAGAGTAAACACACCAAATGCCAGACACAGAAGGCTAATGGGAAACAAGGTCCATAATATCGAAAGAAATATGCGGTGGGTCTCAAGTAACGATTGTAATTCATATGTGACGTAGAGGTGGTGACTTTGGTCTTCTTTATTGCTGCGGCTATTAGTGCATTAATTATGTCAAAGGTGACCTTGCACTAAGTATTTGGGCACAAGTGTTCGGTTACTACAAAACAATGATTGATCTTGCATACTGTACATATTGGTTTTGCTGATTGTATGTAAATATATTGCCTTTAACCCACCATTGCTAAAGTGAAAATGCTTTCAAGCATATTGCAAAACAGATCACGACTATGATTTCTCGCTGCGGAAACTCGAAACGTATTATGACATAACAAATATGTTTATCAGTAATCCGTTGTCATCCATAAAAATACACAGCTGTGTACAAGCTCTGCTTCAGAAGAACAAGATCAAACTAATCAAACAACATGCAAAATATATACTGAGCGCCGTCCTGTCCCATATTGGCAATATTTGCGTCCGGATGATTCCTGCTAAGACTCAGTCAAATCTAGCTCTGGCTCTCAAACGGCTGGCCTGACATCCGTCAATATTTTGTCCGTCAGATTGGCTAGGCTCATTGCTGACAGGAATGGTCAGCGATCGAACAAGCTCAGCTATTTCCAGATGGATTTCAGCGATTTCGGTAGGTCAGCCGAAATTTGAACCTCGTGCAATATCTCATGATTGAACTTCAGCGGGGAATTTTAATGCGACCATCAAGGTCGCTGGGAATGGGTTCGAACTGACGATGTCGAAAAGATAAGGCGAACTCAGTAAAACAGCCACACAATGATGTGAGAAAAAGACAATGAAATTGTACGTTGGAAATAACTTACACGCTTGAATGGAAGGAAATGGAACCAACGACACTGTGAAATGCGCGGAAGAGTTACGTTTAGTTCAGGAAATCCCTGTTACATTTGATAACTTTTGAAGATAGAATTACTAAAAAGAATTAGAGGTTTACCGATATATGACGGTAAAATACTGGAAAGTTTTAACCCTATTAGTGGCAGGGGGGGGGTGTTTTCATCCACCCCTCAGGTTTTTCGGGAATATCTCCGAAACCGCTGAAGCTACAATGCCGAAATTTTCTGACTTTTCCTAAAACTAAATTGGGCACATTCCCTGAAAATTTCAAGTTCATAACTTTACCAGGGGCGGTTCCAGAGCACTGGGAATTGGGGGGTCCTATTCGTGAAGCGAGTCATTTGGGCGAATATCACGATGCTGATGTATTATAACTGTATGCACCAGTTTTACGAACAGTGAATGAAAGGTATCATGTGATAACATATACAAAGTTATTGTGCATCCTCTTTTGACACGTTTTTGCTATAATAGGCGGATCCAGGCGTCCAAAAAGGGGGGGTTATGTTTTACCTCCCAACATAGGTGCCCTGACACCGCCTATGCATGACCAATACAATTGTAGTCGTTCTCTCATAAGAAAATTGTAACATAACAAGACCATTACCACCCTTTTTAGAAACAGTACCAACAAAACCTTTGTTTACTATACTTTTTGTGTACCCCCAATCTCAATGATCTGTATCCGCCTATGATTTTTGAAAATGCATATTTTTAGGATCCATGTGAATTCCTGGTTCATTCTCTATCGATCGGCAAAAGTTGCGTTAACCCTAGCCCTCGCCGGCCGAGGGGGGGGGGGGCGGGTGCCGCCCCCCCATAGGGTTTTTTCGCGATAGCTCCGAACACGCTGGCGATAGGGAGCTGAAACTTGGCATACCTGACCATTGATCCAAGCCGCATCTTTTGACACCAACCGCATTTTTGGGTCAGGTCAGGTCACTGACCTATGACGTCATAAGTGAACCTCTGCACGGTCTTCAGATGTCGCAACTTCGCAACGCCCTCACTGCCAGAGGAGATGTCACAGGGAAATGAAACTTGCAGGGTCTAGTATCCATTATGAGTCTCACAACTTGTATATCTCGGATTTTTCATAAAGGTCATATGAGGTCAGGTCATTTTCGTGACCTCACCATTGTAAGTCAATGGGGAAAAATGAAAACTGCTATTCTGGCGCCGGGAACGATCTCCAACTATCTCAAGCACACAGAATCGTGATTTGATGCACTCCTTGCAAGGTTAGATGCGTCACTTTTGCAATGTTGACCTTTCGTGACGTCATTTATGACGTCATCAAGGTCATATTCGTTTTTCGTCAATTTCTCCCGATCAAATTGAGCTAGCGAGTCGGGAAAGCCACCAATGGACTCAGGAAGACCTGCCGAATCGAATGATATGCGACATGACCTCTTTCGACCAACTTCGTGACCTGGGGGTGCTGACCTGACCTTGACCTGAGGTCAACACCCCAAGTTGACCTGACCCAAACAAAAAGTATATCATTCGACGCGCCTGAGCGAGGCGAACACGATGCTGCCAAAATCGCGGCTCTGCGGCCGTTTTTTGCGAAGTTATTCACCAAAAACTGAACCGTACCTTGGGTCACTTGACCTGACCTCAGAGGTCACCGGTTGACCTAGGACCTTAAAATCGGGTACCAATCTCTGCGTCTCGTAACGGCGCACACGCTCGTTTTTTCCGCGACGCGCTAGCTCCACCAGGGGCGAAACGGCGAGGGGGGTCGTACCCGCCTCCCCCCTCGGCCGGCGCGTATGTAGAAAACCAATAGGTCCGGCGAGGGCTAGAACGCCTAGGGGGGGGGGGGGGGTTGTATCAACTTCCCCCCCTGAGGTTTTTTCGAAGTGCACGCTAAACGGCTTGTCGTAGCGGGCTGAAATTTTCAATACCCTCTGGGGCAACCTTTGCGCATCTTTTGCCGAAAAAAATTGATCGGGTCATGTCAGGTCACGGAGTTATGACGTCATAAGAGGTACAGCCTCCGGCCGACAGTTACCAAACGTGTGCGCCGAATCCCTAGGTTTTCTGCCGGTGATACCCACATTGTTTGATGGATCATGATGAAACTTCCCATGCATGTTGGGGCAAGCATTGGCTATCGTGTGGTGCAAAAAAATTGACCGGGTCAGGTCAGGTCACGGAGCTATGACGTCACAAGAGGAACAGCGTCCGGTACTATTTTTGAAAAGCGTCCGAACCACTATTTTGCTAATTCTTGTCACCTCAATGGGAATATGCAGCAATATTAGCTTCTATAGGGAGCAAATGGACCTCCCAAATCCAAAAATACAATCAGATTTCAAAAATTTAAATTTTGATTTTTCGAATTTCTGCCGCCGACTGTGACCTTGCCGACTTCCGGCGCTCCCAACGCGCCATTTTTAGAGCTAGGGAAACGAAATACATACCGTAAAGTGGGGCTATTTGAGACAGTGGGGCTATTTGAGACAGTACGGCAGTGGCTTAGCTAAATTGCTGTGAAATTAAAACTGTTTGATATTTTTGATCAATTTTTGCTCAAGCTGTTGTGGACTTTAACAATGAATTCCATGAATAGGGTTTTTTGAAAATTTTGAAATTTTTTGAAAGAAATTTGACATTAAATGAGAAATACAGAAAAACCACAATTTAAGTTTTACGAAAAGCACCCCTACCTGCAGCTTAACATGGTTAAAGTTTTAAAAACTTCGCAACCGAATCTATCGTTACTATCGTTTTACTTATGTGCTAAGCACATTTTACATGAATACATTATATATTGTTAGCGGTAGTGACAATTGTGTAACCCGATGTCTCAGAATCCCGATGATACCCACCTCGTCAAAACTCAACGTATACCAAATACAGCTGATGGTTGTGATCCCAAGGTCCTAGAACAGGTGATATGATGCATCCTAAAGACTTACCACCATCTGCCTAAGGTGTATCAAACGTTCGACCTAAGGAACACCGATGAATCGGCCATGGGTTCATGGTACTTTTAGCAGCAAGCAATATTTACACATTGTAACTTAATACGACCATGTGACGATATTAGTCACCTTTATCATGAATCTGTGCAATGTATATAAAATGTGTTCATCAGTCACTGACGTGGTCGGTAATCGACCCATGTCTACTCTGGTTGACCATAAGCACCATTGAAGGTTATTTATCATACATACTTACTGTTAGGTGAGCCTTCAGTACACGTACTTGATGCAGTGCGGTAACCGGCCATTCGATACAACATGCAGTGATCTAGCAAAATCGGTATAAAATCAAAACCATTTGACCTTTTTATGTTATTTCTTCACAGGTAGATGTGCAATGGAGCAATCGATCATGCATATCATCCATTCAACCATTTTGGAAACTGCCTTCCCTTTTTTAATGCATTACAGTGCGTTTAACCCGCGCCCCACTGGGGGGGGGCTATTTATAGCCCCCCCTCCCGTTTTTCTGCAATAACTTCCAAACCGCTTGACGGATCGACGCAAAACTTTCAGTACCTTCGGCTGCATCAATTTGACACCTTGTGTCAAAATTTGAACTTCGTAGCTACCATAGGTCGGCCGGAAATGACGTCAGAGTGACGTCATGTTCGTCCGATTTCGACGCAAAACATTGAACCACGGCAATCGCTCCCAAGAGCTCAGTTTTTAAGCTAGATCCTATTTCTTTGCATGAAAGGACTCAGAATTGACCGCCCTATCAAACTGCTATCTCGGATTTTCAAAATTTTGAAAATTTCGAAAATTTTATATAATAATATTCAAAATTTATATTTTTATATTTTTTTCAAAAAGTTTTTGACTTTTCGAAAAAACCGGAACATATGTGACACAACGCATGATTATGACTAACTCTAGCAAGTTTTAGCTAAGTATCTTCAAAAATGGCCAAGTTATACGCATTATTGCAAAAAATTCACAATTATTAATTTTTCAAATCAATTTTTCAGTACGTATTTGACATCGTACACCAATATAATTGGCACCATCGTGTTCCTGAGCTCAAACTGCATCCAATAGACACCTTTTTTGTTGAAAAATTCTAACTTCAAAATTTGACCTTTTTTTACCTGAAAGTGACCTGACCTAAGCTGAATTCGACTCAAAATGACCTCGAATGACACAGACGACATCAAATTCGAAATCTATGGCCTAAATGGACCATAAAACATGTGTCACGTGACCGACGCATGGTATAATATTTTCGTGACCTGTGATGACCTGACCCTGACCTGAAAATCAAAGTATAAGTTTGGTACCCTCAAGGTATCTAGAGCATCTGTTCACGAGTGTGGAAACCAAAAATGAGCCTGATCTGACTTGTAAGACGGCGGCCAGAGCCCAAAATGTGCACAAGCCAAAATGCTAATAATTTTTACTTTGACCTGACCTGTGACGTCATCGGTGACCTCGAGGTCAATGAAATTAGGTTTCGCTCGACAGTTTTTCCGGGGCTATCAGACGCCGTTTGAATTTTGACGATCGGCCCAGTAGTTTCGGAGTTAGGAGGGGGGGCTATGAATAGCCCCCCCCCAGTAGGGCGTGTTATACACAGACCCCAGTGGGGCGCGGGTTAATGCAGTAGCGAGCCTGTCTCAAATAGCCCCACCAACTTTCGGCCTATATGTTTTACGCCGCCAGATATAAATACAACAACTTAATTTGAAAATTTCACTATCGTTTACTTAGAAATAGTCCTAGATAATCATCCTGTGATTTTTAGAGCTTAGGATCACATCATATTATGACAGCCCTAGCATAAAGTAATGCAATTTTTTAGCAGACCGAAATGTTATGTCCAACAAAAAACGAAGAATTCGATTATAAGGGTTATATAACTGTAGTTGAAAGAAATACTTTTTGCCAGAAGCATCAAAATTTAATTTCCAATCGCATGGCTTTAAAAGGATTATCCCTAGATTGACCAATTTTCTTCAATTTCCTTGCAACTAAAACTGTCTCAAATAGCCCCACACTATGGGGCTATTTGAAACAGGCTTCAATTAAAAAAATAAATTTATGTATGGTTACTAGCTGAACCAAAATTGACCAGTCTGAAAGCGGTTACAGAGAACTACGTTTTTCCAATTTACATGCTATAGGAAATATCAACCGTTTTGAAGGCAGAGGCCAAAAACAGTAAAATCCGTTTCAAATAGCCCCACTTTACGGTACCAAACGATAGAGAATTGATCAAGGAACACGATAGTGAAGGTTTCAAGTCGATATCTCCCACCGTTTTGCCGCAATCGCCGCCGAAAGTTGAAAAAAGTTTGATTTTTTCGGAAAATTTGACCTTTGACCGGTCATAAGTAGGTCAAATGTTGACCTAGGACCAAAAATATACCACCAATCGCGAGATCTCGTTGAGAGCAATCCGTTGGTTTTTTCCGCTAAGCTCTACGACCTTCCGTTTCGAAACGCCAGGGGGGGGGTCGTAACAACCCCCCCCCCCCTGGTCGTTCGTGTTATGAGAAATGGCCTGGTCGTGCGAGGGTTAAGATTGGTTCAGAAACCTGGCCGTGATAAACAGTCTAAAATGTATCTGCAATTTGCCCGTTTTTACCCCCCTCTACCCCCCTATTGACATTTTTAATTTTTATTTTTTAGACATGTAGACCACGTTGAGCGAAATCGAATGCCGTTTGAATTTTGAAAATCGGCCCGTTAGATCTCGAGATATCAGGGGGGTCGCAAACAGCCCCCCCCCTGCCACTAATAGGGGTAGCCAGGAGCCTGCCACTAATAGGGTTAGCGCTGGATTCAGAGACAACACGACGGTCAAGGAAACATAACCATTGGCTCTCTAATAGTGATGTCAATTACGGAAAATCGTGATACCGATACCAAACTAAATACCAACAATATCCAATGAAAAATACCGAAACCAAACCGACTTGGGAATATGAGGAAAATACCAACTTTTTACCAAATTCTCAGCCTCTTTTACATTAGTGAGGATTCAAAATATCAACAAAATACCAAATGCACTGGCCTTGAAATACCAACTACCAATTTGGTATCGGTTTGGTATCGGTATACCAAAAGTTGGTATCCGATTGACATCTCTACTCTCTAATACCACCTTCTCATCACACGCTTATCTGTCGATCGATGACTTCAACAAACTCCCCTAGAACCAACCATCTTTTAGTCAAAATCAACTCATAATCAAATTGCACAGTTTATCTACCTCCCAGTTTTTCCACCACCCCAAAAATCCACACGACCTCGTTAATGGCCCTCGCGATAGGTGTGTCTTTCTAGGGCCGATACTGGCGCCCATGTTTTCCCAGTGCAGGGCCCACCAGGGTGGTGTGTTTTAGCGGCTAATGGGCCGACGACACTGCGTCAACACTAGATCGGTGCCACGAGAGTCATCAATCAGGTTACCCACGTACGGGTGGTGAGGATACACGGCGGACCGAGCGCAAAAACGGGGCGACAGACTACGGAGTTACGTGAGGTGATGGAGGTGAGGGGAGGAGGAGGGGAGGAAGAGAGAGAGAGAGAGAGAGAGAGAGAGAGAGAGAGAGAGAGAGAGAGAGAGAGAGAGAGAGAGAGAGAGAGAGAGAGAGAGAGAGAGAGAAGAGGGACAGAAAAGAGGGTGGATCTAAAACCTGGAAGTGTGGCTAACTGGAAACTCAAACGATGATATCCGATTCCTGTCTCACCAAATCGTTCTAATAATTTCTCAAAACATACGCTATATATCTCATCCGCAAAAGTTATTACATCCCATTCATCCGTGTCACCCCAGGGGGTGTCACTACTTTGCTTCGCCATAGGTCCAGTACTGATGTCATTGGTTTCGGACCCGGTGACGTCAGTGCTGTCTACATCCGGGAACTTATTGCACTTGGTTCTCATTAGAGGTGGCCATATTGTTTTGTCTCGTGACGACACATTTGCGTCATCGGGATCGAAACTGGCTATAAACAAATCGCTCAATGTCGCTACCTCCTATATATGGCCTTGGTGTCACCTTCAGCAGCTTGGAAACATCAAACCGTAAATTTCCCACCGCATTGTCTCGTGCCGCGCTGCTTTTTGTACCTCAGTAAAACGACAGTTATAAATCTCTCCAACAATGGAAAAGACAACGGAAACCAAGCCGGGGATTGACAGTGCTCAGGCGTCAAATCCACATTCAGCCAGAAGCCAGATATGATCAGCATTGGGCTGAGATATTTTGCCGGAGGAGAACCGCGCAGGGGAGCCAATTTTGGGGAAGGAAGTAGACAGGCGGCGCAGAGTTGGGCTTAGCGCGTGTGGTGGAGCTCCAATATAAGCGGCATAAACAGGCCGAGGCGGTGGAAACTCCGGGCATATTGCATCGGGCCCGGTGAAATGAAAACGGGTTTAGAAATGAGATTCGGATAGCTTCCGGTGTCATTCAGCTTTCGACCAGCTAAAAGCATAAGCAAACGTACATTTTAAGATGTCAAAGAGATTAATTTCAATTTCACTATGCCTCCCGCGCACTTTTAAATACATAAATATGAGAAAGAAAGACTTGTCTTATTCCCCAAAAGTTTCCATTAGCGTTACGCTGAGACTAAAAGGGATTCGCTGTCAGCATGTAAAATATGAACTACTAATCTCTCTCAAAGCCACGCACGCTCGCACTTGCCCCTTGCACTCTTTGAATGACGCAAAATATTTATTTGTTACGTAAGTATTGTATAGTTCCTGCGTATTTCACAGGTCCCTAATGACTGGAAACCGAGAACAAAGATGTAAGAAGATAAGATAATAATAAAGGCAAGTTTTGAAATGTCTGCGACTTACGTAACAGATGAAGCAGCTTACCACATGCACGTTCAATATTAGGTACTTACCTACCTCTGGAAAATGAGAGAAATCCGAAAAAAATACATTTCTACCAATCAACTGTTTCACTGTTTCACAGTTACGGAAAACCCTCAAACGCTATGATACCAGCTCCACAAATATTTTCTCTTTCACTCCCTTTCGCTCCCATTCCTCCAGCAGTTCTGTACCGTTCCGTCTCGCTCGCCGCCGGCGGCCTTTCTGCTCGATCTGTCCCATGTGGCTCAATTACTGTTCCTCCGTCGCTCTATTACTGTGCCCCCGTCTCGGTCCGAGCTCCATAGCAGCTCCGTTCATTTCAGGCCGCCCCGCCCCGGTACTACTTCACACGGTCATTGTCAGACCAAACGGTCGGAGGATGAGGGGAGGGAGGAGGGGAGGGGGGAGGGAGAGAGAGAGGAGAGAGAGAGAGAGAGAGAGAGAGAGAGAGAGAGAGAGAGAGAGAGAGAGAGAGAGAAAGAGACAAAGAGAGAGACAAAGAGAGCGAGAGCGAGAGAGAGGGATGGAGGGAGAGAGATAAGCAGCGAGACATCTGTAGATAAAACGGAACAGAAAGTCAGGGACAGATGACCGGATGGACAATAGACATAGAATAAGAGATACAGATCAGCAAACGGACAGAACGGAAAGAAAGCAAGACGAGGGATAGAGATTAGAGAACGAAGGGATAGATATGAGCTAGATGAGCAGGTGGCAATAAATTGAACTACAGAGCCGACGCGGAGGCGGGATCAGAGGTGGACCAGAGGCGGTACAGAGGCGGGACGGCAGCGAGACATATGTGGGTCTGAATTAGGCCAAAAGTTGTGAGGGTGGCACTGGCAATGGTGGATCAGAAGTGGAACAAAAGCGGGATAGTAGGCGCAGCTGCCGGACATTGGTCACGTGACCACATTTTCCGTGTGACCTTGAGTTGGCACCAGATTTTGTCGACAGACGTGGCGCAGCTTATTTTGCTGCATTATTTTAGATACTAAATATTTAGGCGTGTGGTGGTAAATGATACCGTGCAAATAATATTGAATCATCGGTGACATAGTTACCATTGATACTTAAATAGCATCAATAAAATGCAATTAATCTATTATTACTCTTCCATTGATTTTATTGTGTTTGCAGGCATAGGTAGAAACTGAAAAGCTGAGCCTGCAGCTTACAGTTGTTCTATACAGTAGCGGCGGAACACCTTCAATTAAGGGGGGGGGGCACTGCCGACTTTCGGTCCGATTCTTTCCATGCAACGCCCATAGGGCTAATGTTAAAATGCCAAAATTATAGGGGGCACGGTGCCCCGGTGCCCTCCCCGTTCCGCCGCCTATGGTTCTATAACTCTTAACATAAATCAATGCTACTGAGGGCTGCAAATTTGTTTTTTACCTATCTTTAATAACTGATGCCCTACCTTCATCTACCATTATCTGTAAGAATCTTGCATCAATCATCACCAGACTTCTTAGTTTTTTTTTTACATACCTACGCCCCAGCCGCGAGAGTGGGCGGGTACGACTCCCTCGCCTTAATTGAGCTAGCCTCGCGGGAAAAACGAGCATGTGTGCCGTTACGGGACCGGGGACGCAGCGATTGATGCACGGTTTAAAAGTCTCAGGTCAACTGATGGCCTCTGAGGGTCAGGTCAAGTGCCCCGAGGGCCAAAATACGATTTCAGGTTTTGAAAAATAACTTTGTCAAAAAAAACGGCGCAGAGTCGCGATTTTAGTACCATCATGTTTGTCATGCTCCGGTGCGTCAAAATGGTACACTTTTGTTTGGGTGGGGTCAACATAAGGCGTTCACATCGGATCAAAGCCAGGTCAGAGGCACTCAGGTCACGAACTTGGTCGGAGGAGGTTATATCGCATATCATTCGATTCGGTAGGTCTTCCCGAGTCTATTGGCGACTTTTCCGACTTGCCAGCTCAATTTTATCAGGAGTTATTGACGAAAAAACTTGTGAAATTTGTGACGTCATGAATGACGTCACGCTAGGTTAAAGATGCAAAAGTGAAGCATTGGACATTGCAAGAATTGCATGAAATTGCGATTCCATGTGCTTGAGCTAGGTTTAGATCATTCTCGGCGTCAAAATTACAGTTTCCATATTTTCCCCATTGACTTGCAATGGTGACGTCGCGCGATTGGCCTGACCTCATGTGACCTCTAGGAGAAATCCGAGATATACAAGTTTTGAGACTCCTAGAGGATACTAGGTCCTGTAAGTATCATCTCGCTGTGACAGCTCCTCTGGCACCGAGGGCATTGCGAAGTTTCGGTATTTTGGGACTATTGCAGAGGTTCACGTGTGACGTCATAAGTCAGTGACCTGACCTGAGACGGAAATGCAATTGGTTTCCAAAGATGCGTATGGAAGCAAAGATAAGGTGTGCCAAATAGCAGCCCTCTAGCTGTAAGGTGTTTTGAGCTATCGCCAAAAGTCGTGAGTGGAGCGCTACTGACTCCTCCGGTCGGCCGCCGGGGGTAAGGAGGCGTGCAGGGTATCGGAAAACCACCTGGTACTTTGCGAATTTTGCCGATAAAAATACCTTTCTTATGCCAACTTGTAGCCAAAAGACTACTGAATCTCAAACCAGTCGTATCCTTGCACTAAATGGCTTGGTTTAGACACGATAGGTCTGAAAAGAAAAGGTCCCATGTATTCTCTATGGGCGCCGCGAGGCCGTTGGCACCAGAGTTTCGGGAAGTGCCCTCGCCACAACCGCACGTGCAGATTTGGTCACGTGACCAAGCGCATTTGCCGCCACTGTATTTATATACACTGTGAGTAGGCGGTCCGTAGGCGGCCTAAGCTGGGACAAATGCCGAAGCAAGCGCCGGCCAGAGGCGGGATAGAGGCGGGATTGAGCCGAGCCATATAGGCGGGCCGGAGGCGTGGCGATGGCCGTGTCGGTGACAGTGACAAATCGAAGGCGAGCCCGGAGGTCAAACGACGGCCGGAGGTGGCTCCAGAGGCCTACACCGAGCGGAGGCGGGGGCGGAATCTCTATTTCACGCCAGTCCGCCCCTTTAACCCTAGAACGCCTAGGGGGGGGGTTGTATCAACCCCCCCCCTGAGGTTTTTTCGAAGTGCACGCTAAACGGCTTGTCGTAGCGGGCTGAAATTTTCAATACCCTCTGGGGCAACCTTTGCGCATCTTTTGCCGAAAAAAAATTGATCGGGTCATGTCAGGTCACGGAGTTATGACGTCATAAGAGGTACAGTAGGGTTGTTCAAAAAAACCGAATTTTGGAAAAGTATATGGGCTCATGGCTCATGTGGTGCGATATTCTTTTCTGAGACCAATGATGCTCTTTTTTCTGAAAAGTATTAACTGTTAGGGGCTCCTCAAACGGCTTAAAGAGGACCATGCTACGCCCGCCGACCGGCCGGTGTCAATAAGGGCGAGAACTCGACGCCGCGCGCCGGCGGCAGCGCCTTATCGGCACCGCGCGCCACGACATCTGCCGGGCGGCCGGCTGGGCGGTGGGAAGTTATAAGTGCGTGGTCTTATTGCACACGATCGGGGTGAGCTATCCCATGTTTTCGGGGCGGAAAGTTTCAGTGCAGCATCGGTGTGCCTGCCACGGTGGTCTGTGTCGGTGGTATAGAAAATAACTCAAGCAGAGCTCAGAAAAGACTGAATGATTCCGGGTAGTTGCCTCGAAACAATCCGTTTTAAGAATACAGCTGCCTTCTTAACGTACCGTATCACTTGTTAATTCTTCAAAAAACAAACTCTGAGCAATAACACACCTCTTTGCATTGCTGTTGACAATTTACGTTAGTTTTTGACGGTGGCTCGCACCCCCAATATGCTGCCGCGCAACTTTATTCCAACGGCGAAACGGCAACTTCGCGAGAATCGAAAATTCACGATATACGTACAGCAGGGGCTGGCAATGCAGTATGCACAAGGATAGAATATGGAGGAGACCCGACAGTCATCGGCCCAAGTTTGGGGGTGGCTTTGACGAGCATAGGCGTCACCAATGTCATTATTCAGATACGTTGATGTCAGATGCTGGGGCAACAGAATCGACGCCAGGTGTAGCTTAGATTAGTGGGTCGAAAGAAAACATAACATGTCTGGGAATGACAGGGTGGCCACCCTGACAGTGTGACGAAGTGAGACATGAGTAGAGACATTCGCCGGAGTACCTACTCATATAAATCAAGCGCCGTTTATCCAATCCTTCGAGCATAAGCGACGCCGGCAGTCCGGCCAGGGCGACCGTGCCCACCGATGCCGATCAAGACCCGAATCCAGACCCGGCATAGAACACAGCTCTGCCCTGACGTGACACATTACCCCGGTGTGTCACTCATGACGGATAGACCAATGCAGGAGCCTTGTCAGCTCCTGTTGTACCTACTTCGTTAAATTTTCGATTCTCGCTACGTTGCCGTTTCGTCGTTGGAATAGAGTTACGCGGCAGCATATTGGGGCTGCGAGCCTCCGTCCAAAAGCAACTTAAATTGTCAACAGCAATGCAAAGAAGTCTGTTATTGCTCAGAGCTTGCTTTTTGAAGAATTAACAAGTGATACAGTACGTTAAGAAGGCAGCTGTATTCTTAAAACGGATTGTTTCGAGGCAACTACCCGGAATCATTCAGTCTTTTCTGAGCTCTGCTTGAGTTATTTTCTATACCATCGACACAGACCACCGTGGCAGACGCACCGATGCTGCACTGGAACTTTCCGCCCCGAAAACATGGGATAGCTCACCCCGATCGTGTGCAATAAGACCACGCACTTATAACTTCCCACCGCCCAGCCGGCCGCCCGGCAGATGTCGTGGCGCGCGGTGCCGATAAGGCGCTGCCGCCGCCGTGCGGCGTCGAATTCTCGCCCTTATTGACACCGGCCGGTCGGCGGGCGTAACATGGTCCTCTTTAAGCCGTTTGAGCAGCGCCTAGCAGTAATACTTTTCGAAAAAAGGGGTATCATTGGACTCAGAAAAGAATACCGCACCACATGAGCCATGAGCCCATATACTTTTCCAAAATTCGGTTTTTTTGAACAACCCTAAGGTACAGCCTCCGGCCGACAGTTACCAAACGTGTGCGCCGAATCCCTAGGTTTTCTGCCGGTGATACCCACATTGTTTGATGGATCATGATGAAACTTCCCATGCATGTTGGGGCAAGCATTGGCTATCGTGTGGTGCAAGAAAATTGACCGGGTCAGGTCAGGTCACGGAGCTATGACGTCACAAGAGGAACAGCGTCCGGTACTATTTTTGAAAAGCGCCCGAACCACTATTTTGCTAATTCTTGTCACCTCAATGGGAATATGCAGCAATATTAGCTTCTATAGGGAGCAAATGGACCTCCCAAATCCAAAAATACAATCAGATTTCAAAAATTTAAATTTTGATTTTTCGAATTTCTGCCGCCGACTGTGACCTTGCCGACTTCCGGCGCTCCCAACGCGCCATTTTTAGAGCTAGGGAAACGAAATACATACCAAACGATAGAGAATTGATCAAGGAACACGATAGTGAAGGTTCCAAGTCGATATCTCTCACCGTTTTGCCGCAATCGCCGCGGAAAGTTGAAAAAGTTTGATTTTTTCGGAAAATTTGACCTTTGACCGGTCATAAGTAGGTCAAATGTTGACCTAGGACCAAAAAATATACCACCAATCGCGAGATCTCGTTGAGAGCAATCCGTTGGTTTTTTCCGCTAAGCTCTACGACCTTCCGTTTCGAAACGCCAGGGGGGGTCGTAACAACCCCCCCCCCCCCTGGTCGTTCGTGTTATGAGAAATGGCCTGGTCGTGCGAGGGTTAAGATCTAACGTCAAAAGCGCCTATGTGTTTGTATTGTTCGCGTCGCGCTGACCTTAGTTGCTGCCCGGTCGGGGCCGACTAACGGTGGCTGGCAACAGCTGTAGATGCGGTCACTCTGATTCTTTATTTACGACAAATCCATAAAGCATGGGTTTTCATTGCCACTCGTCATCTTGATAAAATAAGAATGGTATAGGCTTATAGGCAGTATTGACAGGCCAAGATCCACTTACTCTACCCACAACCATTTTGCTCTCTCAAGAGATACCGTCGCAGGCAGCGCCTAAAGCCTCTCGCGTCGACACGGAACGGCAGACGATCGTAGTCTCTGACAGCGTCATAGCACAGGCGTCGAGGTCCCGCCTCAGTGCGTATCCTGGGCAACGCACATGCATGGTGGCCTATACAGTACGCGTCTGGTACGTGTGCTCTGCTGTGTGCCCTATCGTGCTCGCAATAGCTTCTGGTCTTCCTGTGGTGACGACAGAATGTACCATACAAATCCGATGATACCTGACAAGGTGGTGAATGTCCAGCCAATGCAAGTCGCGAAGTACATCGTGAATGTGATCAAATTTTCGGCGGCCGCTGATGACTCGGGCGCCAAAATTCAGCAGTTTTTGAATTCTGTTCAGATTTGTTTCGCCACAATTTCCGTACACTGACATGCAGTACCTAATGACCGAGTTCACGAGAGCTTGAACGATGATAGACAGAGAGTCGGCAGGCATGACATGCTTTGCATGCAACAACCCAATCAGTATCCCAGTGCATTTGGCGGTCAGATGATCTACGTGAGCTGTGAAGCTCATGTGGCTGTCCATAATAACTCCTAGATTTTTAACTACTCTCGAGTCAGGTATGATAGCACCCATGACATTGATTGCGATTGGTGGCAGTCCTCGCAACATAGCTGGAGTACCAAGCACTAGAACCTGTGTTTTGTCCGCGTTAAGTTTCATACAGTTGGTACAAAACCATGCATACAGACGGTCGACAGCTTGTTCAACACGCTCAATGATCTGTGGTAGATCACTCTTCTTGCCACTGACAAGCAGCTGAGTGTCATCTGCAAACTGCACGACATGGATGTTCTCGGGGAGGTACAGACTCATCTCGTTTGAGAACACTGAGAATAGAGTGCAGCTGAGTGATCCGCCCTGTAAAACACCAATGGTGTTGGGCTTCACTCTAGATCGCAAGTGCTCGCCTCTTGTGCCACCGGGCATCTGCACCTGCTGCGTGTGACCGCTTAGATAGTCCGCGAACCACTCTGAATCACGTGACGCCCTGGGGCGTCCTGGCGGTCAGTGCAGCGCGGTTGGCTGGCGGGCTCGCCAAACAGTTCTCTATATACCGTGGCCACACTTGCGTTCGGAGCGGCCTGGCCGGCGGGCGAGCCGTGCGAACGTGCGCCAAATCTTGGGCCGAGCGGCCTGTCGCTGTTGGGCCGAATCTCCTTGGGCAGTTCGTTTCTTTTCTTCTCTTTGCATTGGCAGGGAATACGTCCTTGATCACGTGGTGATGTCTTGCACCACTTTCAGGTAATGTGGGAATTAATGCGTGCTAATTCTGAAAAAGGGCCACTGTTGAGCGTCTAAAAAGAAACGGTCGTCGGCTAGCCACCGCGTCCCGGCCTATCTCCAATGACCAGAGGGTAGGCAGAGGTCGGGAGGCCACGACGGGACCATAAACCGCCCCGAGACGGCGCGGCGGTGGGGGGGGGGGGGGATATGTAAGATCCAAGTCGGGGCTGGAGTAGAGCGAGACTCACTATTAGACAGGGCTGACGGTAGAAACTGCAGACGGGACTACGGGCTGGCGCTGCACTGGAATGTAATAAAGAACAATGGAACGCCAACTGACCGCCGCTCTGGTAGGAGTCAGGGTTGGCACAGACGGAGGGAGACAGGGCCAATCGAAGGCTGTCGGAAGTACAGCACATCCACCAGGCCCACTGAGGATCGTTAGTTAAACGTATCAGCAATATTGCAATCGGTCAATTGACCGGGTCCTTTGAAGGACAGCACCATATTTGGAGATCGCAAAAAAAGGTTTACGGTGCTGTTTGCACTTACCACCATAACATGGAAAAGTGCTTCAACCGTTGACTTCCTATGTTAATTTCAAATTGTTTGATTCTGGGCATTTCGGACAGAAACCATTTCAAACCCTGCCTATTTCAACGTTTTTTTTTTCAAGTCTCGTTGAGGGGAGCCGCCTTGAAGGCGACCCCTGCCCCGACGCCGACAACTGACCGGGGCAAGGGGTCGGAGTAGACGGTCCGCCGGAGGCGCCGACTCGGGCTGTCAAACGAGGCGTGAGGTCGAGGTTATACAGAGTCCGGATTGGGGGAGGGGGAGACAAAGAACAGGAACAAAACAGCCTGGCTGCCTGAGCTACCGGGGAGGACCTGAAGCCAGAACACCACGGATTGGAGCATCGAAATCGCGCTGCGCTAGTCAAGCACGAACAACAAATCTTTCGCACAGGCCAGGGTGGCGACCGTACCCGTCAAACTGACTCGGGGTCGGCCGGGCCGCGTGGGTCAACTGACAGCGTCGGTGATAAGTGGGATCGATAGCCAGTAAACGAGACGTTCCCGTGACCGTGCCCCCGGGCCGTGACTGCCAGCTGAACGGCCACTCCAGTGTGCTCGTCGAGCCAACTCGCCGGTTTTAGTGGAGCCGGGAGCCGATAGTGGGGTAATGTGGTTGGGTGGTAAATAGCTACACCAAGTTTCGCGGCGCTGCGCACTGCGGTTTTCTTTACAAACGCAAAAACAAGATGGTAATTGGTAGATATGGCCGAAAACGTCCCGCCCCAGCCGAGAGAAAGTTAAGGCCTGGCTACACTATGCGTTTTCTTCGTGCGTTTTTTGCGTGTTTGCGTGTTTTGCGTGATATCGTTCTAGAAAAAAGAACGATATTACGTTTTTGTGATGTTTTTCACCTTAAATTTTAGTTACATAAGAGTTATATTAGCTTTTGTATATAACCAAAGTAAAAATTATATTGTTTATAACTTTTTTCCTAGAACGATATTAGGTACGCAAAACACGCAAACCTGCAAAAACGCACGCAGAAAACGCATAGTGTAGCCAGGCCTTTAAGGAGGCCTGCTAATTGCTCGACTTTTCAATTCATCGCGTTTCTGTCTTGGCAAGTCGTGCCATTTTGGGGCACGAGCTGGAAGGCCTCCACGCGCCGCCGTTTTTGAGACATTCGCAAAAAAAAAACGCAGAGTGGGGTGTTCAAACATCCCTCCCCTCCCTGCACGCCGGACGCGAGTTAACATGACCTGGTGACCTGACCTTGCGTGAACTGGGTTTCAAAATTTAACAAACGATGCAAAATTGCAATAGCTTAAGCCCGCCAAGTTTCCTCCACCTCAAGTATACCTACCTCTGTGTCTCATTACCCACCATCGGCTCTCGCCGTTGGAGCTCGTAATTTACCCACAAAGCTGCCCGGCCTCTGAAGAGACCTTCATCGGCACGTGAAGAGCCCTCCACCGTCCTACCGGAGGTGGCGGACCTATCAGAATCTGGCGCAGCTGTGGCGATTGTGGCGCACGCTGCGCCGTGAGCGGCACCATAATCCGCAGCGCCGCGGCAGAATCGGCGCAAGGGAGGAGGGTGTTCGTCTCGGAAACAGTCAGCTGGCGACAGGGGTACTGGAAGTGACGTCTATTTATAGATACAATGCTGATGAGATGCGCCACTGACGTCATGGGCTCTGTTGCCATGGTAACGCAGTAGAACACAGCAGGTGGGCAGCTCACACATGGACGCAGAAGTTTTACACATCGCCAAGAAGCAATCGTTTTGCTTAAATAAGATGTTATGTAAAGGAAATAAATGGGAAACGTGCAGCATGCGTACTACATAATTGCAATGCCGACTTGCGGCCGTTTTGCACACCTCATCCGCCTATACGGTCTACTCATCCGAACATCCGGTTCAATCTCAACTGACCCCTCCCCCCTCTCCGGAAATACGAGTTCCGTCCTCTAGCTCGGTCGATGGTAAGTGCACCGTTTTCAGCCGTCTCAACGGAAGTCAGCATAGTGGCCCAACGGAACAAGCTCCATTTGGTACCAGGGTTATGGCAGTTTGTGAGATAGAAGGATACGTTAGGGGCAGTGGCGTAGCCAGAAATCAGCGAAAGGGGGGGCCATGGTGCTCGAGGGGGCGACTTTTTCCCTTGAAAGGGGCGCCATTGTGAGCTAGTGACAGGGGGTCAGTCTAAAATGTAACGTCATATATTCATGCATGATTTACTAGGTGTTACTACGGAACCAGCACGAGTATCAGAACCAGGGTTTCGCTGGTTTTTCATAAAATCCAATTAATGCAATTTGCAGCCCAGTGTTTTTTATCAAAAGCCTTTATCTTTATGCATATTTATTTAGCACTATGTATTGACCGGAAAGGGCCATTCTGCAGATCAGTCGCTCCGTATCGTCAAGCTGACAACATCTGACGTGTTTTCACCGCTCTAGCACGTCTCTATCAAAAGTTAAAGCCAAAAAAACCGTTTATGGTGATAAAATAGGTGACCGTTTATGACCTGAGATGACCTCAAGGGCACATAAAAGGACACAGGTGCATTGTTACGATTCAGTGTGTTATGTTTACCTATGAACCGATGTTTAAGGGGGTTTTAAACGACATTCGTCCAAAAGAGGTGCATTTCACCTTTCTCCCACTGACTTGAGGTCCCAAAATTGACCTGACCTTAGGTCACAGAAATAAGTCCGAGATGAACATGTTATGCATATTGTTAGTCTTATCTGAAAGTTTCAAAAGTGATCGTTCAGTCGGTGTAGCTATAGCGGGTCTTTTAACTTTTTTTTTGAGGCAAGGTCACTTGACGTGCCCTAGTGACCTGACCTTGAACGACCCTTATCTGAAATTTAACAAGCTGTGTAGAAAAGATGTATGAACAGGTGTAGTACCAAAGACAGCGCAGGCGCTGCGCGACGCCGTTTTCGAGATATTCGCGAGAAAAAACCTAAGGAGGGCGTAACCCCCCCCCCCCCTTCCAGCACGTCGCGGATTAATGGGAGACAATTAAAATGCTCTTCTTCTGAACGAAAACAACCTCAACCATCGGGATGCAGGTTAATATGACACATTTAATCTGTAAATGTCACTCGTGATGTGACCATTTTTATGTTACTGAGGTCATCTCAGGTCATGAAAGGTCTCCAGTAGATTTTGGACAATAACTTTTGATAGAGGTATGGTAGAGCAATGAAACACCCTATATAATTATTTTCCTTCTCGAAAATATGGATCGACTAATATGCAATATGACCTTTACCGGTTAGGTTATGACCTTTTCCTTAGGTCAAATTCTCAAAGGCCCTGTTAATGTCAAATTCTAGTTCATTTGACTCGTCTGTCTCGAAAAATGGAACACGATGCTGGTTGAACTAATCTCGTGCAGGTCTGAGCCAAAAGGTATTACAGATAAACGTCCTCCGCGAAAACGTATATTTTGAGGCTAAAACGTTTACCTTAGGTCAAATCTGAGATAATAAGAGAGAGAGCATAAAAAGAGCTATCGAATATGCGCTTTGCTGCGGCGCTGTAGCTCAATCTATTTCTGAATCCTGACTTATGCGCTGCGCCGCTTTGTCGAAAAATGTCAACATCGGCGGAATTTGATTTTCGGTTGTCGCTGGTGACCTGACCTTCGACCGGTTCGACCTAACCTTAAAATGATCTTAATAGTTTTGTAATAGTTTTTGACGCTCTTTCGAACGCCGCCTACTGCGTGTCTCGACGTGGCCCACAAGCTGAGTTAGAAGTGGGTGTTCAAACACCCCCAGCAGGCTCAATAAAAAAACGCTTACGCTGGGGGCGGCACCGCACTGCTAGGCGCTGTCGGCATCGCAATAATGGGCGGCAGAGCGCTGAGGGGCGCCACTTGCATTGAGGGGTGGCATTGTACGGTGAAGGGGCAGCGTCGCGTTGAGGGGCGGTATCGCAACGAGGGTGGCACTTACAAGGCTGCCTAATAAGGAACGCTTGGCACATCCAAGCCCAGCTCGGCGCCGCCTAGCTGCTGCATCTTGAAAAGGGCCCTTAGTGTCGATGAGAAAGCCCCATCGTCAAATAATTGCCTAGCGTCAGTGGTTTCGGGGGGGGGGCGCTATCAATCTTGAATGGGGCGGGGCGACCGAAGTATCCATTCAGTTTCGCGTCAGTGACTAGGTACTGGAGGGCGTCTGAACGACCTCGGATAGGGCGAATGTGATCTTCAGAAGGGCACCGGGTGCTCTAGAGGGGTGCAATGCTTGGATGGGGTCACTGCTGCCTTCAGTAGGGCGTCGAACGCTCTGGAGGGGCGCCATTGATCTCGGATGGTCCGACTGGGATTTTCAGAGGAGCATCAGTGGTTTCAGAGGGGCGCCATTGATCAAGGATGGGCCGAGTGAAGCCCCGGTTCAGGTGGGAGCCAGTGGCTCTTGAGGGGCGCCAGCGACCTCGGATTGATGGGGCGACTGTGATCTTTAGAACGGCGTTGAGGGGCGCCATTGGGCATGGATGGGGCCACTGTTGCCTTCAGCAGGGCGCCGCAGGGAGGCTCTGGAGGGGCCTGAGCTTGGGTGGGCCGACTGTAGTCTCCAGGGGCGTTGTCTCGGATGGGGTGAATGTGATTTTCAGAGGGGTGCCGGGTAGTCTAGAAGGTCGCCATTGGTTTCAGAGGGCTGTCATCGATCTTAAGATGGGGCAGCTGTAACCTTCGTTTAGATGGGCGTGATCTTCAGAAGCGCGCTGGACGCTCTGAAGGGGCGCCATCAAGCTTTAATGGGGCGACTGTTCCGTTTAGGTGGGTGCCAGCGGCTCTTCAGGGGCGCCATCCACCCTGGGGGTTCGGAATATTCTGGTTTCCGGAGGGGCGCCCTTGAACATTTGGGGGCTCAGGTCGTATTTGGGGGTGCCCTGGAGATTATTTAGGTGTCCAGGCACCCCAAAGAGATATTGAGTTCGATCCCTGCCTGCACATCACTTTTTAATTCATGTTCTCTCTGTAAAACGGCATCAGCCTAGTCGGCGCTAATTGGGGCGCCATTTGGGCGGCTGGGCGGAAAGGGGGGGCCATGGCCCCCATGCCCCCCCCCCCCCTGTCTACGCCACTGGTTAGGGGTATGATCCTAAATGGCAGTGATCTAACATAACTATAGATGATGACTGATGTAATAAAGCTATAACCCCGTCTCCTGCCAAAGGTCTCCTTTGCCTTATGTCACAGTATTCGCCTACGCGAATTGGAGATCAGCCAATAGCACGGGATAATTGAGTGAATACAGTCGATAGAACACACGAGATGGATGGCTCGAATGGGCGGTATGGGTATGAGAAGTATATGTAGTTTCTCATCCATAGTTGTTGGAAGGAGCATTAGAAATGGCTACTGGCTAAAATGGTCGACTGGTTCTGTATAGCAATATATTCATCAAAACATCCTTTTGTCTGTTTTTTATCGTTGTATTCAAACACATGCATGGATGCCAAGCATGTTTCAATGTACATAACACATCTCAAAGGTCACAAAATAACATGACAAAATAATCATGTAACCTATCGCACCCACTCACCGAAATGACAAGTTCTACATACGGATAACTTATCCGTAATATAACATTCAAAAGCATTTAATGACCAAAAAATCGCACTCATTTCGAAAAGTAATGACGCTTGTAAGTCTGTAATCTGTAATATCATTATCTCCATTCCAGTCCTAAGTTTTCCACGTCCAAAATAACACCACCAACCTCATCCCCTGCCCGAATACAGCATCCATTCTCACTGGACAGTCTCGGTTCGACCTACCCAAGGCCGTATAGCTCACTCCCACCATCCAAACCGGCAGAGAATGAGCTCATTCATTCAGCTATCACGACCGCCGGCGAAGCTGTTTCTGAATTCTCGGCTCGGCCGGCATATTTCACGATAACGCTGCTGATGGGAACGGTCTACGTAAGGACACCCCCGGGACGAGAGCGGAGGTGAAATATGACTCATATTCACGAGTGGAAATGTCTGATGGTTTGTGTGGGCGTCAGCGTGAAGCACAAATAATTGCGATGTGGTGGAGATATTTTAGAAGAAAAATGGTGCCAAAACGTCACGAAAGACAATGAACTTATAAACCGCACAATTCAGTCTCGCAACAACTGATCCTATAAGGAAATAAGCCTTGATGGCTGGTACTACGGATCGATTCCTTTAGCCCATAGGCGAAAATAGCAGTAATCCGATATTACGATGCATTGGCACACAAAACGTAAACGTTTTGTAATTTGTTCGCATTTCTGACCATCCACTTATCAATTCAGTGCATTTGTATATTTCATACGACCTGGCGTTTTTAATCACTCACATGACCCTGTACCTACACGGTCTCGTCAGTCAGCATGCGTTCATAGCCGAGCACCAACTTTCGCGCGTCCGGACGACCGTTCAAAAAAAAAAAAAAAAGAACGCTTAACACTTAATTATACCGTGCACACTGGCAAAGCTCTGACTTAGAGCCTAAACCTGTTTCAAACTACTACCCAATTTTACCTTATTTGTCACAAATACGGTGTTAGTCATGTATTTATCATCAACCCACTTTTCTATATAAAATTGAAGATATTGTATCATTCATAGAACGATACATTTGCTGCACATTTGCTGTTAGGCAAGCTTCATACTTCATGAAGCTTCTTTGCACCATCAACCTTCATGAGCTTACTTGACGTTCGGATCTTCTCTGAAGATCATCGTCTCGTCTAGAATGACCGAAATATGGTCTAATATCATACAACTCTTGATATGACGTCATATACCTTCATATAGATGTCACGAAATACACCTCTAGATGTGACGTCACACAGCACCTCAAAGATGTGACGTCTCATCATGTCACATATCCTTACTGAGAGAGCACCGAGGTATGACGTCACCTCCCTCGGCTTCATTTAGTCATCAGGTAAAATGGAATTGGAAAACTGCTCTCTACCATTTCCAATTTTCTCTGTCTTACATCAGCTCAGTTGCATCATCCTTCTGTCTTAAAAGGTACATCGGTAATATCATATACATCCTAGTCCTTAGCATGCGTACCTTCGCCTCCTTTTGATTTATCATTCTTCTGACATTCGTCGTGCACTGACCCCTGTTCGCTTGCATTTTAACATCCGTCTAGTCTCAGTTTCATCCTCTAAGTGAGGGGCTCAGATTTCTGAGGGCTTAAGATTTCTGACGGTTCCAGAACTTCATAATCCCGGAAGTTCACATCCCAACAATTACACCGCTCCATGACACAGGAGCTCGAGGTGGCCATAATTCTAGACCTCTCGAATTACAAAAGTCACGAGCTGCACCGCAAAACTACAAAAGCACACATTTTCATACACAGCTTCTTGGCATTCCGAGCCTCTGGCATCCAGAGTCTCTAGCACACGAAGCTTTTTAGCATACGAAGCTTCTAGCATGCAACGTCTCTAGGAAACAAAGCTTCTAGCAAACAGAACTTACAGCACTGCTACCATACAAAGCTTCTAGCATTCACAGCTTCTAGCATACAAAGCTACTAGCATACAAAGCCTCAAGCGCACAGAACTTCTAGCATACACAGCTTCTAGCATACAACACATCTACTTCACAGAACAGGCAGCTCATGGAGCCTTTGCCATGCAAAGTCTCTACCTTCCACTGGCGAAGCTTCCAAGGTAAGGTACCTTGGGGATGCTTCGATATCCGATGCAGTACCAAAGCACCCCCCCCCCCCTTCTCCTCCCCCCTCCCACCTCTCACAACTCCTGCCTGCTCATCTCAAACACATTCCAATCCGCCCTCAGAGCGGCCGCTCCGGGCACGTCCTCCAGAGCCGGCGGAGCGCTGGCCGTGCCCAGTCCACTGCGGAGGTTCACTCTGAGTGGATCCCCCAGCAGGCGGCTGAAGAGGTCCGTAGCGTGTGCCAGGAGACTCGGGGCAGGCGCGGGAGGGTTCATGGCGTCTACTCGAGCCAGGCACGAGGGGAAGTCCTCCTCGGCGTAACATTCCTCCAGACGCTCACCGGAGGAGCGGCTGTATCTGTGGAGGAATGGAGTGAGAGGGTGAGAATTGAGAGGTGGGAACATGACTGTATCTCGAGAGAGAGAGAGAGAGAGAGAGAGAGAGAGAGAGAGAGAGAGAGAGAGAGAGAGAGAGAGAGAGAGAGGTGAGAAGGATGATCAATGATCATGCCAGCGCGATGTGAGAACTGAGAGACTGTGAGAAGTAATGGAGGAGGGGTGAGAAGTGAGACGCTCCTGAAAGGGGATGGTGAAAAGAGGATGCCTTTGCGTAGGGAGAGATAAAAACGAAATCCGATGGGACTAGTTATGTAAAGGACGCCTGCACATCAAGAAAGCGATAGGGGAGAGTGGGGCAAAGCGGCCACCCTAACGCTTCTCACGATGCCAACGCTTGATTTTTAAACTTGGAAAGATTCTTTCTATACCAATGTGATCCCTATAAGTTGCCTTTTATTTCAACTGCGTTTTATTTCCAAAGGCGTTCACATATGAAAGATATTGACAAAACTTTAAACCTATGCATATTGGCCACTTTGCCCCATACCCTGGGGTAAAGCGGCCACCGGCGTCTTCTCAAGTCCCGACATGAGAAACAAAATAGTTGCCTCGTGTACGACTAGGGTATTTGATGGTGACAAGGTTAAGCGAAGATGGATGTTTACTTTATCATCTTCAATCTGTAGGTAAACAAAGAAAGGATTTTCATGAAAAAAAACATTTAATTGCATTATTTGGTAACTCATGCAACTGAAAAGTGGCCAAGATGAATGCATGACGACACATTTGAATATAAATAATGTTTTTTATCCAGATGGAAGCAGCTTATGGCCGATTGGGGGGTGGCCACTTTGCCCCTGCCACTTTGCCCCGCGCATACCGTCCGAGACAAAAATATTCCAGCTTAGCTATTAGTGGGGTAAAAAACGTTAAAATTGGTAGAATGCATGTACGATAACCATGCAATGCATGAACAAGAACGCTTATAAAAATTCCAAACGGTTATGGAATAACATAACATTTAAAAATTGTAAACATAGTTGGTAACCTGGCAAGAAATGCTTTTCCGTGTTTCACAGAACAGTGGTGATGGGCCTGAAACCCCGGTCTGGCTCATTCGAACGACCGTGAAGAGAAGTATAATTGGAAACCATAAATTGGAACTGACGCCAGCTATGAAGGGCTAAAACGATGGGTGGCCGCTTTGCCCCGGGTGGCCGCTTTGCCCCACTCTCCCCTACTTTATATTTATTACATGTCTGCAGACTCGTGATCATGTTCCTTTGACAATACAACTATCATGTAATTTGGTGCCAGCGGACTAGGTCGCGTGCGCCCCGACCAAGCTAACGACATTATCTTTACACGCAAAAAGAAATGTATTAGACAAACAACACATGTCCTTGTCCTTTTCAGTCTGTTACGCATGCATTGTCCACTTTCAATCACTACTTTTCTAGCTAATTAAGAGATAACCATTCTGCCTATCCCTTGCCTCATGTCACATACAACGGTAAGGCGAAAAAAAAAACGGAGTATATTGCCGGTACTGCATTATAATGCCCCCTCTAAAACAATGACCTGACCTATTCACTTACCTGCCTCCTCTCTCAGTCCCCCCCTCCCCCCTCCTCACCTATCCAGCGGCAGCGGCGGATGACCACGCCTCCGTAGCAGCTGATTCACATAGCCCACGCCGTGTTCGACTATCTCCCTGACATCGGCGGGGAACGGCTCCACATCGGCGGGGAAGTGGGGAGGGTGGCGGTGAGCTACGCCGTCCGCATCCTCCTGTGGGCGGTCAGAGGGGGTCAGTATTGAACAGCTGCTGTGATGGCGATTGGTTGTATGGTGGTTAGGGGCAGGCAGTGCTTGGGGAACGTACAGTGGTTGGGGAACGGACAGTGGTTGGGGAACAGACAGTGGTTGGGGAACAGGCGGCAATGGTTGAGAAATATACAGTGGTTGGGGAACAGGGGGGAATTGAGCGGACTGTTAGTTTAGTTTAGAGTTAGCATACAGTGGTTGATAAGTGGGACTGGAGAGCTGTTGGTTAGCGAACGAGGTGCTTTACACAACAATCTGACAAACAACAGAAAGATACACATTTTGGCGTCAGAATGCGAAACTTGGAGAGCACAGTTTCAGTACTTAGCTTACCTTCTTGCAGTGGTGACTGCGATGTTGTAAGTACCGAAAGAAAGAAAACAGAGCATTGCAGTTCCATTCTACGAGTATTTCAAACAACTATTTCCTTGAGGACTTTATTTTACCGAAAACCATGGCATTCAACACATTCCCAATGGAATACTGAACACATATTTACCAGTTCCTTTCTAAACTATATATCACAATCTCTGGAGGCTCCAACTACAGCAATTGGACGCATCAGATCCATCGAAAATGTGATACAATATTTACATGACAGGCAGACAACGTTCGTTACCAGCGCGCCGCAAAGTCAGCGTTACCAGCGCGCCGCAAAGTCATCGACACAAGCATAATGCGTCCTTCCTGAGCCTAGAAATGAAACCCTGAAAACAAAAAACAGGTCAGATAAGGGATTATTAGACATACATTGAAAAAGGTCACATAAGATTAACTACGACAAAAGCAGCTCATGTTTTACATTAGTGAGTGCGCCATTTTCTGAATCGACATAGTGATGCTAATCCACACAATCTCGGACAAGCTAACCGTCACCATGACAACCAAATGTTATAACTTTCACTGCTCGTACCTTGTCCCATCACAGATCTACCTACATATCACCGTAAATATGGAGAAAATGGATAGTTCCTGATCAGTGAGTCATGGATAGCCCAAATAAGTAACGTATCACCTTTCTACAAACGATTATCTACCTAGCTCAGTGTAATAACTGAAAGCCACTATAACGCATTGTAAATTAATGCAATTCTTAGAATGCTGATTAGCATTGTCATTTTATGACGAAGCAGATTCACTCAAAATTAGCATCAGTATAACAGGAATTCACTGAGCAGATAATATGTTACCTGACAAGCCCGATAACAAATATAAAAAGACTATGCTCAACAGTTAAAAACCGCTATATTACCCGATACATCCTTCATATGAATCAATTTTTCATATGGCTAGCATGCAAATAAGATGCCGTCTTTTTTACAGCCGCAAATACGCAACTGATATGCCTTATCCTTGCCGCCCAAAAATTACATTATTTCTCTTGGTTCTCAGCTGAGGGCAGTGGGCACCATACCATCATTCGGAGCACGAGCATACACATTATTTGAATCGCCTTCCTTTCCGACTTTGATGTCTTGCTTATGCCCTTCATTATTTCCCTCTACACCCGTATCACGGCCAGCAGTTTTCTCTTCTTTGATATAACCGTTTTTAGTTCCATACGTTGTACCATCATCTTCTTCCACATCTTCCGCTACATTGCCAATTTCTTCCTCCCTGTTATCACTCGTTGTTGAAGTCACTTTTGCATTCTCTTTCCGTATAGATTCTCCCTTTCCATCTCCAGCTCCTCTCTCCTGTTCATTCGCTCTCACCGTCCGTTCTGAATGTCCTAACTCGTTGCCATCCTTCACCACCATCAGACCCTGGAACCTCTCCAGTAGCCCATCCCCCTTCGTTTCCGACACGTTCACACTCTTCTGCACCGTCTCTACCACTCTCTCCACCATTCTCTCCTCCTCTTCACTCAGCGCTCTCGCTGTGTCGCGCTCTGAACTCTCTCCGCCCCGCGCGACATTTAGCATGGGCCCCACGGCGCTACCTAGAGCACCCCCAACCGCACTGCTTAGAACTCCTCCCAAAGGAGACGCGCGCACGTGGTCACGAATAGTCTCGAACCACGACTTTATATGATATCTGAAATTCATTTTGTCGATTCTATATACACAATCCTCTAACTTCTCATCTTCTAGACAATCCTCCAACTGCTCCGCCCTCCGTGAGCTACCGTTGAAGAACTCGTATTCTCCGACCGGTAGCGGGGTGAGATGCCTCCTCTCCAACACGTTCTGTATCGTTTTCACGCTGAGGTCGATCATTTTCCGCAGCTCAGACGGGAAGGGGGTGACGGCACGAGGACGATGCTGCTGATGACGTTGTGCTCGTCCTGACTGGTCCATCTGTCGGGGAGCGGAAGGAAGAGGTGTTAGAGCCGGAGGGGGAGGGGTGACCATTGCCGTTGATATTATTTCATTCAGTGCGGTATGGTAATTGATATTTTAGGCGGCAATCAAGGCCAGTATTCAATGAAAGTTTACATTTAATTCTTAAATTCCTATAATAAATACCCAACATAATTGCATTTTTTGACGAAAAGGCAAAATAAACTTAAGAAAAGCATATAGCAATTAGCAATCCATAACAACTAAAAAAATTAGCATTAAAAGCATGGAAATTGGGTAAATATGGACTAATTTTCATTTCCAATCAAATGGCTGGGCCGTCAAGCAAAATTACATCATCTTATGAGGAAGACGTAAACACAGCGTAAGCAAAAAGTCGTATAAATCACCATGAAAACACTCATTACAACCGTCAAATCCAATTCAATCAAGAACGGAAATGAGCTCGGTTAATACACTTAACGCGTCAATCCTACTTGATTGGGTGATTGCAAAGCAATCAATTGGGCTTCGAAGTCCAGCACACAAGTTTCCCAACAAGCAGTAGCTGTTTACGAAAGACGGGCGACATTTGGTCAAGCTGAGGGGCAGATTTCGACACTGCTACCGCCGTCCTATCGAGACAGGAGAGATTTAATGACGGTATTTGGATTCGATTACTGAACGAGGGTATCTTGGCAAATTTCGTCAGCAGAATAATACAACTGGGAGCTCTAGTTATCCACTGTGTGTTTAACTAGCTATTTCATGGTGCATATGACAAGAAAATGTAACAAAAAACGCAGGAGATTGAGGCGGAAAAGAAAATCAGCAAGGAAATGTATATCTTCAATTGATATCGCTTCATAAATAGCAAAACCCATTTTCATGGAACAGCTCATTATGCAGCAAAAGAAGGTGCTAGAATTTGGATATATATATATATAGTAGCCAGTAGGTCCTTCATTGTGCTTCATATATCCATCCAGGAAATGGATGGGTAACATTTGCCGGCCCGGGGCGAACAGTTGACTCCCGGATCGGAAACATTTCTGAGGTGCGTGTGCTTTCGATGGCAGTAAGACACACCAAATTACCAAAAGATAAGAGTTGCGAAGAGAGATACCCACAATGAGAAGCAGAAGAAATAACACAAATAAAAGCAAGGTCCCAGGCACCACATAAAACACAAATACAAACAGATACAAAGAGAAGAAGCTATTCTACTTACTGCATCGGCCTTGATCCAGTGAATACTCCACCAACGGCACCAAGACGACACATAGATGCTCAAAAGTCAAAACCGAAGTTTGGCGTCGATACACAACTAGAATGGACAAATCGCTATAAAAAATAAAACACGCTAAAATCCATTCTACGCCAGGGAGAATGAGTGACGCAACGTAGCGAACTGATGCAAGCGGTTACGTGCGGTGACATAAAATAGGCGACGTGCGTTGACGCGCCATGACGTAACAGTGACGTGATGTGATGTGATGTGATGTGACGAAGCGCATGCGATCACATGCGTTTGTGCTCACGCCGGTGAAAAACCCGCGTTGAGGGGAAAACGAAGATCTTCTGTGCCCAGTGCATAGAAAGCACAAGATGTTGTGCTTGAAAACGGTTTGAAACTTCAATGGAATACTATAGGTTACCTTCACCTCACATAAAAATAACTTCCCTTTTCCCAGGATGAATTGGGACGATATAATGATTAATGCCCCCAAAAATGAAATGGCGTCTCTCGTTCTGATATAATTCACACAAACTAAGTCTACACAGTTTTTTCTGTTTTGTTGAGTTAGGCCCTTTCGGTCTAATGAGACCATTTCAGAACCGGGAGGATGATAGGATATAGGGGGAGACATTGGTCTGGGCAAGCACCCTAGTGAGTCACCGCGGCTGAGCCCGTCCAAAGGACAGGCCACCCAGCCCCAAGGTACTCACTGCACCTGGCTACGGGGTGCGCTCCAAGGGAGCAGCGGTGCCGCTCCAAGGGAGCAGCCCGCATGAGATAAAGTTGCCTGTCCAGCCCGGAGGGGGGTTGCGGCGTGGAGGAGAAGGATTTCAGTATCCTGAGGATAGAAGCACGGAACGGTGTGAAGTCTACACAACCCAATGCAACCGTCCCACGGTTTCTCAATTCCACCAGCTGTTACTTTTCTAGTTCACATATAAGTACTCACTTGTACACATTTGAGCCTTTCTTCATCAATGGGCCAGTTGAGGAATTTCAGCATTCTCCTCAGCTGTCCGACCGGGTCGCTCTTGAGATGCTCATAATGAACAACGAGCACTCGATTTCCGGGCTCTGTCCACTTCTGCACGTGAGCACTCCACTCGAACACCTGCTTCATGACGAAGGTGCGCCAGCCTGTGGAAACCGACGCTAGGTGTCACTACCAGCGCCCGCGCTGACTAGGTGACGCTAGTGGGATAGACGGACTCAGTACGGGCATTTCGCTTTCCCCGTTTGTGCTTCTATCCTCAGGATACTGAAATCCCTCTCCTCCACGCCGCAACCCCCCTCCGGGCTGGACAGGCAACTTTATCTCATGCGGACTGCTCCCTTGGAGCGGCACCGCTGCTCCCGAGGGAGCGCACCCCGTAGCCGGGTGCAGTGAGTGCCTTGGGGCTGGGTGGCCTGTCCTCTGGACGGGCTCAGCCCCGGCGACTCACTAGGGTGCCTGCCCAGACCAATGTCTCCCCCTATATCCTTTCATCCTCCCGGCTCTGAAATGGTCTCATTGGACCGAAAGGGCCTAACCCAACAAAACAAACAAACAAACATTCCGCTTTACTGGACTGGTAGAAACGTCAAACGAGCCCTATATTCATTGTTCATCAACTTTCCTTTGAATGATTACAATAAATGGGTCTCGAATAATCTGTCCTCTGGTCTCAATGAATAGAAGACAAAAAGCACTGTGTCTCACCAAGTATTCGGAGTTCAACAGGCATGAGCCTCAGTCGTTTTTACATAAATGGTAACTTCATTATAGATAATCATCCTTCCCCGAAAGTGGTCAGCACCTTTACGGGATGACAGAAGACCCATATGACCTCACTCTTCCAAGGTGGTTCTATGATTCTCATTTCTCATCCTTTCTGAGATAGCCTCTCCTGGAATTGTACGAGCCTCCCCCTCCCTGAGATGGCTGCATGACCCTCACCTTTCCTGAGGTAGTTGGAGGAGGGTGCCATGCCCTTGTGGCCGCCGAACAGGTAGTTGTGGAAGCTCAGCACGGCCCGGTACGGGTTGCGCACGATCACGATGGCCGTCCGGTTGAAGCGCTGTACCTGGTCGTCACCAAAGTCGTGCACCTTTTGTACGATGGTGGTGCCCTCCTCCGGGCTGGAGAGCTCGCCCCAGTAGCCTGAACAAACATATCGGAGCATGAGGGCATGGTATATTTGGCGCAATGTTCGGGTGGATAGTTTGCCCCAGTCCCCAGAAGCCTGAGCAAAATACATGTAGGAGCGCCAATACAAAAGATAGGAGAATAAATAAAAGGATAGCGGAAGAGACGATAGATATAAAAATACAGTACAATCCCCCCCCCCCCCCCCGCCGCCTACCCTGAGCCTGTCCCAGGGTCTCAGTATGAATAGCCGGAAAGAAGAAGCAACCGGTAGTGTTAGAAAAAAAAGGGAGAGCAAGGGACACGACCATGATCTGGGCTGGATATTCCAGCAAGGGAAACACATTACACACCCTAGTAGCGTAGCACACACAGCAGAAAGACGAGGGCAGCAACATCACAAAATAAATATACTAGTTATATCTAACAGATTAGGCATCATTTCAAAGAAACTCCCACTCGACTGGACCCACGGCGACTCACCGATGCTGTAGAGGCCCATATCGTAGTAGATGCTGCCGGTGAACACGCCCGATGCCAGTTCGAGCATGTAGCGTGTCCAGGTGTTGCCAGATCCCGGGTAGCTGCTGAGGGCCACGATGGGCAGCGTGCCGCGCTCCGCAAATCTACCACGTAGGGAAAACACAGTCACGATAGGCACTGTGTGCCGCGCTCGGCAAACCTACCGCGTAGGGAAAACACGGTCAGAATCGGCAGCGATAGCGCTCGGCAAATCTACCACGTAGGGGAAACACAGGTACTGGGTAATGTGCCACGCTCGGCAAATCTACCACGTAGGGGAAAACACAGTCACGAAACAGCACTCGGCAAATTTACCACGTAGCGTAAAGCTCAGCTACAATAGGCAATGTACCACACTCAGCGAATCTACCGCGTAGGGAAAACAGTCACGAAACAGCACTCGGCAAATCTACCACATATACGGGAAACACAGTCACAAGGGGTAGCAGTTAGGGAAAGCAAGAACGCAATAAATACATCAATGTATCACCGCAGGGGAAAACATCGAAACACTTGAATTATAAATGAATGAAAGCACTTGCTGTTAATCGTAACTCGTCTCGACCTGGAGCATAGACATTCATCATGATTCTCTTTTACTTATGCAACCCAAAGATGCAGCACATCACTTATACCGAACTCAATAAACTTCTGTAGCACCAAGACGCGCCACTTTGATTTTACACTAGAAATACAACTGTGCACCGATTTGCTCAACCTCAACACCGCAAATGGAGGAACACCTTTCCCGGCTGACCGAAAATTATACATCATCACAGAAATGATGGTGACAGACTGCAAAAGTAATATATGCTCACAGGTTGCGAAAATACCACAATCGTTCGTCGCAGACCGCAATGACATGAATTTGCCAGGACTGACATGTAGCATGACCATATTTCTTACAACATAAGCACCTGTCGTATGCTCATGGTTATATTCCCGTGTGCGTAGACCAGAAAATGGAGAAAGGTGACACTTGGCGGACTGTTAAACGACCGTTGCCACAGTTACGGAGTTCTTTAAGGAATTGTAGGTTTTTCCATCCTTTCTCTGAAGTAGTGATGGTTTTGGGCACGACATGAGAGAAGAGTCATGATGTCGACACCTAAATGTATGGATGCCTATTTGTCAGAGTCATGCGAAGTAGAGGCAAAGGAAAAATGGTCACGCATTCATGCATTTACATAAGCTTTTTGCTCCAGTATTTCACATGCATGGCCACCGAATTGATACCTAATGTTTAGTGTGTACACGATGGGAAAGGGCCAGAGTCAACCCAAAATAACAAATTTATTTTTTCCCACATCTCACCTGATTCCATACTGACTGCAGCCCTCGACTCCTTCCCAAGGCCAGCGAACCGGTTGCTGCTGCAGTCGCACGCGCACCTCACCATCACCGGAAGTGGACGCTTCCGGTGCCGCTCTGAAATAAAAGAAATCGGGCGGTCAGAAGTAATATTTCATATCCTATGTAAACGTTATAGCTTATCTGGTTATGCCTGTTGCGCTCTGGAAAAAAAAAAACTAAGACGACTTCACAACAGCTAATGTAGCCTGGAATTACATGGCTTATTGCTTACGGTTTATATCCACGAATTTAATCCCTCACTTGCATATATAATGGCACGCTACGCTACGTTAACCTGAGCATTAACCCACTTAAACGCGTGCGAACAGCTGCCCACATTATAAACACATAATTCATTTCATTTCGGAGGCGCGTTGCACGGCTCGAGTGAAACAAGTTGAGAAGTCTATATCCGCCGTGCATAATCCCTCCCAGTGAGCTATATCACACACCCCAGCACTGAAAGCAGTCCTGCGATGACGAAACCGGACCCTTGATGTAATCCACTTGTAGCCTGGGGCACGGAGAGTCAGGTCCTCAATGAGCACGGGCCCCTGGGTGCGACCCTGCGAAACACCTCTCTCCTATGTCGGGGCATTAGTGTTACGCAATGACCGGAGGGCATAGACGATCGATAACTATCTGGGAGTGGACATCCTCCCCGCAGGGAAGCGGTCATCGAGCGAGGAGTCACGAGCGTCCATATGAGAAGGTCCTACACGATGGTCTTCATCGAACCGTAGAGCGTTCGGCGGTACGTCAGGTAAAGCACCATTCGGTGCACGGTGTTCATTCATGCACGCTTCACTTAAATGTAAAAAAACGCACAGTTTACGTTGCAAGATAGTCCGAGCATTTTTATAGTTTACCACATGTCTTGATGGCACACTTCGAGAAGCATTGAGGTCTTATCTATAAGATTGGGCGCTACACGACGTAATATCATCTTAGTTCTCAAAGCTCCCACAAACCGTTCCGTGATGTAACACGATCTTGCACGAATTCACGAGCCCGTGTGAACCTCGTACAAAGTTTGTCCGGGCACTGTCGGAAAGTTTATCCCCAGTTCACACGGCGTTTAGCCACGTTTGACCGCCATATAACTCCGCAATCTAGTTATGGACGGCCTACGTTGAAATTTCAAGACAGTTCAGCATGAAACCACATTGAACTCCCGTTCTTCGATGCGTGCAAGTGTTTATTGATTAACCCGCGCCCTGCTGGGGGTCCTGGATTTCCACGCCCTGCTGGGGGGGGTGTTCAAACACCCCCCCCCCTTCTAACTCGGCTCCTGGGCCACGTAGCGATACGCGGAAGGCGGCGTTCGAAAGGGCGTAAAAAATAATGACGAAATCACTTCGGTCAATTTTTTGGTCAGGTCAAAGGTCAGGTCACCAGAGGTCATTGAAGGCAAAATTTCGCCGATTTCCAGGTCGAATGTCGACAATTTCCAAGAAGCCATCGCATAACTCGGGAACCAATAGAGCTACAGCGCTGCGGAAAAGCGCATTCGATAGCCCTATTAACGCTCTTTCTGAGTAATTCTCTCAGATTTGACCTAGCGTCAACGGTTTTGCCTGCAGGGGGTAAAAACTGCAAAAATAGCCGATTTTTTCGGAAACAATTTTTCTGCAATAACTTTTGACCCAAACCTTGTACGAGCTTACTTTTACCATCATCGTGTTCCTCTCGTCAAGACGCATCGAATGAACTATAACTTGACCTTGAAAGGTCAACTTGAAAATTTGACCTCAGGTCAAGGTCATGACCTGACCGGAAAGGGTCATGTTGCATATCAGTCGATCCGTATCGTCGAGCTGAACACATCTAAGGCGTTTTCATCGCTCTAGCATGCCTCTAGCAAAAGTTATTTGCGAAAAACTGTTAGATACCATTCGTGACCTAAGATGACCTCAGGGGCATAACCAGGGGTCACGGACACCATTTTCATGTTCAGTGTGTCTAAACCACTTGTAATTCAGTGTTTGGGAGTGTTTATAATGCTTTTCGTCCAAAAGAGGCGCATTTCAATTTTCTCCCATTGACTTATAATGGGGAGGTCGCAAAATTGACCTGACCTTAGGTCATCGATATCAAAATTCTGAGATATACATTTTGTACATGCTATTGCTCTTAGTAATCGCTGAAAGTTTCAAAGCGATCGGTCACTCGGTGTAGCTATGGCAGACATTGAAACTTTTTATGAGGTGAGGTCACTTCAAGTGACCTGGTGACCTGACCTTGAATGACCTTGGTCTGAAATTTTCACAACATGTGTAGAATTGATGTGTGATAAGGTGTACCAAAAACGGCGGCGCTCCGCGCCGCCGTTTTTGAGATATTCGCGAAAAACCACAGGGGGGGGGGTGTTCAAACACCCCCCCCCCCAGCAGGGCGCGGGTTAATGATGTTTAGGTAAGTCATATTACACACCGAAACAAAGATACCGGCTGCTTGTAATTGCCTTATTCAGCAATACCCAATGTCCGTGCAATATTTATGTTACCTCGTGAGTATTAAATAATTTGGCGATATCCGAATAGTTAGACGATAAACGACTGATACCTTACATCAAATCATCGACAGTATCAAAGCTAGCAACTCAAGGCCCTCACCTACCCCCAAAACCACAGCTTGCAGCGACCCAGAAACGCGAAACCCCACTTTGGTTTCACGCATCGTTGACTTTTGCGTCAGTCGGCTGCCTCAGCACCGTCGTGACGAAACGATGCAAGTATATCGCCGCGTGACTTAAATTGTTGAACGCTTACGAACCGTGAAGATAGTGGTGGACTGAACCGAGATGTGATACTAGTCATGCAGAATGTAGATGCGTTTTGATCGTATCCTTATATGTGCTGATGCAGATTGCATGTTCCGTTGAAGATGTGTGATAAAAAAAGAATGTAACGTTCCGATAAGACATTGCAAGTAAAGATGTTCAAATTACATACATCAAGAAAGCAGAAGGCAAGCGAGGATAGGTAATTCATCTTACTCTTCCCCTAGTTGTTACGAGCGAGCGAGCGCAGCGAGCGAAGTGAGTCTTTTCAATATAACGGAAAAATCTCAGTATGAGCGGCCCGGCCCGGCCCGGCCTGTAACGCTTTTGAGAGGCTTATATCTCAGCAACCGCTGGACCGATTGGCCTGCGGTCTTTTTTGTCTTTACTGGGGCGATTTCGCTGAAACTTGGCATACAGGTAGGCACCCACCAGGCAATGCATTCCCATGTGTTGCGGTTAGGATGCTACTGCACGTGCGCACGTGTAGGGGGCGTTTCCAGATCTCGAGAACGGCTGGGCCGATTGCGCTCAAATTTGGTACACGGTTGGGGACCAGTTAGTAGGGTGCCGTGCAAAAGTCATTTTGGACCCCGTTTGCACGTGCGCACGTGCAGAATGCCGCTTCCAGATCTTAGGAACGGCTGGGCCGATTGCGTTTAAATTTGGCACACCGCTAGCGACCGGTTAGAAGGGTGCTTTGCGCAAGCCCGTTGGAAGCATCCTCTCGCCCTTCCGCACGTGCAGGGCTCACTATCTCGCTCGCTCGTTCTTCGCCCAAAGGGCGTTTTACTGGTTAGTATATTCATAATTAAATGGGTCGGAGAATAATATGGGAAATGTACAATCTTAGCCATAAGTAATGGGTCGGAGAATCTGGAACCATAAGCATACCACAACTCCCATCGTGCTATTGCGCTGTTTGCAAGGAATTCAGCCGAAAAAAAAACAGTGGTTAGGCTCTAATTCAGGCATTTATCCATATTGTTTTTGCGCTTCGCACCGGAACGCACCCACAGGCCTCATTATCACTCTGGTATACAGTATGCAGTATGCACTGGCCCAATAAAACGCTGCCAACTGCACTGGCAGTACCCGTGACGTCAAAGTCAGGCGAACCGTTACGTCGTTACGTCACCGGTTCCGACGTGACGCCCGTGGCGGGGTCTGAGGTAGGGTGGAGAGGAGCGAGGTGAACTGAGGGAGAAGCTAGGTGGACTGAAGTTGAACAACCAGATTTTGGCAGTGTGTGTTGAGAGATGACCGTGAGATAAAACGGTGATGGCTCCAGTTCGGAACTGTTCATGGAGTTCGAATGACAAAGTTCACAACTGAAGTCAACAAGTTCAAAGCAACTAGAAGACAATTACTACGAGCTAGCAGGCCATGGAACACATTTCATTCGCGCAATAAGAGCTGAGAAAAACTTAATATCGACACCACCACATACATTGCATAATGCTAGGTTGTTAAAACAGAAATCACTAATGATCTGCAGAATCACGACAATCACCCAATTACGCCACTAACCTCTTGATAACGCTGAATCAGCAGGAGTCTGCACAGTTGACCCGGTATGAGTCACTAAGTAACAGCGAAGGCCGTGGAAGGTGTGGGTAAAGATGATGACAAGACTGTCATGAGAGAGTTAGTGATGACTATGTCATGTCCGATTGCAGCGAAGTTCGGGTGCAGGGCGCTGGCGCCTGGCGGGCTGAGTTCAACAATTCTTCAAAATTACCAAGGTCAGTTGGGCTGCAACCAAAGCGGGAACATATAGGTATTTAAGGATGGCATATGATCTAAAAATGGAAGGCTCAGCTGAGCCATGGGAATAACCTGATTTCATTGGAGGCACTAATCAGGAGGTGCGTTTGGAAAACCGAGTCATCATAAGGCAGCAATCCTGACTCACCTGAGTAAAAGTTATGCACCGTTCAGCGTGACTTATCTAGAAAGTTTCGTGTAAGACACTGCAATGCATTCGTTCAAAAAAGGTACATTTTATGACTGTAAGCCTAGCCATAAGTAATGGATACAATTTTCCGTGCGGGCACTTTTTTCAGACCACTGATACTATATCTAGGTAAGCTTTCTCTATATATCAACACCCTAGATTATTCAAGTAATATCCTCCCAGCTTGGGAGAAACCCTTCCATTGGAGTCGTCCTTCAAGGCCATTCCACGAACTGAGGGTGATTTAGTTCAATCGGTGGGCGATTTGCCTGAGGGAACACCATGCCGGGAGGTAAATTTCAGGTAAATTTCACCAGCAGGTGGCATGGTAACACAAACAGGTAATTATGGGAGGACGAAAGAGATACAGAGGAAGAGAGAGAGAGAGGGAGAGAAAAAAGAGAGGGAGAGAGAAAGAAAGAGAGAGAGAGAGAGAGAGAGAGAGAGAGAGAGAGAGAGAGAAAGAAAGAGAGAGAAAGATAGAGAATGAGAGAGAGAGAGAGACCATTCTTTCCAAATCAAGAGTACGCACTACGGGTATAATAGTCATAATTCATGAAAGATTCATGAAAGAAATGATTCATGAAATTCAGGCTTGCAATACGAAATACCAAACATCCTATTCCTGTCGGTGTGCAACACGGACAATAAAAAAGTTGAAAAAGTTTCAAAAAGTTTACATCCAATCGTCATCTCCAGTCCGCATCTCCTTACTCCACTCCACACAACTAAAGTAGTTTTGCTGAAGCAATTCCACGCACTTCAGCTGTCCTGAGTCATTATTAGTCCACTCCCCCCCCCCCCCGCCCCGCTCCGCAGTTCCCCGAACAGTTTCACGCTCCCATCGCCATTCCAGACTGGATCCGGCGTTCCATATCTGCTCCCGTTACTTTCACCGCACACACATAGCAGCAGTGAGAGCCACGACAACCTTGGGCCTTGTCAGTGATCACCTGTATCCATCAGTCTCCCATCTACTGATCTGTCTTCGTTTCGAATCTCCACTATCTTTGTCAGCCTCCGTTGACATATCGGCTAAAGTGAAATGGATTCCCTGCGAGACCCTATGACCGATTGGGAGATTCCACCACACCGCACAGTACATAGGAACAGCGCTTTCTATGAACACCAAATGCAAACAAAAACATGTGTTCAACGTCATTTAGTTCCGGAACAGTCCTAGCGAACCATGAAACACCACGTTTCTATTTCTGTTTTATGTGACTGTTTTTAGTCGAACTGGGTTGACAAAACGAAGGTGGTGGTCAAACCATGGTTACGCTCTGGAACCAAACGGTAACCACATAGTCATAAGTCATGTCTGTTATTCACCGGACGTATAAAGCAAGAGCAACATAGGGCCTTGAGAGCAACGACTTGAAAGGCAGACCGGTCGCAGCTGCTGTTTCGACGTCTAAATACGTCAGAAAGAAACGCACGTGGAATTAGTAATCAACAACTTCCCAGTTGAGCCTCTCCCTATTTCACATCACCGTCTGTATATCGTTCCAAATTAGTTACATGACGACAATTTATAGGCGATGTTCCCTCAAAGTTTCGCAACTCGGCGCCACGGGAGACGTTATGGGGTTTTGCGCAACTCACCATACGGTGGGCTGGGAGATCCAGCGCCTACTCGTCCCTATCATTAATCTAGCGCAGATTCGAGGCCGGACGTGAAGTCAGCTGAGACCGAAAGGGCAGGAGGGAAGGATGGGGACGGGAGAGGAGAGAGCCGAGAGGGCATGGCTCGAGGAACGGGAAAGATGGAAGGGGACATGACCTAATGGGATTGGAAGGAGGTGAGAGGAAGAATGGAAAGGGAAGAACGGGAATATAGCGCGACGAACGGGTCCAAGTGCAACAATCTGCCGTCTCACACCCATGGCCAGCCTAAGAAAGAACGATGTTAAGGCGCCTGGATCACTTTGCACGTGCTTTGGTCACTGTAAATGTATCGCTTAGTGAAAATGTTTATGAAAAGTCATAAGAATTGTTATCGGATACATTTCAGGCAATACAAAATCACGTGCATCAATGGCGGTTGGCCTTTTAATCCATTTTCAGTTGGGTTTACAAACTATTGTCCAGAATTGGAGGATCAAAAGCATGCGATAGCATGCTTTTGCATCCGGAAATTCCCATTGGTGGGTCGCTGAAAAAAAGTTCGGCTGAACCTGTTTGTCAGTGAGTATGTGAGTATGTGAGTGAGTTTGTCCAAGCTTTTTTGGACCTGGAGTCAAAATGGGTGGACCGATCGGGACGAATGTGGGACCGTTCGATTCGTCTCCGGCGAGGTAAACTTTTGGTGCTGGCCTCGGTTCGCTCAGTGCTTCGTGGCACATGCTATTCCGTTTCAAAGTTTCGATGACACGAAATTTTTTGTCAAGGCTACAGGTCAATCCGAGGTCACGGGCAAAGCCACACTGGCGGGACACATCGGTAACACCTTGAACCAGTTTCCAGGGGGGTCACCGTCTGCGAGGGGTGCAGGCTGCACGTGCGGGGGGCGGAAAACCGTTTTGACGTGAGGCCCTCTGGCTCAAAGAAATTTTGAGCTATCAACCTCAAAATCGGTTCAGTGGTAGCCCCAGGCAAGGCCTCCAAAATAGAGCACATTTGATTGAGCTAAACTCCGTGGTGCATGAGCTATGCACGTGCAAGCCGATTGCACCCCTTCGTACGTTGCCACGCCTGCAGGGTAAACGGCAGCTCTAACTGGTTCAAAACTTGCAGGTCATAAGAAGAATACATTGAGTCATGACATTCCGGCGAGATAATATCCGAGGGGTGCAAGCTGCGCGTGCGGGGGGCGGATAACGGTTTTGACTAGGGATCCTTTGATCCCGGGAAACGTCGAGCTAGCGACACAAAAGTCGGTACACTGATAGAACTAGACACACGTTACAGGATGTTATGAAAATGACTGCACTGGGGTGCCGGGGACATGAACTATGCACGTGCAGTTAATTCATATCTTACTGTAGGTAGATGTCCACACCAATCTCACGTGCTTCCAAACATTTTTGGGATGTTTCGGTCAAGGCCCTAAATACAAGGTTGCACGGACTAATTTCTACTAAATCTACCAGAATATAGTTTACCGGTTGGGTATTTTAATAACTATTCAATCAACACTTCTTTATTATTTTCTCGTTATCATTTATAAGCAATTTTATAAATTGACTTTCAATTTGCTTGCCTTTTACTGGCAAAATAACTTTCTAGTATTGGGTCAACATAGTTGTGTAGCAGTAGGAACCATATCTGGCAAAACCCCAATGCCTACATACAGCAGAAAAGCAGCCACCAGGTGTCGCCACAGTCGCCACTTGGTCGCCACACAGATGTCGCGCGCGTCGCCAATCGCCACACTACCGATTTCCATAAGGACGCATATGTACGGATATGTATTGGAAAGTCGCCTTTAAGGATTACGCTTACATCCTTTGCTTATGAGGTCGGTGGTTGGAAATTGGGAGGGGCTCAGCTATTTTCGACCACGGATATGGCTTTATCAAATGATGAGGAACATGCTGATAAGCGTTTTATGTGTCATAACAGCACATAAGTATTTTTAATCATTTTTCAAAAATAGCCAATCCGCCGTATCCTTCAGTGCAAAGTGCCGTCGGTCAGTCCCGACGTGACGTCACGCAGGGAATTTGCCAGATTTTCCTACTAGACTTCGACACCCCCGGGTTTCGGTTAGTTTCAGGTTCAGTCCAAGCTCAGTCTGTGTTTCGGTGGTTTGGCCCGGTGTGTGCCCTCAGTGCCGTTCCTCCAATTCTGGCCCAAGGCAACGCAAGAGCGCTGCCGGCATCTAGTTTAGGAGGCATAACACCAAATGATTAGTTTTGGTGTCGCTTCGTCGACCGTAAATTGTAGAACCAAATGGAGATTCATGCCACAAGTCATACCTGTAATCCGTATGTGTCCTCGATAATGCTTATACAAGTTGTCCAAACCAATACCACGAATTCCCATCGAAAGAAATTGGGCCAACGCAATCCCATAATCCTGAATTTTCATCACCAAATTGTCATCACCAATCGATCGGCGTCCGTCATTCGTCCATGCCTCCTCGAGTCCCCGTCCAGCACTGCGCACGGCGCGGTCCACAGCGCTCGTTAGGTACGGTCTCATGGGACCGCCACCGCCGACGCCGCCGCTGACTCCTCACGCCCGTAGACTGCCGCCGGCCGAGGCTGAGGTTCTATGGTTGACGCTGACGCAGCTAGGGCGAATAGTTTCGCACTCTCATGGTGCGTGGTGACACGTGGGTGGAGCCATGAGGGTCGCGGGTTGAGTCGCTTGAGTTGCGGGCTCAGCCGGTTGAGCTGACCGGGATGAGTGATGACCGAAAGTTTGTAAATCATTACAGTGTATTACCAGTCAAGATGTATAATAGGACTCTACTGATGTCTTATTCCCCATAAACTTGACTGGTTCGGCTCAACCCTCTAAACAAACAAGAAAACGGTGAACGACACGCTCCAGATCTTACTGTACCCCAATTAAATCGCATCTAACTTGTTCAAACTCCGAAACCCGACCAGTCCAGGGTCTATGACCGAAACCAGTTAAATTCTAGCCCGACCCAGGGTGCACCTCGATCTAACACGACCGATAACAGACGATGCCTCATCGGTCCAAGTTCACGTGTCTTCGGACACTGTCTAACAAGTTAGCTAGGGAGTGAAGTTCATGTCAACCCTACAATTTAACCCAGCAAATACCGGCCATTTTTCTTCTCAATATAAATGCAATGATAGTGAATAAGCGTGACCTACTGTGTGCTTTTGTGTATGTTTATGTTGAGTTCAGGCGATGACCGGTGCGGCGACACTACTAAAGACGGCTTTAAATTAACCGTGGTTGACTAAAGACCAGACTTGTAAGCGATTCAACTCTGATTGAATCGATTCTCATGAATCGCTTGTAAATGCCGACTCACTGTGATTGAGTCGGTTGAATCACCTCTTGTCGCCATATGAGTTGTGATTGAATCGGTCACACACAGCAACTTAAAGTGATTGAGTCGGCAACTCATCTATTCAAGTTGATTGAATCGACAAAATGATTCAATCACAATGTGCTGGGAATTGCTTAATCTATGACTATATGTACTACTATATTATGTAGAAATATATGTGGCATTTGCATCACAGACACACACATTGCACTGCAAAATTTTGAGGTATTTTGTCAGTATTATAAATGCGCATGGCTATCATGATTAAAAAAAAAAACAATAATTTTGTTGAAAGTTTTAATCAAACTGAAAACACAAATTATACATAAACGTTGATGCATGAACATGGAAAAATGCATGTTAATTTATTTCCAGTGCATGAAAGCACTGCTATCAAGTTAACAGTAGCGGGTGCACATTGCTCAACACACATGGTTTCAGTTTTACATATTATGTTAATCTTTACATTTTCAATGACCTGTTTCATCAGGACATTTGTGAGCAAGCAAAACATATTTATGCATGCACAATGCATGTTCACATTAGAATTTTGTAACCTTAGTTAATAATTTGGACAGAGGGCCATAAATTGCTTGGTCTAATCCATTGTCAAAATCGCTTCACATTTCCCAGCAGAATCAGCGTTTACCTATCAACATAAAGAATACCTTAGCTTATGAGCATTGATGGATCTGTCATATAGATAGGTACTGCCGTGGCTTTCAGTTTCACAAAAGTAAAGATACAATGGCGAAAACTTGATACATAGCCTACTATTAAAAAGAAAACTTTCAAACACCTCCATTTCACCTGCACCATCACCCAAAAATGAAAACTATTGCTTTCATAGCTCAACAAACAATCTTGTGCTGTTTGGTGTTCTTCGCCCTCTAGTTTTATGGATCGCTAACAGTTTTTGCATTCGATGCTAAATTCTGATTAGAGATTTGCCAGACTGCTCGCAATACTTGCCATATGCAAGCCACGCAGAATACATTTTTATGTCGCAGCTGCGTCAATATACGCTGTAACTATGTTGTAGTGCTGGGCGTAAATGCAGATCGTAAAACTAATTTATTAGCATTTTACTGTTAGATAATTTTTCCTTAATTTTTCCTTTCCTAAAAACTGTTTTCCACGCCTACTAAAATACGCATAGTTCAATCAAAAAACATAAACTATTTATTTTATATATTTCTGCTGCTTGATTCAAGATGGTCGCCCACTTAGCGCATGCGCATTTGAACCCAGCTCCGCGCCGTATGAAGTGACCTTGGTGTCGTGGGAGCTTGGAGTTGTTATTTTGTTATTGAAGTTATGGATAGTTGAGGTAGCTTTAACATGAGAGCATTCAAACTTATATTATGTAATTGTTGAACAGCTTCGTAAGTATCGATATTCCGTATCATTGTTAGTAAAGAAAACTTGTAGCGCGCCGGATATGTCTAGTCCTGTGTCTTGTTTTACCATTGCTTCATAAAGTATCAAACAATCCTTTTTATGGCTGATCCTGATCACCAGCTATTTCAGTTTGGGTATCACAATTGGTTTGCAAATTTTGGTCCTTTTCGATGACGCTGATGATGTGTAGTAGCATTCTGTGAAATTTTGCATTTGTTTCCTTTTGTAAGCAGATAAATAAATTTTATAAGTCCTCTGGTAGCTTCATTTGTAACAGAACTTGAGTATTCTGAACTTAAATTATCATCTTTACACCATATTTTTGTAAATACTTAAAATTTTGTTGAATTAAGTATAGATTTGGTACTTTTCTATATTTTTTATTCGCTCGGTTTGTTATTGGTATTCTCCCAGTGTATTTAATTGGTATCGGTTTGGTATCAATATCCAAAAAAAAAAATAATTGGCATTACATATCGGTATATATTATATATAACATGTTGATTGAATCGAGTTGAGTTGAATCATGAGTTGAGTCATTCCCTGAATCACTGCTAATGGGATGAGTCGTGATTGAGTTGAATCACAAGGCCAATGAGTCGTGATTGAATCGCTTGGAAAATCTGACTGTTTGATTGAGTTGTGATTGAATCGGTCATTTCATCAAGTGAGTCGTGACTGAATCAACTGAATTTTTTTGAATCGTTTACAAGTCTGCTAAAGACGGCTTAAATTAACCGTGGTTGACTTATTGGTGGATTCAGAAGCTGCTTTTATAGATAGTGTTGAACGGCTTATACGTTTCCAGTTGACAATGTTGTCCGATGCAAATCAGCGCGTTTAAAGGTAGTGTGCCAGCTTTCCTGGACCGTATGGAGTTAATGGCCCAGATAAGGAGAACCGGATTTTTAGAACTTATCCATACCTTCAAAACTCATGGAAACGTCTTAAATTCTTCAAATTTTGAGTACCCCAGTGCGAAATTTGCCCCGACGGGTTGTCGGTCGTACCCCAACCACATTTCACAGCACTATGAACAATAAATGCACGCACTGAAATCGCTATTACCGATATGCTCATCCAATCAAGTTTCGATAAACCCGTTCATCATCATCTCCTGCGGTTTCGAACACGCCTGTTAGGTGGTGCGGTAGACCGCGCCCAAAGCCAGGGCCCCGGTAACGTGAGGTAGTCGAGTCGGGGCAGCGTGCGCTGACCCAAGCCGGGGCCGCGCGTCCTCCCGGTGTCATGTGATAGCCCGGGGCTGCCCGCGGGGATGCGGTAGACCGCGCCCAAAGCTGCGGCCCCCATAGAGATATTGTATACATAGAGATGACATGCACTTAAAATCGTGGCGATTCAGTGGGTCTTTTTAAGCAACTTATTTTCAGCCAGTAGCGTGCCAATATGGCTGAGGCATTGTTGGCCTGAAGAAATTATTACGTAGCGAGCGAAGCAAGCGTAGTCTTTCGTAGATTAACAGAAATTTCTGAGTATGAGCGGCCGGCCGGCCGTGGTTACGCTTTTGCGAGGCTTATATCTCAGCAACCACTTGACCGATTTACATTCGATGATTTTTCTAGGGTAGCTTCATTCCTTCTACCAAGTATTCAAATATTCTCGATGCATGTGGGTGACCGCTTATGCACGTGCCACGTGCAAAACGAAGAGGTGTCAGTTTTGCAATTGTTGCAATATCTTGGTAACTAATTGGCCGATTGCGCTGAAAGTTGGTATGTATGTAGGCACCCACTAGGCATTGCATATCCATGTGCCACAGTTGGGGTGCTGCTGCACGTGCGCACGTGCAGGGGTCGATTCCAGATCTCGAGAACGGCTGAACCGATTGTGCTGAAATTTGGTACATGGTTAGGGACCAGTTAGTAGGGTGCCGTGCAAAAGTCAGTTGTGACCCATTTTGCACGTGTGCACGTGCAGGGTGCCGCTTCCAGATCTCGAGAACGGCTAGGCCGATTGCGCTCTAATTTGGCACATCGCTAGGGACCGGTTAGTAGGCTGCAGTGCACAAGTTAGTTGGATGTGTCCCTTGCAAATTCGCTTGTCCAAGGCCCACCCTCTCGCTCGCTCCGTTGATCGCCCCAAAAGGCGTTTTACTGGTTAAAAATATTGCTGTTCTTTCCTGGCTGATTTCATTCCTGAGGTAAGCAATGAAATTTGTAACATGATTTCATTTTGTGTTTTATTGAATTCCTTAAAAGCTCGCCCAAAAACATTCTCTCTCATTCAGGCTCTCATCAACCCGGCAGGCGGTGGACCTCCCGGCCACCTTCCGCGCAGTGGGGGAGGGGGCATTTTTTTGCCCCCCTCCCGTATCTCCGAAACTACTGGACGGATCCGTAACATTCAAACGATGTTCGATAGCCCTGTCAAATTTGTCGACGGAACTTCAATTTCATTCACCTCGGGGTCACCGATGACGTCACAGGTCAGGTCAAAGATAAAATGTTTCGCGTACGTTAAAAATAGGGCGTACGTTGCCTAGTATGTGTTGCCATTAGAGGTCACTGACAATACCATGTCAGGTCACAGGTCAGGTCACCAAGGGTCAGCACATGAACCAACTTTACTATTTACTAGGGTTGTGCGATGCATGTTTTATGGCCCCCCTGACATGGTCCCCCCCCAAAAAAAAGGTTACAGGTCTAAGGTCATTTGGGTCAGGTTCATGGAATTTTCAGGGTAGGTTCCTTGAGATTTGGTCAAGTTTGGCGCTTTCGGTCAACCGTCGTGAAAACGGCATCTCTGAACCTTTCTGAGCAGGGTGCAAGCTCAAATATACATATGTTGCATGTTCCCATTCAATGATACATTAACCCTCGCCGGACCTATTGGTTTTCTACATACGCGCAGGCCGAGGGGGGGGGGGCGGGTACGACCCCCCCCCTCGCCGTTTCGCCCCTGGTGGAGCTAGCGCGTCGCGGAAAAAACGAGCGTGTGCGCCAATACGAGACGCAGAGATTGGTACCCGATTTTAAGGTCCTAGGTCAACCGGTGACCTCTGAGGTCAGGTCAAGTGCCCCAAGGTACGGTTCAGTTTTTGGTGAATAACTTCGCAAAAACGGCCGCAGAGCGCCGATTTTGGCAGCATCGTGTTTGCCTCGCTCAGGCGCGTCGAATGATATACTTTTTGTCCGGGTCAGGTCAACTTTGGGTGTTGACCTCAGGTCAAGGTCAGGTCAGCACCCCCAGGTCACGAAGTTGGTCGAAAGAGGTCATGTCGCATATCATTCGATTCGGCAGGCCCTCCTGAGTCCATTGGTGGCTTTCAAGACTTGCTAGCTCAATTTGATCAAGAGTTATTGACGAAAAACTAATATGACCTTGATGACGTCATAAATGACGTCACGCAAGGTCAACATTGCAAAAGTGACGCATCTAACCTTGCAAGGAGTGCATCAAATCACGATTCTGTGTGCTTGAGATAGTTGGAGATTGTTCCCGGTGCCAGAATAGCAGTTTTCATTTTTGCCCATTGACTTATAATGGTGAGGTCACGAAAATGACCTGACCTCATATGACCTTTAGGAAAAATCCGAGATATACAAGTTGTGGGACTCATAATGGATACTAGATCCTGCAAGTTTCATTTCCCTGTGACATCTCCTCTGGCACTGACGGCGTTGCGAAGTTGCGACACCTGAGGACCATGCAGAGGTTCACTTATGACGTGATAGGTCAGTGACCTGACCTGACCTGAAAATGCGGTTGGTGTCACAAGATGCGGCTTGGATCAAAGGTATGCCAAGTTTCAGCTCTCTATCGCCTGCGTGTTCGGAGCTATCGTGAAAAACCCTATAGGGAGGCGGCACCCGCCCCCCCCCCCGTCGGACGGCGAGGGTTAACCCGCGCCCCACTGGGGTCTGTGTATAACACGCCCTACTGGGGGGGGGGGGGGGCTATTCATAGCCACCCCCCCCCCCCTCCTAACTCCGAAACTACTGGGCCGATCGTCAAAATTCAAACGGCGTCTGATAGCCCCGGAAAAACTGTCGAGCGAAACCTAATTTCATTGACCTCGAGGTCACCGACGACGTCACAGGTCAGGTCAAAGTAAAAATTATTAGCATTTTGGCTTGTTCACATTTTGGGCTCTGGCCGCCGTCTTAGAAGTCAGATCAGGCTAATTTTTGGTTTCCACACTCGTGAACAGATGCTCTAGATACCTTGAGGGTACCAAACTTGTACTTTGATTTTCAGGTCAGGGTCAGGTCATCACAGGTCACGAAAATATTATATCATCCGTCGGTCACGTGACACATGTTTTATGGTCCATTTAGGCCATAGATTTCGAATTTGATGTCGTCTGTGTCATTCGAGGTCATTTTGAGTCGAATTTAGCCTAGGTCAGGTCACTTTCAGGTCAAAAAGGTCAATTTTTGAAGTTAAAATTTTTCAAGAAAAAGGTGTCTATTGCATGCAGTTTGAGCTCAGGAACACGATGGTGCCATTTATATTGGTGTGTGATGTCAAATACGTACTAAAAAATTGATTTGAAAAATTAATAATTGTGAATTTTTTGCAATAATGCGTATAACTTGGCCATTTTTGAAGATATTTAGCTAAAACTTGCTAGAGTTAGTCATAATCATGCGTTCTGTCACATATATTCCGGTTTTTTCGAAAAGTCAAAAACTTTTTGAAAAAAAATATAAAAATATAAATTTTGAATATTATTATATAAAATTTTCGAAATTTTCAAAATTTTGAAAATCCGAGATAGCAGTTTGATAGCGCGGTCAATTCTGAGTCCTTTCATGCAAAGAAATTGGATCTAGCTTAAAAACTGAGCCCTTGGGAGCGATTGCCGTGGTTCAATGTTTTGCGTCGAAATCGGACGAACATGACGTCACTCTGACGTCATTTCCGGCCGACCTATGGTAGCTACGAAGTTCAAATTTTGACACAAGGTGTCAAATTGATGCAGCCGAAGGTACTGAAAGTTTGGCGTCGATCCGTCAAGCGGTTTGGAAGTTATTGCAGAAAAACGGGAGGGGGGGCTATAAATAGCCCCCCCCCCAGTGGGGCGCGGGTTAATGATACATCCAGTACCTGATACGAGCATAAAGTTAAACATGCCTAATTTCATTTCAATAATAACGCTCGAAAGCGTCACAGCTAGACAAAAAAGAAAAACTGTACTTAAAAATAAGCGGATGTGAACACAATCTCCTTGACCGAATCCTTACAAAATGCAAGTCACGGGCCATGGCACCCCAGAAAACCTTGCTTAAAAAGACCCACTGAATCGCCACGAAATCAAGTGCTTTAACATAGGCGTGTCATCTCTATGTATATAAGACCTCTATGGCGGCCCCGGCTTGGGTCAGCGCACGCTGCCCCGACTCGGCTACCTCACGTTACCGGGGCCCTGGCTTTGGGCGCGGCTTCTGCTCATACTTTGTGGTGCGGTGGTGGTGCGTCGGGCCGCGCGCTCTGACTTTGGCCAAGAAAAATGCGTCAGCTGATCATTGTCATTTCTGCCACTTGCGTGTGGTGAAATGGGGTCATAACTTATGAGACGGCTTTTTCATATCAATTATTTTACATAAAATCATATTTTAAACCATAAATAATGTTCGACAGCCAAATAAAAGAAACAATACCAATACAGGCTTACAGTTTAAGGCTCGACATTGTGTTGTCTACGATTAGACAGCTGATAACTCATTCCCGTACGTCGTAACTCTATAATGACCTTTGCTTATTGTCACATGTGCGCCGCATTCGCGATTGTTGCCGACGCCTGTTTGCAGGTCAGCCCACTACAGTTGTTATACATATCGAAAAACCGATAAACTTAAGCCGTAATCGCCACGCCATATGTGGAAGGCTTTTGGTGTCAATACATACATACATACATACATACTTTTAGGCGAAAAAGGCACTATTCCAGGCCCATTTTTGATTTTTTTGCGATATTAGGTAAAAACAGAAGCTTCTTATCCTAGGAAAAATAAAATGGGAAATCTTTCAAAGGTGGCACACTACCTTTAATGTCTGTACAAAGGGATGTTAACAAAAAACCGCAGTTATTCCAGGCTGTTTAAGCTGCGGCCGCGGGCTGGAGGTCTGACCGCTCAACACATCCATCAAACATAGTATTGGATGTTTTGAGTCGACATATTCTGGACCAAAATGGTCTTCTAAGACCCCCGTAGATGATGAATACTCAGTGGTGACTTCCTGATGATTATTTCCTGAATTTATATGCCATTATTCCCACAGACACTTCCGCTGCTCACAACTCAATACTGGAATAACTCGTGTATTCCCGACCGCACCAAGCTAACGGTGTCGGACGTTCCAGAATAAGAATTCCAACAAAAACCTCCTCAGGTGCTCGTCAACTTCCCACCCAAATTCTCCACCTGGCCCTCCAGCTGCCAGTGATCGTTTTATGAGCCATTGGAAGGCAAACCCTCCCTCCCAGAGTTACCAGTCATCTTTACGACCCAGCGGATCGCCTCCGGGCGAGTTTCGGCACTACCTACCGAACATTGACCTCGATGCATTGCAAACAGGAGGTAACGTTGCATCTGCTGCACGTGCATCGTAACTGCAATTAGCTGCCGGGCCTCTCCCGCTGCCCTAATTCACCTCGCATCAATTTGAGAACCGATGCACCCTGCACCGATACGGCGTGCACCGATTCGTCTCGCACCGATGCGCTTTGCAACGATTTGCCACGCCTGTTGCCCCGATTCTACTCGTCTTTGCACCCGGATTCGTTGAGCTTCTTATCTCACTCACCTGTTCGCACCATGCTGTGATTTGGCCGCTCCTTTCGCAGTCTGTATCCCTTCCTCGGATCTTGACCCGCGCTGTTCATCAATGGAGCCCACTTTCCGTGTGTGATAGGGCTGTGACACAGGCCAACCTTGTCTGTATGACCTCACGTAGATTATACTAAGTAGTGAACACCCGATAAGAAACGCTAGCGGAAGCAGTCTCCGCAGATCGCGGGACAAACGGCGCACGGCCACCATTGTCATGAAGAGGTCACGAGCGTGACGGTCGCCGTCACGGTGCGTCACGACGGATAACACCAGATAACGGCTCGTCACGCTAGCGAAACAAACGTCACACGAGTCACTTCAAGCTGTTTGGAGACATGGTGTGAGCATCTCACTGCCAACAACCTTCCGCTCAGTTTTTGTGGGACGTCGAACACGCAAAAACCAAGGCCGGATGATCAGCACCGCACTTTTTCACACGTGTAGTTCTGGCCACCAATCCTCCTAGCCACTCCTTACAAGTTTTTTTCCGAAAATCTTCACCAACGTACAATCTTCCAGTCAAAGTACACACGACAGCCCCCACACGTGATCACAGTGGAGCGTTCTCGACACACGGAACTAGCGCTCCAGAGGTGCGACCGCTCCGCCGACTGCTGTTCGACTGAACACGCGGCACCGCACGAGGCAGCGGCCGGCTGGCGGTGAACTCGACGCCTGGAGTGACCGCTGCCTTCTGGCCGATACCGAGCAGCCGCAGCGGTGTGCTGATTCGCTGTTCCGCTGTCTGCTGAGGTAGTATGTAGGCATGCTTGTCCCTCGGGCAATGGGTGCAGAGTGTGAAGAGCAGCGAGATGAGGGTGGTCTTTGTCAAGGATGCATAATAGGTAGTTACATACTTATGTTATCCTGTCAGCAGACAAAAGTTGGGAGTCTGCTGGATGAGTGATACAGTCGCCGGTGGGATGGAATGGTTTTAGTCTGCAAATGAGCGTTGAACAAAAAATCAATTAGTGCTGATCACATCCGTCAACTCGTCTCAATCGTACACCATTCTCTCTCGTGATTCGAACTGAGCAATCACCGGTGGTCGGAGCAGAAGTAAACAAAATCCACCGGAATACCTCAGTCACCTCAGGTATAGCCGGGGGACGGGTGACCGTTAATGCATCCCGTTGGCCTGTCCTAAGGAAGGAGAGGGTCGGCAAGGACAGGACAAGGGAATGACAAGGACAGTAAGGACACTATAGTTGGTATATTGCACCTCAGCTAGAGGTGTCAATCGGAACCGAAAATTTTGGAATTCCGAAAATTTCCGAATTCCGATTCGGAAATCGGACGGACAAGTGACAAACACTTCGGACATATTCGGAAAACTAGTTGAAAATAACAAATTTCTTAAATAAGTTAAAGTTCAAACTTATTTCCATTATCAAAATGCAAATTGCAAAACATGTCTTCGAAATTGGCAGGGGATATGTGGTTCATACATCATTAATAATTATAGTGCAAGATGAACATAAACATAATTGCATGTAGCAGGTAGTTCTGAGTCAAATATATACCTACCTATACTTTGCCAACTTTTACACTCTAAATTTGAAAATGTGTTTACGAATGGCAATAGCCAATAGGTGACATTGTTGTCAGTAAGCCCATCATAAGATAACACAGTTATGAATATGATGTACAATCATTGACCTATGGGAAGCACTAGACACCAAAGCAGTAAAGAAGGAAATCCAAAAATAGATTTGCCTCACTTGAAAGTTAACAGAAGAGGCTGAAAAAATTGCAAATATCAAGGTGTGCCAAGTAGCACAAGAGTCTTACCTAGAACCTCCTATCATAAAATCATCCCCTTCCACCCCTTCCCCCCCAAAAATATCCGTGCCGAAATATCGAATACAATAAATGCTACATAATGCCGATAGCCTATCCAAATAAACTGATTACCAAAAGATGATGAAATGCGGCGAAAGCGTCATAAATGTCACCTAAGGAAAGATGGGCCCCGGATGAGAATCAGAGGAGACTTAAAATGACGTCTAAAATAATAAATACAGTCAGTTTGCTTAACAATTGAATAATTTTCGAAAAATTATGATATTTTTCAATGCATATTGATTTTATATTAAACAACTAATGGTAAATGCACTTCAATAGGACAAATTATCTGATAATGACGTCATATTATTGATTTACTTTCACATCATCGACTCAAAGCCGGATACCATGTTCCATTCTACCGAGAATGGTAGCATGAAATGTGTTTTCCTTTCTACCGAGGATTACAAATTTTTGCTTGTGAATTTCAGTGAATTTGTGTTAAATCATAGCAAGTATTTTCGTTTTTGTGATCGCTTATTTTGAGATATGACCTGAGTGTCATGATTAAAAAACTCCGAAAAAAACAACTCCGAAAAAAACATAAACATTAATCGCTTATTTTGTTTCGATATTCAGAGATGTGTGGCTCACTGAAGAGCACGTTTCTTCCAGATGGTGCCTACCTATCTCACATGTTTCTTCTTACATGAACTTGAACTATTTTGCTTTTGCAAAAAGTGTTCTTCTTTACATGTCAGCCAGTGTGATATAAGATGAAGATATGCATTATTGTAAGTGACTAGCTTCTTGCATTATTGCTGTATTATTTCATCATCAAGTGGCTTAGTGTCAAAAAAGGGATGCGGCAAGAAGTCAATATTTGAGAACACAAGTTTGAGGGATAAGGCAATGTTTTGCATTATTCCTGCCTACTCAGCTTCAGTTGTAGGCTGTAGCACATTTTAAAGAAGAATAGGCTTGTCTCAATATGCTGTATTTGTGTTGTATATCAGATTAGGCCTTTTGCCCAAATGCCCATTCCCTACTGCATATGATATTGCTTCAACATTTTTAGTTGCCAATATTTTGCACTCAAAACCAGATGGCGGATATCTGTTATTTAGTTATCATGTGGTACATAATAACATATACCTAATATAGATCAATTCCCCCATCCTCTCTTTCCATATCCAGCTTTCGGACAGTTTTCGGACAAATCCATGCCTTGGACATTTTTCGGACAAAAGTGAGCTAGGATTTTGGACATTGGACGGACATCGGACAAGAAATTTCTGAAATTGACACCTCTAACCTCAGCCCAATGTACAGCCCTTGATCAATTATCCAATCATGCTTTGACAATCAAATTGCCGGTAATTAGACCAAAAGCCCCAATTAAGGAAAAGTGTTAGGACATTTACTAGTATGGGACATAACACTCAAGTCTTCGCCCTTGCCCCCATACCCACAAAAATGTTAATAATAAATCAAAACAAATATGAGATAGAGAAAAGACAGGGTACAAGAAACAGAATACCGTATTGCGCCATCATGGCGTCGAGTCGACGGTAAATTTCACTCATATTTTCGTTCTATTTCTCATCCCAAAAAGCCATGAATGTCATTTAGCCCGAAACCCAGATCGCATAGCCAAACATATAGTGGCGGTAATCCTAATCAGTAAGCAGCTTTCGTCGCCGCTCGTCGTTACAAGTTTCTGACATGTCGAATAGAGTAATGAATACAAATGAGACGTCGGGAGGTTCAGTCAGCTCCATAGACTCCCGCTGTGCACCTCAGGGAGACAGGAGCGGCTAAGAGTGGTCTATAAATAGCGCAGGAGTCGGAGACGGAGTCAATCAGAATCGACAATTCTGCTCGGAGTCAGAGTCGGAGTGACCGAAAATCCATCGACTCGGCAGTCCCGCGCAGGAGTAGGAATACAGGTTATCAGTCCATTCTGGATCAACTCATGACCTCGTGTGAAAACAAGGACGGCACCTCTTAGTGAAAGGGACTCAAGCCCAGTGATTAACCCGCGCCCCGTTGGGCTCTGCCGAGCAACGCGCCCCGTTGGGGGGGGGGGGGGCATTTTGGCCCCCCCCCCCCCCTAAGATCTCGAGAACCACGCAACCTAGCGACAAGCGGCAAACGGTGTTGGATAGCCCTATCAGGGAACTACCTTGTGACCCAATTTTATTGACCTAGGTCAAACCGATGACGTCACAGGTCAGGTCAAAGGTCCAATTTTCACCGTTTACAGGCATTTCAAGAAATGCGTTGTAAAATCGAGTACAATGCATTTCATTGAAAATCATCGATGGGGAGATGTTCTTCAAACACATATTTTGCTATTTGAGGTCACTGATACCAGGTCAGGTCACAGAGGTCAGGTCACGGGGGGTCACAATATGAAAGTGTCGTGTGATACATGTTTTATGGTTCATTTTACATGACGAATGCGATTATGTGGGTCAGGCAGCCTTTGGGGCCAGCTTAGGTCACGTTTTGGTCAAGGTCAGGTCAAGGTCAGGTCAAGGTCAGGTCAAGGTCAGGTCAAATTAGGTCAAATTTCAAAGTTAATATTTTTGCATAAAATGGGTATCGAATCGATGCAGCTTGTCACGGGGAGTTCAATGGTGGTCTTTGTTTTGCCGTACGTGGTCTAAAATCGCTAAAAATTGAGTTAAAAAATTTGACGTCATCATTTTTGAACAGTTTTTTCGCTATAACTTGGCCAAAAAACGAGATATCGATCTGAAATTTAATATGTATATAGAAGAGCGCAGGGACTATCACATATATTTCGGTTTTTTGAAATTCGGAAAAATTTTGGATTTTTTATTTTTTTTCTAAAAAAATCATTTTTTTCATTTTTTTGGGTCAAAAACCCAAAATTTTGAAAATCCGAGATAGCTTTTTTGTAGCGCCGCTTTTTGTCTACTAGACCATATAAAGAACTTTGAAATTACTTGATAACTGTAGATTTGGTCAGCGTTTCAAGATTGCGTGTTTTTTGCTCATTTTTGCTCGAACATGACCTCAGTTTGACCTCAATAACTCCTGACCTAAGGTGACCTAAGACTTGAAATTTGGTGTAAAGGTGTCAAGTTGATGCCCGGGAAGGTACTGAAAATTTGGCGGCGCGCAGCGCCGCCGTTTTCTTGCTATTCAGGAAAAACCACAGGAGGGGGCCAAAATGGCCCCCCCAACGGGGCGAGGGTTTTAATTAACCCAGCGCTGAAGGCCCAGCGGAGGAGGGCAGGGTGAAAAGGTCACGAGATATGGCTTCAGAGGATAGAGAAACGGAGCGAATAAACTGGGCGAAATATTGGGCGGAATCACTAAAATTTCGAATTTAAGTTGCCCAATGGATTGAGGAATACAAAATGGATCCACAATACACACATATATCAAGGATGATACGTAAGACATTTCCTGAACTTATTTTTGTATCATTTGTATTCATAGAAAAACATCACAAATACCATTGGTAGGTCCTGGTGATGGTCGGCGGATCGCACTAAATTCGATTCGTCTGGATTGGTCGTAGCATGAGTCTCCTCTTTCAAATACACATCGAACACAACATTATACACTACAAGTACACACATTACAACATCGCTTTGAAGTCAGAAAGCGTCTCTATTGCGGCTAAAGTTACATCAAGTTGGTTCCATTCTCGGATAGTTTTAGGAAAGAACGAATTGTGGTATGATAGTAGTCGCGATTGTATCCGCCTTATCTTTTTGGGATGATCGTTCCTCCCTATGTAGTTAGGCCTAAGAATAATATTATCAGTGTCATGTCTACTCTCGCCATGGTACAATTTGAACAAAAAACACAATCTGGCAACTTTGCGTCGTGCTTCCAGCGTGTCCCAGCCAATTGATGACAACATATCTGTGACGCTGCTATCCCTACTGTAATCGTTCAAGGTAAAACGAGCTGCACGCCTCTGTATCATCTCTAAATTGTGTTTCATTCCTTCTGCGTTGGGATCCCAAACACAACTTGCATATTCTATTAATGCCCTAACTAAAGATGTATACACTGTTTCTTTTACTACTTGTGGACAGCCTTTAAAATTTCTTTTCACAAATCTTAACATTTGGTTACCTCTACTAGCCACATACTGTATATGTCTTTGCCAGCTACAAGTATTCGAAATGAACACTCCTAAGTATTTGAACTCTTCTACTACTGGAATTGCTGAGTTATTGAAAAAGTACTTTGGGACTGCCGCACGCTTGTTTCTTGACATTCTCATTATAGCACATTTATTTACATTTACTGACATTTACCAATCCTTACACCATTGCAATAATGCATCTAGGTTTGTCTGCAACTTATGAGTAGAGTCTATGTTACTTACAACATCTGTGTATAGTACAACATCATCAGCGTACATGCGCATCGAGCAATCAATTCTATCAGGCAAGTCATTTATATATAAGAGAAACAAAATTGGCCCGAGTACACTTCCCTGCGGAACTCCTGACGTTACCTGTATCTCGTCAGAATGGCAATTATCTAACACAACACTTTGTTTTCTGTTACATAGGAATGCTTTAATCCAATCAATTACTTTTTTATCTAACTTGTACGTTTCAAGCTTCTTTAAGAAGTGGTAATGTGACACTTTGTCAAAAGCTTTGCTGAAGTCGATAAATGCAAGATCTACACTATGTTTTTGGTCAAGTGACGAGAAAGTATCTTGACACAACATTATTAATTGTGACTCACACGATAAGTGCTTTCGGAATCCAAACTGAAACCGCGAAAATAGGTTTGTTTCTTCTAAATAAGTTGTGATTGCACAAGTTAACCCGCGCCCTGGTGGGGTCTGTTTATAACGCGACCTGGTGGGGGGGGGGGGGGGGCTATTTTTTGCCCCCCCTCGTATCTCCGAAACTACTGGACGGATCCGAAAAATTCAAACGGCGTTCGAAAGGCCTGTCAAATTTGTCGAGGGAAACCAAATTTTATTGACCTCGGGGTCACCGATGACGTCACAGGTCAGGTCAAAGATGAAATGTTTCACCGTTCACGGGTCTTCTAGGGAATGCGCTATAACACCGAGGAAAACGCATTTTGTCGGGAATCAGCGATAGGGCGTCAGTTGCCTAGTAGATATGTTGCTGTTAGAGGTCACTGGTCATACCAGGTCAGGTCACAGGTCAGGTCACCAAAGGTCACCAAGGGTCACCACATGAACCCAACTTTACTAAGGTTATGCGATGCATGTTTTATGGCCAGTTTTTCATTTCCAACTCAATGGTGTTGGTTATAAGACCATCAGGTACGGTTTAGGTCACTTTCTGGTGTAGGTCAGGTCAAGGTCAGGTCAAAAAAGGTCAAATTTCAAAGTTGATATTTTTGCATAAAATGGGTATTGCTTCGATGCAGCTCGCCACGGGGAGTCTAATGGTGCTCTTTGTTTTGCGCTACGAGGTCTAGAATTGCTGAAAATTGAGTTTGAAAATTTGACGTCATCAATTTTGAACAGTTTTTTCGCTATAACTTGGCCAAAAAAAGAGGTATCGATCTCAAATTTGGTATGTAGATAGAAGGCGGTAAGGACTATCACATATATTCCGGTTTTTTCGAAATTCAAAAAACTTTTTGGATTTTTTGGCTATTATATTCAAAAAATCTATTTTTTGATTTTTGGGGGTCAAAATCCAAAAATTTCAAAAATCCGAGATAGCAGTTTTGTAGCCCTGTCCATTCTAAAGCTTTTATGTTTATATCATTTTTCTGTATTTGCAAAGCTGTAGGCCTGACAGCTCTTCCCGCGAAACCCTTTTTTGGGTCGAAAACGGCAGAACATGACGTCACTCTGACGTCATTTCCGGCCAACCTATCATAGCCTTTGGAAAAAATTTTTGGTCACAATGTGTAAAATTGATGTCCGGGAGGGTACTGAAAGTTTGGTGACGATCGGCGCAGTGGTTCTGGAGATATATCGAAAAGTCTGGAGGGGGGGCAAAAAATAGCCCCCCCCCCCCCACCAGGGCGCGGGTTAAAATGCGCTCCATCAATTTACAGCAGATGCAAGTAAGGGATATAGGACGGTAATTCTCGGGCTGCTTTGAATTACCACCTTTAAAAACTGGGTGAACTGATGCCCTGCGCCAGTCTTGGGGCACATCCCCCGTACTTAAGGACTGTTCAAATATAATCTTTAAAAACATTGCAGCAACCCTGGCACAATACTTCAGAATAGCGCCAGAGATGCCGTCAGGTCCAGGGGCCTTGGTTACGTTTATGTTCTTTAATAGACCTACAACACCGTTATAGTCTATTTCTACGGGCAGCATAGACCCCATTGACTCAGTTACACGATAGTTCGATGGAACAGTTTCAGGTGCATCACTCAAGCCACAAAACACTTTTTTGTACTGCATATTTAACACATTGGCTATTCCTCTTGGATCTACCACTAGTTCACCACTTTGAGACCGAATAGAGGAGATTCCTGTTTTTTGACCGCGCATAGTTTTTACGTATTTCCAAAAGCACTTACTATTTTCTTTAATCAGGGAACCAAGCTTCCTTTTATAGTTCATTTCTCCTTGCCTATGGGCTCGTTTTACGACCCTTTTCAGTTCTTTGTATTTACGCCAAAGAACGAACATAAAGCTCTTTTATTAAGAGCTTTATGTATTCCCTAGGCTACATGATAACTAGGGCATGCTGGTCACGTTGCCAGATCCATGCGAAATGAATCTCACTCACCTCCCGTGACCGCCCGTGTTCAGCACAGCCGCAAACGTCTCTCACAAGTCACAAGTGTCCTGTGTCGCTCAGGTTGGTAACATGGTGTGTGCCAAATTGAAAGTTACGATGTGTTTCAGTCACTGCATGTCGAGACGGTAAGTAAAGTCAAACTTTGTTGAACAAACTTCTTCGACCGCGAAACTCGGAGAATTCTAATGAAGCAAATGTAAACGGCATAGTACACAGTGTGCATTGTGCAGTAATCCCAGAAAGCGGAGAGAAAGAGAGGGAGGTTAGGAAAAAGGGAGGAAGGGAGAGATAAAAGGGATAAGGAGAGCGGAGGATGAGAACTATCAGAGTCATAACCATTATCGTTACGTCTCATCTGAAGCCAAAGCTGATCGCTTTGAAACAAACGAATCCAGGCATGGCAACATGGCTATCCTCGAGACCAAGCACTGTCCTCACACATTGTCATGCGCCCAGAGATCGTGAACGAAACCAGGCCTACATTGCAAATGGTATTGTCTATTAGGTATTGTATTGTCTATGTCGAGTCAACAAGACTTCATGTCAATCTAGCACTCCATGAAGGCAAGAACTGCTAAGAACATGTAGAAATTATCCTGAACTTCTAAGTTCTAAACCCTTATCATGGAAGTTATCCCACAGGAAACAGCGATATGGGGACTGGACCAGCCAGAGCCATCGCCGACGATGAGGCCCGTGAGCTAGCGCCACATAGCGAGTAAAAGAGGAAGTAGCAGTACACCATTGGCGGTTGCAGAGGACGCCATCACATCAGTTCGCCCAAATGCAAGATTACTTTGCCCGAATGTGCAGGGTCTGTCTACTCATTCATTCTTATGGACTCACTTTCCAGACTCCCGGTAGTGAGAGGCCGGGTTCGAATCACTGCGGCGCTCGGTAAATAAGTTGGGAATGGTCTGCGGTTGACCAGAGCTTTTGAATGGCAGTGGACAGGCCGCGTCCGGCTACGTGGGTGCGCTTCAGTGGCGGATCCAGGGAGGGGGGGGGGGGCAAAATGGGTATTTGCCCCTCCCAAACGGCATAATTTTAACATTACTCCTATGGACGAGGCATAGAAAGAATCGATAAATTGTTATGGTTTGCCCCCCCCCCAAAAAAAAAAAAAAACTGAGCTGGATCCGCCACTGGTGCGCTTAGCTCTGACGGTGTTGTGTTGATGCTTTTATGATCATTATGATATTTTTTTAGAAAATAATGATCCTTCATTATCATTCTATGATAAAAATGATGTACTATTATAAGGTACTAGAGGGACAGCATTACGCGCAGCGTAATGAATCAATTTTCATTAAAATCGGCCCAGTAGCGGCCGAGTTATTGCCAGAATAAATGTTGCGTCTCCTCTCGGCCGGCGGTGCTCTGTTCCGGTATTCATTGCCAAAGGTTAGTGACCTTCCGGCTCTGATTTCCCTCAGCTTTGAAAGCGAAGAAACTGAGCCTACGGCACGTGCCGTCTGCTCGAAACCGGCCGCGGCCCAACATGCTGCAAAGATGCGCCCGCCACGTGCACACCGCTGCACGTACCCCCTCGAAAAGTTGATACGACAAACAGATGCACGCCTCCGACTTAAGTCGAAAATTTCAACCCCGTAGCCCGCACCGTTCCGGAGCAATAGCCCGCCAAGCGTGACTGACGCGTTACATACGTACAGACATTTTGATTTTTATATATGTAAACTAGAGGGACAGCATTACGCGCAGCGTAATAAATCAATTTTTATCAAAATCGGCCCAGTAGCGGCCGAGTTATGGCCAGAATAAATTTGGCGTCTCCTCCTGGCCGGCGGTGCTCTGTTCCGGTATTCATTGCCAAAGGTCAGTGACCTTCCGGCTCTGATTTCACCCAGTTTTGCAAGCGAAGAAACTGAGCCTACGGCACGTGCCGTCTGCTCGGCGCCGGCCGCGGCCAAATTCCCGCAAAGATGCGCCCGCCACGTGCAAACCATCGAACCCACCTCCACCAAAATTTAATACGACAAATGGTTGCACGCGCCCGACTCGGCGCCAAAATTTCATCCCCGCAACACGCACCGTCGCCTCGCAACAGCCCGCCAAAGGGAACTGACGCGTTACATACATACATACAGACGTTTTGATTTTTATATACAGGGTGGAAAGAAAAATATGTTTTGATTTTAACAGCCCGTGACATCAAAGCGAGTAGTAATAGCTCAAAATGAATTAGTGCATTTGAATCACCTTTTCTGGAAGTTTTATACCTGGTGTCATTCACACTCTTTCTCGCTCCTGGGCGTCCCCCATAGCACGTGTTCTGAGTAACCCCTTTTTCGCAGAATTTAGAGATATGTGTACCGCGCAACCTCGCGAGATGAATTCAGCGCACAAATCGGGTGCCGGTGGATTCTACGTGCGACCTTCCAAATCGTCTTCATCACGTTCGGGAGACTCTCTGGGCTCATGGCTGGCACCTGTGATTTCATTAAACCCCACAGATAAAAACCAGGGGCGTCGGGCCTGAGAAGAGGGCTGGCCATGAAATTTCGGCTTTTTTGACTGGTCACGTGCCCTCTTAAAGTGTTCCTCCGGCCAGGAGAGGCTCGCTCTTTATGTGCTAGATGGAGCCCCGTCTTTTTTGGAAACAGTGTACTCAGTTACACCCTGCAGAGCTGTCACTATCTAACGCCCGAGCCTTCTCAGCACCCGAGCGTAGCGTTCCTTGTTGACGGTGACGTGGTGCCTTTCGATGTTTCGAGGGAAAACGGTCCGATGAGACAGGCGGTGGACATAACACATCATTACGTCAATGTGAGACTGTGCAGAGGGCTCTATAACGTTGTGCCCAGAGGGAATGAAGCCCAAACTTGACAGTTCTGGGTTGATTTTACCGCTCATTCGGACCGTTTCCCTCGAAACATCGAAAGGCACCACGGCCACCGTCAATAAGGAACGCTACGCTCGGGTGCTGGAGAGGATCTAGTGTTAAATAGTGGCAGCCCTGAAGGTTTTAACTGAGTAAATTGTTTCCAAAAAAGACGGGGCTCCACCTAGCACGTAAAGAGCGGGCCTCTCCTGGCCGGAGGAACACTTTAGAGGGCACGTGACCAGTCAAAAAAGCCGAAATTTCATGGCCAGCCCTCTTCTCAGGCCCGACGCCCCTGGTTTTTATCTGTGGGTTTTAATGAAATCACAGGTGCCAGCCATGAGCCCAGAGAGTCTCCCGAACGTGATGAAGACGATTTGGAAGGTCGCACGTAGAATCCACCCGATTTGTGCGCTGAATTCATCTCGGAGGTTGCGCGGTACACATATCTCTAAATTCTGCGAAAAAGAGGTTACTCAGAACACGTGCTGTGGGGGACGCCCAGGAGCGAGAAAGAGTGTGAATGACACCAGGTATAAAACTTCCAGAAAAGGTGATTCAAATGCACTAATTCATTTTGAGATATTACTACTCGATTTGATGTGACGGGCTGTTAAAATCAGAACATATTTTTCTTTCCACCCTGTATGTAAACTAGAGGGACAGCATTACGCGCAGCCAGGGGGGTTCGCTCCCGTGCCTTCAGCATTACGAAAAATGGCAACAACCCGTGAGCAGCATCAGCGCTCACGCACATGTTCAAGGAAAACAACATGTAATGGACTGCTAATGATGGCCCTCTCCACCAATCAGCGTTCGGCATCTCGAGCGCTGATTGGCTGGTAGCAAACGCGTCATATGTGGGTCTCATTTTTTGCTATCAGTGAACGCGTCATTTAACCCGCGCGGGGCTGGGGTCTCCAGCCGAACGCGCGGGGCTGGGGGGGGGGGGTAAATTTTACCCCCCCTGTTATCTCCCGAACTAATGGTCCGATTTGGAAAATTCAAACGCCAATCGAAAGCTCTCGTCACGAACTACTAGAAACATGTACTTAATTTAAAGTTTGAGGTCAAGGTCAAGGTCAGGTCAAGGGTACAAATTGCAAGTTTCTACAGTATCGGCCTTGCACTGTAGTTGCCGAAGAATGGAGTCATGGACTGAGACTGATCGCCCAAAACGTGTTCTTAGGCTACCAAGACAATATTTGTTGCATACAATATCATTCAGAGGTCAAGGTCAAGGTCAGGTCAGGTCAGGTCAGGTCACCAAAAAACAAAATATAGAAAAGGGCATGTGCGACACATGTTTTATGGGTCATTTTACTCATAGAATTCAATAGGCACACTCAATAAGTGATATGGACCACCTCTGGATGAATTTCAGGTCGAGGTCAGGTCAAGGTCAGGTCAAGTGAGGTCAAATTTTGAAGTTGGTTGTTAAGGCCTAAAAAGGTGTTTATCTGATGCAGTTTTTCACGGCGAATCGAATGGTGCTATTTTTGTTTCCGTACGAGGTCTAGAACTTCCAAAAAATTCATTTTTCAAAAAATTTGTGTTTCGTGACGTCATAAAATTTTGAATAACTCCCACATTTTTGAACCGATTCTTCTAAAATTTGGTATGTAGGTGCACATAGACCACTTCTCTGACATATATTCCGGTTTTTTCGATAGACTCAAAATTTTGGATTTTATAATGATTTTCCCAAAAAAGTCAGTTTTTTGAAAAAAATTAGGCCAAAATCCAAAATTTTCAAAAAAAAACCGAGATGGCCATTTGATAGACAAAGTAAAATTACGTATAACCTTTTTTGTTACGTCTTGATTCCTTTAAAAATGAAGATGTTAGCGGCGTTTGAACTTTTGCCGTTTTTGAGGCGAAAATGGCGAACATGACGTCACTAAAACGTCAATTTCTCAAAAATTTTCCGACGGATTTCGCTCAAATTTTCAGGGAACGTGTCAAATTGATGTAAGAAAAGGTACTGAAAGTTTGGCGGCGCTGCGCGCCGCCATTTTTGAGATATCGCAAAAATTCGCGAGGGGGGGTAAAATTTACCCCCCCCCCCAGCCCCGCGCGGGTTAATACACAGTGGCCTATGGAGAATGGCACGTGGAATTGAAGGTCAGTGTTTTATTGCTTCGTACATGCGAATGGGGGTATTTGAGTGGCATTTGACACCATTTTCGAAATCTACAGTGAATTTCTGATCGACTCATGTATATATTTTTATGAATTTGACAGTATTAGTGCTACATAGTCGGTGTTTTATGTTGGTGTTGTTTCTCTCGACCTTTGTCTCGGACTTTAATCATGTCTTTTCTCGAAAATGCTTGCCATAACCAGGTCTATACTGTATCTGTATAAAGGGAATATGTGTTGAATATGAGGGGAAAGTAGTAATGACCATTCTGCCTATCAAACTGCCAGAAGGTGTGCTTGTAAGGTGATTGAAACTGCAGTACGGGTTGCAGATGTGGGTTTGACATTAGCATTGTTGTTTTAACCCCACTTGCTCTAATAAAATGGGAACATGGGGTTATGTACACACTATTGCACAGCCTAGTATCAAGCTGGTTGATATGTGGAGGATAATGAAAGCATAAAAACCTTTCTTAAGTGAATACGAACGTTGCATCTTGTGACTTATGTCAAGTCATTTTAAATCAAATGATTGTGATTGTAATTTTTACTTCAATTATTATTGCAAGTTTTGACCTTTTTAACTTCATCAAGTTTTATGTGTACCAATTTCATATCCCTGTGTAATGTCTGTGCGGCTTTGTGCAGTGTGGTGTCTTGAAACAAACCAATTTATTTTGTACCTTTTTGTACCTCAACAAATGTATGTCAAAGGGCAAAAATGTCATGTCTATTATCATTGACACTACTACAGCTAACTTTGCCTGTATATTCCTATCTTTCAGAGGCATTCAATTCAATCTGCTTTCCAGTGCAGTACCCAGGAGGCTGCAACTGAAACTCGCACAAAGGCAATCAAGTGTCACTTCATCAGCCTACAGCAACAGCCCATCTGTAATCAAGATATGGATGAGGTGGCATAGAAGAACAACCAGTTCAAACATGAAAAGATGTATTTTGTTTTGGACTATTTCTTAGCATAACAGAACAGCACACTTGCTGCTTTTTATGTTTGCCCTGTGTGCAGTTTTGAATGATTTTAACTATGAAATGCTTTTGCCAACTCTTCTCTTTACATAAGCTTCCTTTGTCATGCATGTGTAATTTTGAGTTTACATGCATGATGTAGGCATATTTCCCTTGGCTTCATAAAACTACTTTGCAAGCTTTTGTTATGGACATTCGTGCTTCCTCAGATGTGTCCAGTAGTTGATGAAGGGAGAAGAGGAGTAGGACAGCTGATATTACCAAGAATAGGTATGTGCTTGTCTGCACTTTGGGCTGTTCCATCATATGCAATCTCTATTTACTTTGAGTTAAAAACACCTCATCTTTTGTTTCTTTCTTGTGTGGCCATTGTTTCCATGGTGCTATAAACGTCAAGTTTGAAGTTGGTATCCAAGTGAGCAAAATGTACATTATTTCAGTCTGTCTTGAATCATTCGTCTTGAATTATATCCCTAACTGACATCCTGTTATTTGTCCTGCAATGTCTGTGCCTGTGTCCGCCCTTACCTCCGGCTCCAGCCTCCAACCAGCCCTGCTGAGCTCTGTCGCCGGCGCGGTGTGTCGCAACGTGCTGTTTCTCCACTCCAGCCGACAGCTGCTAGGAATCGTCCTGTGCCATGCGCGATGCGACACAGCAATTGTAAGCTGCAGGTCACATTCGGACTGATTGGCTCCGCATATGTGCATCCGGCCGAGTGCTAGTCGATATCAGGGACGTTGGTCGGACTGTTGTGGCGGCGTGCATTGTGCTGGTTGAAGTTGTTGTATTTCTGTTAGTGAAAAGCATTAATACATAACCATGCCCGCAGCCCAATGTTATTGTGGATTTCAGAGAGAGTGGCCAGTCAGGAGGGCCCCATGTGGGTATGGATCCAGTGTCCAGTGGGATTGGCTAAGATTTGCGGCGATTGATCAACGCTTCTATGATAGTACACCTAGTCCTATTGAGTTATGAGGGGAGGTGACGTGAGGGACCTGACCTTACTAAACTCTTGTGAAAACACGATACATACGAACGGTAAGAAACCGACAGCCATTCTTTCCGCCAAGTGTCATCTTTCTGTGAAGGATTTCTTGGCACTGAGTGTTCAGAAATTGCGTTGTTTTTGGACTGTGTAGAGGTTCACGAGCGACAACATAGCTCAACAACCTGACGTACCTTAACCCTATTCCTGGCGGGGGGGGGGGCCTCAGGAGCCCCCCCCCCCTGAGGTTTTTGGGTTATTTCTCCCAAACGCGTTGAGCTAGGAAGCAAGATGTCTGAAACATCTAAGATGTCTACGCAACATGTCTGAAAATTTTGAGTTGATCTGACCTCAGGTCAGGTCACCAGAGGCGGTTTGGTGACCCTACCTCAGAAAACTTTGCAATCACGCCAGAGCTAGAGTTTTTGACCGATCAATTATTTCTCTTCAGGCTTTAGTTAGGGTACCAGTATGTGCAATTTGTATATCTCGGAATTTTGATATCGGTGACCTAAGGTCAGGTCAGTTTCGCGACCTCCCCATTATAAGTCAATGGGGGAAAAATCAACTCCCTGTTTTTACCACTAAAACGGGTCGGAATGGCCCCATATACCATACATGACTTCATATACGTTCAACCTTCACTACCTTGAGGTCTGTTTTGCTGTTGGGCAGCTGTGAGGTCATGTGACGTCATTAAAGGTCACCAAAGGTTTTTGGCCAATAACTCCGTACAGGAACAAGATACAGACGCGTGGATAGTCTCATTGTGTTCAGCTCGTCAAGACGCATCGAATGATATACATGATGACCTCGAGGTCACGTGACCTGAGGTCAACCTTTGACCTTGACCTTTCGAGGTCAACATATATATCATTCGATGCGGATTGACGAGAGGATCACGATGATGCCCTTAGTTTGTTCCTATCTTGACTAATTCGAAAGTTATTCGAGAAAAACTCTCTCCATATCTAGCGCCGCCATTTTGACTTTTTCGACCCCTGTGACGTCATCTTTGACCTGACCTGAAAATGACCTTAGTAAAAATTGTAGACCTTGTCCATGCGTATCCGATGCCGTTTACCGCTTGTCGCTATCTTGCTTCGTTCTCGAGATCTCAGGGGGGGGCCGAATCGGCCCCCCCCCCGCCAGTTTCTTGTCCCGGCGGAGCCCGCTAGGAATAGGGTTAAATATGCGACTTGTACCAGAAGATGCAGCTTGATCAAAAGATTGGACATGTCAAATTTCAGCTCTTTAGCTCAAAAGAATTTTGAGCTGTCGTAAAAACCGTCAGTGTGGCACCATATCGCCTCCCCGCGCGGTCGGAAGGTAAAAGTTCGACGGCTCTAACTAAACAAATAGTCGTCGTATCGCAAATTCATTGACGGCGTTCGAAGCGTCGTTCAATTTACTTTCGAAACATATCCTAACATTAACATTTAACTGCCTAGCGCAATCTCCAACAAGCAAAAGTTCCGTGCATTCATCCTCATACGGTGTTAGCGGCCGCCGGCCGCCGGCCGCTGACCCACATTCGCGTCATCAGGGAATGCCGCAACTAATTTATTGTTTCCAACTTTTTTCCCGGAGCGTTCTACCTGGTTTATATAGCCTTGCGCGCAGCGTAATGAGGGACAGCATTACGCGCAGCGTAATAAACCAAGTTTCATTGCAATCGGCCCAGTAGCGGCCGAGTTATGGCCAGAATAAATTTGGCGTCTCGGACCTCCTGGCCGGCGGTGCTCTGTTCCGGTATTCATTGCCAAAGGTCAGTGACCTGCCGGCTCTGATTTGGCTCAGTTTTGCAAGCGAAGAAACTGAGGCTAATGCGCGTGCTCTCTGATCGGCGACGGCCGCGGCCCAAAATCCCGCAAAGATGCGCCCGCCACGTGCAAACCGGCGAGCGCACCCCCACCAAAATTTAATATGACAAACAGATGCACGCGTCCGACTTGCGCCTAAAATTCCACCCCCGTAGCCCGCACCGTTCCGGAGCAATAGCCCGCCAAGCGTGACTGACGCGTTACATACATACATACGTACAGACATTTTGATTTTTATATAATGTAAATGATGTGTCAGAACACACCCTTCCGTCTTTCCCATCCTCAGGACAGCCAATCCTTCTCCTCAACGCCTCAGGTCCTCAACTCCCTGCTCCGAGCTGGACCGGCAACTTTATTCCATGCGGGAAGCTTCCATATAGGAGCACGGTCGTGGCCGGGTGCAGTGAGTACCGGTGGGCTTAATAAGTATCAGTGGGCTGGTTGGCCTGTCCAATTGGATGGGCTCAGCCCTGGCTGGCGACTCTTTATGGTGTCTGCCCAGACCAATGTCTTCCCTAATTCCTATCGTCCTTCCGGCTCTTAAATGGTCTCGTCAGACGGGAAAAGCCTAACCCAACAAAGCAAAAAAGATGTGTCAGATAGTCCCATTTTCACGGTTCAATGAAAGTATCGAGGATAGAAAAAGTATCTGGGGACGCTGATAGGCCGCTAAGAGAATGGTCATGTTTGGGAGCCCCAACGCTTGACAAATCAGAGACCAATTCATAAACGTTCAATGTGCATTCACAATTTACAGCACGCTCACAATGTCATAAGCACGCCTTTACTCCACCATACACATACACACAGCCACACACTCTCTCCCGTCCCCACACACACTCCCCCTCCCCCCTCCCACATACAACCATCACTCCCGCATGCATACCGCACCGTTATTCCCTCCCGTTACCTCTCAATCAGTGTGTACTCAGCGTCATTACAGTCAACTCACGTTGACGCAGGGACGTGCATTACTTCCAGCAGCCGCCTGCTCCATCCTGATCCCCCTCACCCCCCCCCCGCGTCGATGCCGATGCTCGGTCCGTCGTCAGCGCGAGCCCGACGGCGCGAGACTCTCCGGGCAGTATCGCCCCAGCCGCGGTCACGCACGCACCCGCAACGATACCGACGGAGGCGGATTGGAGAGGAGATCGGCGGCAGATTTGGCGGGACGCGGCTGGGCGGAGGACGGAGGAGAAGGAAGACACGTGTAGAGTGACGAGGTAGGTGGGACTAGAGAATGTTCCAACTCTGAATAACATGTTCCTAAATCCTAATGTCGACCAAGTGGGTCCATAGACGTGCGAAAATGTTCCAGGGAACTGTAGGCAGTTGAATTTGTTTTACATGATAAGTTGCAAAGCTCGTTATATAAAAAAATGAAAAGCTTTCTTTCACAATAAAAACAAATAGCAATGTCAAACAACACGTCAACAATAAAAAAGTAAAAAGCCGTTTTCCTGTATGTTTGATGCAGTCTTGCAATGCAATCCAGGCATCCAAGAAACTTTGCACGAGACGTTTTCTTGGATGGTTTTCTTGGATAGCTTGATTTCATCCGGAGCTTCTGCTTTAAAAGGAAATTTGTAAACTTTCTGTACTGTTAAGTAGTTAGAACTACCTGTGTTTTAGTACCCAACGTGTAGTTAATGTAATTTTATTTTATTTCAGCAAATTTCGGCCTTTTTAAGCAGACAACAAACGATATTATGAAACATACAGGAAATAATATCTATTAGCATATGCCGAAGTATGCCTTTAGCATTAGCGCGAGCGTGCGGTAAAAGCTTTTTGTATTAAACCGCATAATGTTGAAGGCAATTGGACAAAGGTTTCGGCCCATGGGCAAAACATTTTATCAGCGAACTTTTGAAGCATTTCCTGAGACGGAGGAAGGCGCTGGAAAAGAGCTTAACTGATAGAAATCTAACGTGAACTTCATGCACTCTTCATGAAGAATTTCATGAAGAATTTCATGAAGAATTTCATGAATTTCATGAAACTTCATGAAGAATTTCATGCACTCGGCCAAGGCCTCGTGCATGAAAATCTTTGAAAACTCTCGATAGAAATATTTCGTTTTCGCGGTATCGTCCAAGAATGTATATTCATGAGGTGTTGCCTCGCCATTGTACCTAATTTTACCAAATCTGCACCAAATATCTATTCTTCATATCATTAATTTATTTCACTGTTTTAATAAAAAAATAGCGTCTTATCATTTGACAAAGCATGCATATAAGCAATAAGTGCAACCCTAGTTGATAGCTACAAAGAAACACAACAATTTAATTTGACCAAATTTGTACCAAATGTGCACCTAATGTGCACCAAATGTGCACCAAATGTGTACCAGATGGCCGTCGTGTAAACGGCTCGTGTAAAACAAAGCCTTCATGTGGCCCATGACAGTGTCAGTAAAAACCATAATGCATGCACGTTGTACTTTATATAAAAATAACACTTGTTCCGTCCCCACTCCATTATCTGCTCAGCCCTTTCAGAGCATCCAATGATCACTCAACAGCATTATTAGCGAAATGTTAGAAATAAGGCTCTAAGACCAGTTGCTTCAATTTCGTTTCTAATTTATACCAGCCCATTCCTTCGTAATATGAGCTGCATTTCTCATGTCGGATTCTGCATGTCGCCTGGGCCAATCTCAATGCCTAGATGAAAAACTGTGATAAACGACACGGAAAGGCTAAGTCATGTATGTTTTTCCTGCAGATTACTAAATTGATATGAAATAGAGATGTCAATCGGATACCAACTTTTTGGTATACCGATACCAAAACAATACCAACTTGGTATTTGGTATTTCAATCCTAATATGTTTGGTATTTTGTTGGTATTAAAAACCCCACTAATGCCAAAGAGGCTGATAAATTGGTAAAAAGTTGGTATTTTCCTCATTCTCCAAAGTTGGTTTGGTTTCGGTATATCCTCACGGCTTTGCTTGGTATTTGGTTTGGTATCGGTATTCCGATTTTCTGTAATTGACATCATTAGTATGAAAAGTCATGTAAGCAGCAAAATAAATAAGTTCAAAGTATCACCGACCATTGGCGGACCCTGCCAAGGCCTTGTCACATGACAGTGGTAGCCCCCAATAGGTGTCCGTTGTCGCCGGTGTGTAATTCTCGTCAAATGCCGCAATACCTATCAGAAACGTTTTACGTCTGGGGAGGTTATGGTCCATCAGACAAATTTTCATAATTTTTGCGCATTAGTCGTGTAACATAAATTAGAAATGTATAGTTGAATAATAACGTAACATTGAATTGTCTATCTACCTGAAAAGTCATTAAAACATTTATAATCAATTTCCACCACCTGATAATCATCCATTTCAATTATTTCCTTCTTTCTTGACAACCTTGGAATCATATATCATTTCCGTCGAAACACCGACCACTCTCGATACGAAGAGTTTCCATCGTCTGACGCCTAATCACCCATACCTTTCCCTGTGGACTCCTCGCTCATTGCCTTTCCCCCGCGGGCCACTCTGGTCATTACCGATCAGCTGATAGGGAATAACGGAAGGGTCATTACCGGCTTTGTTCGTAATGGAGAGCTGATAGGCATAATAGGATACACGGAGAGGACAGGTGTGCCCTGAATGGAAACAGTCGGGATTGTGGGGCAAAAGGGTAATCGATTACACCACCACCAAAGGGCATGTCCAGGGTTACAGTGCCCACGACAGCATCATAGTGCTTCTAAGTTCGCCGGTGAAAAAGCTATCAATTTATAAGTTTTTTTTTGATATATGAAATATGAAATCAATCACCCCACATGCGACTTTAGAAAAGCCTATCCCACACAAGAGAAGCACGACCTCGTTTTAATTTAACCACTGAATGTAATGTTTTTACGTTTTTAGCGTGGTAAGATGATTACAGATAATGAGATATCTCCTCCAGGGGTCTCTGAGTAGACGTGATCACCCGATCCCACGCACACACGTGCCAGCCAGCAAGTGGAATGTCTGGCAACAGTGGTGTCATATGGGATTCAATGGGATCATTGATTGGGTTCATACTTTTTTCAGGTGCCCTACCTACGCTGATAAGATGTACGGTAAATCCAGACAAATTGTTCGACAAATGCAGACAAATATATCCGGAAAATACAAATTTTCCGTTAATTAGAAAACATGGTTGTGCGGATTTATTGACGTCACATGTCGTCATTGTCACACAAATATACACATTCGCAATTCGAACATGCCTATCCGCATCAGTGTCATTCTCACATTTCTTCATACAATTCAGCAGCAGATACATAAATGTCCATGGAAAATACTTTTCTACCGAGCAGAACATCCCTCCCTCTAGCAGGCCTGACAGGGATTCCCGGTTGCATCCGGTGGTTACAATGTTCTCGCAGCTCAGCAGCGGAGCATATACACTCAGAAACAGTTTTTAGAACATTCGATGATTAGTTTACTCCGAGGTATCCGGCCAGTCTCAATTTCCGGTAAATGCTCTTGACACGGAGACATTAGATGCCGAAATTTCCAGAAAGCCAAGGTTTAGTATGCCGACTATCTCAATCAATCTCAACATCGATACAGCGACCTTCTTTGAGATAACATTGGAAGTTTTTAAGACCGTGCCGTTGTCCAGAAGACCCCCCAGGTGTCTCCATGAACGAATGTCTTGACGGTCCGCGGATTCGATCCGCGCGCTGCACATCAAAAGAAATTCTTGCTAGCGATCCCCCGTCCAGGAGATTTCCCAACAACTGCGCATTTGAACGCATTTGAACGGCAAAATGCCATCAAAGGTGAACAAATATCCACTCTATCGCTGCACATCATCCACACTTGGTCAACGTCACCACAAACGCTGCCAATCTCTAAAAAAAAAACACGACCGAAGTCGTTACGACAGCCTGTCAGCCGCCGCCGCCGCTGGTACAGAATGCCGTCTGTGGCCTCCACGATAAAGCGCCTCGGTAGCTCAATGGGTAGAGTTGCGGATTGTCGATCCTAAGATTGATGGTTCGATTCCGGGCGCGCCGCGACTTTTCGCATGAATACCAAATGGGGAATATTTGTTTCTGGTCCCTAAAAAGCTGTTTCTGGCACCTAATTGCTGGTCAGCCCCAAAATGCTTCTTCGACCCTAATATCTGAATCTGGCACCTAATTGCTTCCACACAGCCTAAAGTTGCCAGATCGTCTAGTTGAACTCCGTATTTGCTGTTTGCTGATTCAGCACCAAAACCAAAACATCCAGCACCTATTTTATTCCACGTTTGCCTACCTAATTCGCGTAATCTTCCTGATTTTATGTATCCTAACAACATGAACGTTGCATTCGGTGATGTCAAGTGCCATTTTCGCCAGTGGAGATAATGGTTAATGCCATTTCTAGCCAAAAGAGAATCACTAGCCAGCTATGGTGCAGCATAGCAAGACGCTCCTATACCAGCCCGCTATGTAGAGACTAGAGATTATTGCACCCTCAGCCATTTTAACGTGAAAAGTTTGGATCCGTCACTTCCAGCCAGGCTCTCAGGTCATAAACTGGAGTAAAGCAAAATCTCAACTCTGAACAGACATGCCACGCAACCGGCCCTCTTTTCAATACCTATTATTAGCTTTCTGCAATCATCGTCTGACTCCATCTCGATCAAACGCAGCATCCGGTTTCTACAGGGGCGTTTGACTGACCGGCCACACAATAACCAAAAACAAAATCAAAGCTTCATGCACACATATGACATAAGTAAGAAACGGATGAAAAAGGCACAACCACGGCACAACTTGAACTCTGCGCGGCAAACAACGGATAATGTCCCACGCAAGATCCCGCGTTTCTTCAGCGGCCTTGAACGGAATGAAAACATTACATTTCTTTTTTAGAGCTATTTGATGACGTCAAAAAATACAATACCCGTTTTAATGGTCAAAATGGAGACAATTACTCACAAAAATGTTTCCCTTTAAGCATTACAAAATAAATACTTTTAAATATTTAAATGACATTGTGTTTTCAAACAAATCAATATTATTTGCTTACTTAAACGTCATATACAATGCTGAGATCACTACGGGGCTGTCTTAGAGTGTAGCTGCACTGGCAACCTTTAGGCTAGACTCCAGGGGTCATTATACCAGAACAACATGATTCTACCAGCCAGTAGTTCATTTTTCTACTAGATTGGTGCTACGCTCAGCATTTAGGTGCCAGATTCAGAAAAAAGAGTAAGGCGTACCGATGAATAGGTACCAGAAACAGCTAATTAAGGTCATTTTCCATGATTGGTGCTGGTATCCACCAAATAGGTGCTGAGGACCAATTTTGGGGCGAGTCAGCTTTTAGGTGCCAGAAATAGCTTTTCTGGGACGCAATTAAATGGCGTCCATACCAAATGTACACCAGCGTATGGTCCCCAACGCATTATCTCCAAAGAGATAAAAATGTTGGTGGTTTAACTGAAGCCCAAATAAAAAACAAAATTGTCTAAAAAAGGGTGGCTCTTTGCGTTATACGATCACACGGGCTATTATTGTCTAGGATTCACCTGAAGGTCTGTGTACGATCAGACTCACGTGGGCTGGACAGAGATTCTTACGATAAACATGGTGTGTCAAAAGTGGAAATAGCCGGTGCGCCGTCTGGCAACCCGGCAGCCCGACGCCATAGGGAAATTCATGCTTTTTGTCGCTTTTTCGCTCCTTATGAGTCACTTGATCTAAGTAGAGCTTAACTAGGAACGAGGCGGGTCACTTGGACGTATTCAGGAGCCGAATACGGTGTTTTGGAGCCAATACCTGGGAAACCCTACCCGCCCAATGCGAGTATTTAACCCTCGCCCGCACATGCCATTTTCCCATCCTAGAACGCACATGGGGGGGGGTGGTTGCCACCCCCCCCCCGCGCCATTTGGTTCCTGTTGGAGATAGAGCTTAGCAGTAAAGACCAAAAAGATTCTTTGGGAAGAGACGAATCCAATGATACCCAGTTTTACCTTCTCAGGTCAGTCATTGACCTTCCAGGTCAGGTCAAACTAAAAAATGTTGCTGTTTTGGGTCACCGTTGGATATCAAGTGCGCTGCTTATCAAATACCGATGACGATGCTGTTTTCTGGTGCCAAGCCAGCTAGAACCTCTTTGTCACACTATCCGACCAGAATTTTGCTGCTGAGGTCATTTCAGGTCAAGTTAGGTCAAGGTCAATTATATGTGTTTGTATGTCTGTGTGTGTCTGTGTGTATACTGATGTGTGCACCGATTGTTTTTGGGTCCATATCACATGAAATCATGATCCGAGAAGCTTTTACCAAAAATGCAGTCAAAAAACTTCACAAAAAGTAAATTCAGCTTGCCTAAAACGCAATTATCTTAGATGACATAGGTTGACCTTGACCCTGACCTTGACCCCTGTACATCGTCGAACAACATGTTCCATGATAGGTGGGAGGTAAGACTGGCAAAAAAGGCCGAAATCAGGGTGTCAAAAGCTCACAAGGCCCATGGCAAACGCAAGATGTTGAGAATTGGCCATTTGGGTCATGACATGACCTGAAAAACAAGGTCATATCTCCGAAACCAAAAACCACAGAAACTTGAAATTTTCAGTGGACATCAAGAAAGGATAGACAAGCAGCTATACGAAAAATCAGCCTTCTAGCTCAAAAAATGTTGAGTGCAGAGCAGAAAGACTGCCTGGGGGGGGTGGCAACCACCCCCCCCCCCATGTGCGGGCGAGGGTTAAGAGTCTGCATGCCCAAATTAACGCTGAGCGCGGCCGTTTTCGGTCGGTTTTCCGCGACCTTGTGGCGAAATCGCCTTATTTATTCAACCAGGGTGGGCTAATTCGCTTAACTAGGAATGAGGCGTTGAACAGAATTATTCAAGGAATAGAGTTGTGCAAAAATATTTTTTGTATTGTTAAAACTGTATCCGCCCTCGAACGATAAATATTGTTGACCCATCAGGAACACATCCCCTGGAATGCGTTTGGACTTGGCTGGATCTAATATTAGCGAGTATCTGCTAATGCAGTTTCTTGGCTTACACAGTACGCACACAAGCATACATACTTCCTGCCCTTGGTTATCCCTCACTTGAGTGAAAATTTTGCTATAATAACCATTCCAAGCAGTTAACAGGTTTTAGTGCAGTGCCAAGTCGGAGCCGTTCAGCGCCGCCCGTCTCCCAGGCGGCGCGTAACGGCTGCCGCCGGCCGCCGCGCCGCCGCTCTGGCAGGGTGTTTGACTTCATATCTCTGTTGCTAGAAAAGTTGTGGACCGATTTACATGATTCTTGCATGAAAAGGTCCGCCATTCAATTCTTAGCAGATAACGAAAATTTGACGTCAATTGCACGATCCGCTGCCCATATTGTGGTACTGCCATCTATTGACAAGGCTGGCGAACTAAAGCCGGGCGGCTATTTCCACTTTTGACACACCATGACATCGAAAGATGCCATGGATGTTTGAAGAAGTGATGTTCATTAACCCGGCACCGCCTGGGCTATTTCCGTACCCACGACAGCCTGGGGGGTCGGATCTGACCCCCCCCCCCTGTTATCTCGAGAACCAATGGTCGTATCGAGCCCCGCGAGGCGGCGTTCGAAAGGTCTCTACGAGACCTTCCCAAAGCACTCTTAAGATTTTAAGATTGAGGTCAACTTTCGGGTCAAGGTCAGGTCAAAGGTCAAATTCAGGGGTTTTGCATGAATCGGCTTACGGACAGCGGAATCGATAGCTGCTGCTCGAAACTCACCAAAAATGACCTCAAAGGCCTAGTGAAGGTACCATGTGCGTATAGGGGTCATACTAAGCACGGGTCAAGGTCAGGTCAGGTCACGAAAGGTCACGGTTTTCACTTTCTGCTACATGGGCGTGCGACACATGTTTTATGGCTTATTTTTCACGCCGAATCCGATGGTAATGGTTAGATGTGACCCCAAGTCACTGTGCTGGTGATAAGTGTGCAATGAAAGCATAAAAAATCGTTTATACTATACATAACTAAACGAGGGCTAAGAAAAAACGTCAATTTTTCAACTTTTTATTTTTGACACAAAAATGCACTTTTCTAGACGAGCTTTGTCCCAGGAATCTAGTGGTGTCATTTGTTTTCACATGCGATGTTCAGAAGTGCCTCTAATTCACGAAAATGCTTATGACGTCACCATGCCCTATGCATGTTGGAGCTATTTTTAACAATTTGGGGGTCAAAAATCAAGATAGAAAGTTGAAATTTGGGGCATCTAATGTTCTAATAGAGCTCTACAACATATATTCCGGTTTTTTGGAAATTCCCAAAATTTTGGATTTTATTAGCTGTTTTCCAAAAAATATAGTTTTTTGAATTTTTAGGGGTAAAAAACGCATTTTATGGAAAATCCGAGATAGCCATTTTAACACGCGCACTGCAGCGGGTCTGAGCCGAACACGAACTGCAGGGGGAGGGGGGTGAAAACAACCCCCCCCCCCTGAGATCTCGAAAACGGCGCAACGTAGCGACAAGCGGTAAACGGCGTTGGATAGGTTAAGATGAGATCTACAAGAAATACTAAGATCATTTTTGGGTCAGGTCAAAAACGAGGTCACCAGAGGTCACCGAAGACAAAATGTTACGATTTTCACAACAGGAATTTCGCGGTAGTTTTTCTTGAATAACTTGTCTTGCACACAAGACAGAGGATCGATTCGAACGCCATCGTTCTTAGCTCGTCAAGGCGCATCGAATGATATATAATATGACCTCGAAAGGTCAAGTTGAAAAATTGACCTCAGGTCAAGGTCATGACCTGACCGAAATAGGTCATGTTGCATATCATTCGATCCGCATTGACGAGAAAAACACGATAAACGTCGAACGGAGTCTCTATCTCTATTCAATCTCAAGTTATTGAAGAAAAACCGCTGGTGACCTCAGGTGTCCTAAGATGACCTGGAGATCACCTTCCAAAGGTCATAAGTGATATGTTTCGGTGAAATCACCAACAGGGACCTGTAATACTATGATCCTGAGCGTATTGAAGTCATAGGATGGCATTCAGAGTAAGTTGAAATTTCTCCCATTGACTTATAATGGGCCGGTCGCAAAAATGACCTGACCTTAGGTCATCGATATAAAAATTCCGAGATATACAAGTTGTAGCTCGTGATGACTTTACTATTTCCTGTGGGTTTCAAGATCATATCTCAACAACTGTGGGCTTGGTGGGATTGCAAACTTCGAAATTTACGTTTCGAGGTAGGGTCACTTGACCTGACCTGGTGACCTGACCATAGGTCACCTGGGGTCAAAATTTTTACTCAAGGTGTGCAAAAGTTGGGAGAACAGGTATGCAAAATTTGGCGGCGCTACGCGCCGCCGTTTTCTCGCGATTTGCGAAAAACCACAGGGGGGGTTGAAAACAACCCCCCCTGCAGTGCGCGTGTTAAAGAACTTATTGAGCTGCGTCTTTTCATGTCCTTAATTTGCAATTTGCTTCAAACCCTGATTTTTGGCGATTTTTCAAACATTTACCACTTTTTGACTAAAAACACCATGTAGTTACATCACTAAAATCGATATATCTCAAAAAATTTTGGAAATTATTTCTTGAAAATTGCACAGGAGACGTCAAATTGATGGGGGAGAAGGTATGCCAAGTTTCAAGTAGATAGCGAAAGTGGTTCATGAGTTATTCAAGAAAAACGAAGGGTGGGGGGTCGGATCCGACCCCCCCCCCCCAGGCGGTCGCGGACCCCCCCCCCCCCCCCGAGGTAGTTTTTCTGCTCTGCACTCAACATTTTTAGAGCTAGAAGCCTGATTTTTCGTATGGCTGCTTCTCTATCCTTTCTTAATGTCCACTTAAAATTTCAAGTTTCTGCGGTTTTTGGTTTCGGAGATATGACCTTGTTTTTCAGGTCAAGTCATGACCCAAATGACCAATTCTCAACATCTTGCGTTGGCTATGGGCCTTGTGAGCTTTTGACACCTTGATTTCGGCCTTTTGCCAGTCTTACCTCCCAACTATCATGGAACATGTTGTTCGACGATGTACAGATGTCAAGGTCAGGGTCAAGGTCAACCTAGGTCATCTAAAATAATTGCGTTTTAGGCAAGCTGAATTTACCTTTCGTGAAGTTTTTTGACTGCATTTTTTGTAAAAGCTTCTCAGATCATGATTTTATGTAATATGGACACATAAACAATCGGTGCACACATAAGTATACACACAGGCACACACAGACATACAAACCCATATCATTGACCTTGACCTAACTTGACCTGAAATGATCTCAGCAGCAAAAACCTGGTCGGGTAGTATGACAAAGAGGTTCTAGCTGGCTTGGCACCAGAAAACGGCATCGTCATCGGTATATGATAAGCAGCGCAGTTGATATCCAACGGTGACCCAAAACAGCAACATTTTTTAGTTTGACCTGACCTGGAAGGTCAATGACTGACCTGAGAAGGTAAAACTGGGTATCATTGGATTCGTCTCTTCCCAAAGAATCTTTTTGGTCTTTACTGCGAAGCTCTTTCTCCGACAGGAACGAAACGGCTCGGGAGGGGTGGCAACCCCCCCCCCCCATGTGCGTTCTAGGATGGGAAAATGGCATGTGCGGGCGAGGGTTAAAGATTATTGAAACATGATATCAAACAAAACACCAACCAAAACAAGGGAAAATACAAAAAATAACTTAGTGTCTTCTCAATATTCCACGACCGTTTTCAGCAGTGATCACAATCCAAATCCCCCTATTGTTGCCAGAGCAGAACCGAAAAGACTCTCAGAATCCCACTTGAGCCCACCCTATCGGGACAAGCCGACTTCTCCGCAGCTCGTTCCAAGTCATCCCAGTTTATCCCGGCCGAATTGCTGACTGGACTGTGTCCATTCACCACTCGGAACAAGATTTGACTCTTCAGACAAACCCTCTACTCTGCCCAATCTCCACGCTGACTGGACGTCTCTCTCGCCTTTCTCTCGCTCTGCAATACACTGATGTGTGGACCTCCGCCGCTGGGATTCGCCCGTAGCTTACAAGACGCCGGCCAGAATTTCTCCAGCGGCGGCGTGGCCTAGGTGTGCAGCAAAATAGACCTTATTTTTCCCTCGGTCGGCGCCGCGGATGCCGCCGTAAAAAATACGACCCGCATCGCGAGGCGGAGTATGGAGGAGATTGCCGGGCTTTAAAGTTTGACAAAAAAGGAAAGGTTAAGTGGTGTGGTCAGTTTGAAATGCAGTGTAATGATAGTTATCGAGGGCAAACTACACAATGATTCGACGTTTCGTTTCATTAACGCGGTAGTTACGTTGAGCTTTGTTATTGGTCATATTTGGCCATAATTTACGCGTGTCGGAAATGATGTGCCTCATCCTCTTGAAAGAGAATTTGTAATACAAGCAAAGAAGTAATTTATGGCAGCGGTTGAGCGTGCGTGTTTACACACAACGTTGATGCAGATTTATTCTCTCATATCTATGCGCTGATGTATTATATATTAGTGTCATGCGGGGCAGCTGATGTAGATAGCGCAGGTGTAGTTACCTACCACCTACCTTGGTTGTTTTCTCTTTTGGCGGAAACACGGTCTCGACTTCCCCTCCTCGCTCGCCCAGGTGTCTGCGTCTGCCGATTCCTTCTTGCGTAGCTGAAAGACGCCCCGAGCGGAGGGGAAGGAGACTTGGGAAGGAATGGGGTGACGGTGGGGCGGTGGGTGGGTCTGTTAGGATCCTAGTTTTACTCTCGCTGATGCACGTTGGTGTGGAACTCGTTCGGCGTAGGAAGACTATGGTGGTGATGTTTGCCAGCGTTGCCTTTCTTTCACGGATTTGTTTTCTTGTTGGATTTTGCTGCTCACATATCGATTCACACATACATCACTCGCACTCAAGACTGAACAGTGAACATTCAACTCGACTAATGTGCCCCGCGCCCTTGCCGACGGCTCGCCGGCGGGCACCCGACTCCGTCTCCCGGCCGGCCCGGGCGCGGCGCCGCGGCGCGGCCGTCCCGGTTACCTGACCCGGCCGGCCAAAGGTCGGACCGGCTCCGTCCGCCGCTACCAGCCCGCGGCGGGCCCGGGGAGGGGTACTACACTACATTCTTCCATTGTCGTGGTAACATGCTTGGTGAGGGCAAACATTGGCATGCTTTCTTTCCCATTAATATTAAAGTATTGCCTGATTATCTCGTCTAGTACTGCCATCTGTCGAATGTTGTTCTCCCTAGTTGTTCTTCCTAGGGGTCGCCGCAGTCTGCCCCGCCGCAGTCTGCCCCGACACTAATGTTCCGTGATTATCGCCGGCTCTAATACGGTCCCATTCTGAATTTTGATGCACAAGAAGACGCCACAAAGAATTCAACATAATGACATCTTTTTTTCACGAGCGACACCAGCATCCGTGTGCGTCATTCTTATGGCTAAACATCCGTTGCCACTTCTACGAAACATTCTAAAGGTTCGAAAGGTTCGTCACGACCTGCCCGGGAGAATCCCTCCTCCGGGTGATGGCAATGACAATTCAGACCAGCCATTTGCGTCAGCCGTCTCTGCGACAATCAGAACAATCTGTCAAAGCCAATGTTGGCCGTGATGGGGCCATTCTATCTTCAAAACATCGTAATCATTGTGGAAGGAGGCTGTTCTAGTTAGTTACCCTGCGAAATACTTCCAGGATTCAGGTAGTGACAAAAGAACAACCCGGCAACAGATGCTGTGATAAGGAATAATAACTATTCAACTCCAAAAGGAACGATGCACTGTGCGATAAACAAACATGTTGTTCTTTTCTGATCAGTCGTCAGCTCCCAGGAGTTGCATTCGTATATCCATATCATTTCTCAATTCAAATCTCTAACATGATTGGATACTTCAAGTAGGGGAGACCCGGGAGGTATGGGCCCCCTGGAGGTATGGGCCATCGCAATTTTGAAGAAGTGTCGCGTATTTTTACACATTTGACGGCGGAAACTGGTAGCAGCCATTCCGTTATACAACCCACGTGATTTTCATTATCTTCCTCAGTCTTCTTTGGCAATGAGCGGTGATGAAGCGTTTTTGCCCTCTTCGAGTAGAATAGGGGAAGTTGGGGCAATGCCGGAGTTGGGGCAAAGCCGAAATTCGAGATATTTCGAAAACCGTACGACATGGATGCCACCTGCATCAGTGATGCTCTGAAGCTTAAGTGACTACCAATTATCGCATGTTTGTTACCAGTCGTCATTCGGAATACTTCGGCTGTGAGGGCGCCAAGAGCGTTTTCAAGGTACGTTTCCTTTGTACTACATGCGTCTTCGAAGCTGCATTTCCTACTCATTATGCTACCGTTTGTCTGGCCAATTCGGTCAAGTAATCTTCAGCACGTCTTTGCATAAGTGTGCTGCCTATTTGAAATTTATACAGCACGTTGAAAAGTTATGGGCCTGCAAATGAAAGTATGGCTGGCTGGGGTAATGCCGAAAACGTGCAATTACGCGCGTTAAAGCACGCTACGTGAACTTTACCGCTGTAGAATAGCAACGCGTATTTTTAGTCACACAAATTACACTTTTAACCGACACAACGGCATGTTACCATAAGGAATGATTTACCTGGCCTTTTCTTATTATATCACACAATTATAACTTCCAGTGTGCACCAAGCGTCCTCAAGCTCTTAAAACGCGTGTCAGCTTTGACGAATTCTGGATAAAATTTGAGATAAAATAGCAAAACATCAATTTCGGCATTACCGTAGATCATTTCTCCCATTTTCGGCTTTCCCCGCAGTCCGGGGCAACGCCGAAAAAGTCACTTCTTTGATATTTTTAGTTTGTGCGCTTAACGGTATGCAAATTCATCAAATGCGCCTGGTATGTTTGTAAGGCAAAAGACTGGCCTCTCGAATGACGCCAACAAGAATAGCTTAGGATGTCTACTAGTGATGTCAATTACGGAAAATCGGAATACCGATACCAAACCAAATACCAACCAAAACCACGGGAAATACCGAAACCAAACCAACTTGGGGAACTGAGGGAAGTACCAACTTTTTACCGATTTATTAGCCTCTTATACATTAGTGAGGGCTTATGATACCAACAAAATACCAAACACATTACGATTGAAATACCAAATACCAAGTTGGTATCGGTTTGGTATCGGTATACCAAAAAGTTGGTATCCGATTGACATCTCTATTGTCTACCTTGCGTGCTACGGGCGTCAGAAAAAAAGTATTCGGCGTTCCCCCATTTTCCCCTACTGTATACATACAGAAAATTCGTGGTAAATTTGAACCAGGCTCGTGTTATGATGTCAGACCAATGCTTACATCAAGTTTAAGGCATGCAAATTAAGACTGGATAGACAATATGAAGCTTTCTTGCAAGATTATGAGCTGAGATGCTACGCAAATTCTGGCGTCCTAACCGGGAGGCTCGGGCCACTTATCCTAAATCAATAAAAAGATGCTTTCATTGAGCTTTATCTTCAATAAGTTTTATTTTTGTCGCGCAAGGTTGAAAATTTAACTTCAAATTTCATTCAAACAGAAAAATATTATTTATTTTATTTCATGCAGCATGATTGAGTTTACTAAAATACATATGTGCCCAAGTGACCTCCATGAAGTAAGGCTGCTGTTGGCCGCTTATGCGGTTCCTGGGCTCTAAGAGAGATCAAGGTAGATACCAGCTACGAGTATTGTTCTCATTGTCGAGAAAAGAATATGAAACATGGCACCGGCCCATACCTCCCGGGCCATGGCCCATACCTCCCGGTGTATTTTGATGGATCGAAAAAGCACATTATTTATTGAAAGTTATCTCGAGACAAAATAGTTGATCCCAGATGCTTGATATCAGGCACACTTTGCAGGCGAAAGGCAATTTCACGTGCACAGAGTGAAAAACCGGGTCTAGCCACTGCCCACTGGAAGAAAATGGCCTTTTCATAAAACCGGCCCATACCTCCCGGGTCTCCCCTACTACGTGACATTTCAATGTACTTTCTGGCCGTTGTTCTACCCCAAATACACGGAACTGTTGTCGATTGTCGATTTCATTCGCTGGTTCGATTACTTCCTCGCCACAGGGCAGCGGTGGTATTAACTTTTAATCTCGGAAAATCTAGCCCATCACCGTCTAAAGCTGATGATAAAGTCACCGCTTTTTCAGCTGTCAGTTCACGCTCCCAGAAACATGTCATCTGATGTATCTGTACAGAGGAAGGTGCAAAAAAAATAAATAAAGAGAACGTGACAAAGTATACAGATGGGGCTGTGACACTCTGGCTGTGACTTCAGAAATCAGAGTGATCATTTATTCATTAGGGTCATCTAGGGTGGGGTGGGGAAATACACAGCTTCTTACACCTGATCTTTTTAACCCTAGAACGCCTAGGGGGGGGGGGTTGTATCACCCCCCCCCCCCCCCTGAGGTTTTTTCGAAGTGCACGCTAAACGGCTTGTCGTAGCGGGCTGAAATTTTCAATACCCTCTGGGGCAACCTTTGCGCATCTTTTGCCGAAAAACAATTGATCGGGTCATGTCAGGTCACGGAGTTATGACGTCATAAGAGGTACAGCCTCCGGCCGACAGTTACCAAACGTGTGCGCCGAATCCCTAGGTTTTCTGCCGGTGATACCCACATTGTTTGATGGATCATGATGAAACTTCCCATGCATGTTGGGGCAAGCATTGGCTATCGTGTGGTATAAGAAATTTGACCGGGTCAGGTCAGGTCACGGAGCTATGACGTCACAAGAGGAACAGCGTCCGGTACTATTTTTGAAAAGCGCCCGAACCACTATTTTGCTAATTCTTGTCACCTCAATGGGAATATGCAGCAATATTAGCTTCTATAGGGAGCAAATGGACCTCCCAAATCCAAAAATACAATCAGATTTCAAAAATTTAAATTTTGATTTTTCGAATTTCTGCCGCCGACTGTGACCTTGCCGACTTCCGGCGCTCCCAACGCGCCATTTTTAGAGCTAGGGAAACGAAATACATACCAAACGATAGAGAATTGATCAAGGAACACGATAGTGAAGGTTTCAAGTCGATATCTCCCACCGTTTTGCCGCAATCGCCGCGGAAAGTTGAAAAAGTTTGATTTTTTCGGAAAATTTGACCTTTGACCGGTCATAAGTAGGTCAAATGTTGACCTAGGACCAAAAAATATACCACCAATCGCGAGATCTTGTTGAGAGCAATCCGTTGGTTTTTTCCGCTAAGCTCTACGACCTTCCGTTTCGAAACGCCAGGGGGGGGTCGTAACAACCCCCCCCCCCTGGTCGTTCGTGTTATGAGAAATGGCCTGGTCGTGCGAGGGTTAAAGAGATAACTATCACCACAGGGGAAATTGAAGGCAACGGTAAAATATCATTTTATTTCACTAAATGTCTTCGACTGTTAATGAATATAATGAACATGGAACAATTTATCTCATTTCCCATAAACCACTTTGACTTTTCGTCCACTTTAAGACATTTACAAACACGGGTGTCAACATAACCACCATATCCGGCCTGGCGAAAATGAATGAGGTCACCTGGCATTGCTGAAACAACACTACTGAAAGGTCAGGGAAATGTCACCAGAGAAATACGCGACGCTTTGGTGCCGTAAGTCGTGTACACAGTGAATAGCAATAGTCGACAAATGATTTAAACAAAACACGTTTCTGGTCTAAAGTGCTTTTCCGGACCTGGATATATTTAGGGGGTTCAGTTGAATTGGCCTTTGGTAAATTCCTTTTTAATGACCTCCTTACAAATTATTTATGTTTTCGATGTATTGCATTTCAATGTACATGAGTGAACGTTGAAAAGTAGATAAATGAATCGAATACGAAAACGAATTTAAAGTTAATTTATGACCTATTAGGTTGTCTATGATCGTTTTTATTGGGCCCATCCAACATATTCCTTAGAACTGTAGGTATATTGTGCTTTTTTATCACGCGAAGTTGTACAGAAACTGAAAAAAACTGGCAAAACTGTAACTGCATTGGTGTCTGTGTGTTTTTCGTGTCTGTGTTTAAACTGATATGTGATCAAGGCCCGTGGCCGAAATTTGTATCAAGCTAAATACATCGAAAACATAAATAATTTGTAAGGAGGTCATTAAAAAGGAATTTACCAATCACCTACATGCCTTACATACAAAGAGCACTACAAGAATTAAAAGGAATTGGCCTTTGATTGAAACACCTCTTTGTTATTCTACAATCTACATCTCTCAAGGGATTATAAATAAGCAGATGCTTCTCTAGAAACGGTGTCTCAAAGTCAATTAAACAAAACGGAGCACAAACCCCAGCACCGTATTTATACATGCTAACGTTAGCATACATGCCGTCGCAGGCCTCCATGCTTCCATGACTCGTCCCTCAGGACTACCCAGGCACTCTGACGACATATAGCACGTCTTTCTAGCTCCATTACCCCGTGGTGTCCGCAGCTGCGCCCCCAGGGCAGCCGAAGAAGAGACCCTCGGATCAGACCGGGTCGCTTGTGCGGGCGGGAGACCTTCCAGCGCTCATTTTCCACGTGAAAAGTTTGGCCGATGAGCAGCGGAGCGTTCCTTTCATTAGAAAAGTCATCACGGCGAGATATTAGAGATTTCAGGTGCGCTCGTTATTTTTTTCTAGGACAGAGTTGGCCTCACCAAGCTACCTAGCCGCATTTTCTGAAGATAGGAGCCATATCATGGAGAAACATAAGCGGGGCTTGCTATCGCTCAATTTTGATGCACACATCTTCATCCTGAGAATATTTTTCACTCACGCTTGGCACACTTATTCTCAGTCGTTCAGTGTGCAGTCAGCAGTACATTTGTCCTATCCCAGATTAGCGCAATTCTCTAATCCAAAAAGTCACCGCGTTTTGCTCTGCCGCTCAGTGTAATATTTTCCTCCCAGCTATCACATCTTTTTTCTCGGCCGCAGGATCGCGTCATTTAGCGGGGCACGTGGGTCACGTTTCTTGACGCCGGGCACCTCCTAATTGGGTCCATTTGTGGCCGGAGCGGTCGGCGCGTGTCAGAATGGTTGAAAAACGGGGGTATATTGTTGTCGCCCGGTGCAGGGTATATTGAGGTCGCTGTCCGCAGATTTACACATCTTTTAGAGCGGTGGATTGTCAGCCGTCATGTTGAAAGTTGGGGTCAATCAGGCTGGTGCGCAGTGGGCTGTGAATTTTCAGTGTCCGTTTCACAAACTGGTATCAATGTTACACTAAAAAAGCATGACATGATTACAAATCGACCTCTCCGCGCTAGTTTTAACTTGATCAATTGGTTTAATAGTTAGAATACCAATAATTTGTGATACATTCCATCCTCCATCCATCAGTAAAATAATGAGCTACATTTCTCATCTGTGTCTGGGACAGAAACCACCACGCTATAATGGAAAAATTACCCAGTTTCGAGGATTGTGATGCTCTCCATTCGGAAGTTGGCTTTCCCTCAAACTTTTCCCATTACAACTCTCCGAAACAATTGTCATTAGCTGTGTATCAATGGCTGGAACGCTGCTGAAAAACTTCAACAAAGTTTTGGGTCATCAAATGAAAACTGAAAACAATTATTTCACAAATTAACTCTTGTACGGACTAGACACGTAGCTATGAAACGTCTCGACAAAACCTCCAACTCTTCCTCTTGAAATATTAAGTTCGCTGAAGAAATCAATCTACGACTTTTGAAGTTCTTACAGAGGATTTTAACCCTCGCACGACCAGGCCATTTCTCATAACACGAACGACCAGGGGGGGGGTTGTTACGACCCCCCCCCTGGCGTTTCGAAACGGAAGGTCGTAGAGCTTAGCGGAAAAAACCAACGGATTGCTCTCAACGAGATCTCGCGATTGGTGGTATATTTTTTGGTCCTAGGTCAACATTTGACCTACTTTTGACCGGTCAAAGGTCAATTTTTCGGAAAAATAGACTTTTTTCAACTTTCGGCGGCGATTGCGGCAAAACGGTGGGAGATATCGACTTGAAACCTTCACTATCGTGTTCCTTGATCAATTCTCTATCGTTTGGTATGTATTTCGTTTCCCTAGCTCTAAAAATGGCGCGTTGGGAGCGCCGGAAGTCGGCAAGGTCACAGTCGGCGGCAAAAATTCGAAAAATCAAAATTTAAATTTTTGAAATCTGATTGTATTTTTGGATTTGGGATGCCCATTTGCTCCCTATAGAAGCTAATATTGCTGCATATTCCCATTGAGGTGACAAGAATTAGCAAAATAGTGGTTCGGGCGCTTTTCAAAAATAGTACCGGACGCTGTTCCTCTTGTGACGTCATAGCTCCGTGACCTGACCTGACCCGGTCAAGTTTCTTATACCATATGATAGCCAATACTTGCCCCAACATGCATGGGAAGTTTCATCACGATCCATCAACCGATGTCCGTACCACCGGCAGGAAACCTCGGGCGTTGGCACTCAGTTTGTGAAAATCCGGCCGGAGGCTGTTCCCTTTGTGACGTCATAACTCCGTGACCTGACATGACCCGGTCAAATTTTTTTTATCAAAAGATGCGCAAGGTTTGCCCCATAAGGTACCCAAAATTTGGCGGCGCTGCGCGCCGCCGTTTTTGCACTATTTCCGAAAAACCTCAGGGGGGGGGTTGATACAACCCCCCCCCTAGGCGTTCTAGGGTTAAACTTCCGCTACACCCCCTAGACAAGACATGTCAAATTATATGCAGTTTAATACATATTGAGGATGCCGAGTGATATTTGTCGATTAAATAGCTAATATAAAGATAACGAATGGGTTAATGACAAGAAATCCGACCAAAAAAGAGGGTATACTACCATTAAAAGTAAATATCGCGCAGGTATACGAATTTTGAACCGTCTCCAAGGTATATCTACCTACCTAAAACATTTATGACCACCCTCCACCCCTCCGTCTATGTTCCAGCTTCCACCGCCGCGATGACGTCAGAGCTGTCAGCCGGCTGCTGTCCTGACCTCGGCAATGTCACCTGCGCGCTGGCCAATGAGAGCGCGTGCTCGACGGGGGGCGGGGCCTCCGCCGAGGGGCGCTCCTTTGACATGCCCTGGTGGGCGTCGCTGTCGTGGACCGTGGCGTTTGTCGTGATGCTGGTTATCGCCATCGGCGGAAACAGCATCGTCTGCTGGATCGTACTAGGTAAGTTGGCATTTGGTATTTGATGGTGTTAATGTAAATTGGTATTTGGTATTTTAACCCTCGCATGTGTAGGGGGGGGGGGGTCGGATGGACCCCCCCCCCCATGGTTTTTCGCGAATAACTCGCGTAAAAAGCGGCCGATCGCGACGAAACTTTCAGTACCCTCGCATTGATCAATTTGACACCTACCCTGAAAATTTCATGACCCTGACCCAAATGACCTTTGACCTGTGACCTCTTTTCCGAGACCATGTTTGGCCGGAATCGCGATTTCGCGTATGTCGGCTCGCACTAGACGCGTGTTTGCAAGCTTTTCGTGGTTTCAAACGTTCAAACATGTGATTTGATGTTACTCCCGTGTGTGTCAAGGTCACCTGAAGGTCAGGTCAGGTCATTGACCTTTGGTGACCTCGGGTGACCTCGGGTCACTTTTTCGAGTTTTACATGTTTCTAGGCTAGTTTTTGGAGCTGAATTCGAATTTAGCAACCATTTGAACATTTACGAAGTAGTTTTGGTGACTTCGTAACATGTTACGAAGCTGTCAGAGGCGGTTGACACGTACTACGAATACCCGTCACGACGCCTACTGGTTGACCTGACCTGACCTGACCCGACCTGGTCTAAATGCTTCAAGACATCATCTGTGATCAAAACTAACACGATATTCGTGATCAGCACCCCGAAAAACCCCTTAGCAGCCACACTTTACGACTTTCTAACAGGTCCCGATTTTCCCGACTTTGGGTCATTGACCTGACCTGGAAGGTCAACCAATGACCTAGGACCTTAAAATTGGGTATCATCGGCTTCCTCTCGTCACGGGCAACACGCTCGTTTTTTCCGCGAAGCTCTAGCTCGATCAGGGGCCAAACGGCAAGGGGGGGGGTCCAACCGACCCCCCCCCCCCCCTACACATTAGAAGCTGGCAAACGCCGCACACATGCGAGGGTTAAGGTGTTAAAATTGACAAGTTGATATTTTGTTTGATTTTTATATTGATCATTTGTTATTGAATAATTAATCATAATGGGTCATTTGGTATAAAGAACATCATCAATATTTGCTAGATTACACTGTTGCAATTAATACTATTTTATTAACTACCACAAAGTAAATGGAGGAAAGCATTCTTGGGTGTATGTTTTTTCAGCATTGCTGTTCATGAACAAGAAGGCACACAGTTGTTATTGAAAAAAGGTTGATGCGTACAACAGTAGCGAATAAGTCGAGAACTGTCACCATCTGCACAAACAGTACGTATTTTTAATGTCATGTCAGCTGTTAATGTAAAAGGCCGGCATGACAAACGTCTCGAGTCTCAGAAAGCTGTTTCATAGGTAAAAAAGATCGAGTAGTCTCCTTTCAGAAACTATATTCATTTCGAAATATATGTGAGACTCCTATATTCATATTTCATTTCGAAATATAAGTGATACTCAGCTGTAGGCCTGAATCTGCCGAATGTTGAAGAACTTTATCAAAGCATTGTAGCAGCAACTAATAAACGAAAAACTCAACTAAATAAATACAAGTCCACGGCTGGAAAACTTGGTCGACGTGTGAACTATGTATTGGGCACAAGCTGAAGTTGAAAGCTGAATAAAATCCATTAGTGACGACATACCTAGACCTCAAGTTCTCCCGTGATCTTTACAGCAGCAAGTTTCGGTTCAGTAAAGTAGCGTTTTTTTTTTTGCCGCAGCCTTTCGCTAACTCACACATCGGGGTCACGTGCTTGGTAACGCAGAAAACTTGGCTGAATTGGAGTTCAAAGGAAAACTTATAGTAAGGTAACCTGGCAGCGCCGAAGTATATGGTTTCAAAGTATGATAGTACAGATGTTGAGTATGTAGTAGCCCGAATACTGCACACCGAACATCTGACGTAGGTACAAAAGTAAATATGTTTGATAAAAAGTTGCAACAAAACTTATCCATCCAAGCACTGTCGCGTCAAATACACACTGGGATTGCCACACATATATGCTATGTCGGTAATTTTAAACCCACTAGCCTCACACCAACCCCGGCCCAAGCAATATTCTTCCATCACTCTGATTTTTAACTCACCGGCCTCCTCTTCTCACCCCCGAATAACCAAATTTCGTCCCCCTTCCCCCGGCAGGTCATCGGCACATGCGCACCGTCACCAACTACTTCCTGGTGAACCTGAGCGTGGCCAACCTGCTCATGTCCTGTCTCAACTGCACGTTCAACTTCGTCTACATGGTGAACGCCGATTGGCCGTTCGGCCTGACCTACTGCATCATCAACAACTTCTTCGCTAACTTCACCGTGTCGGCCAGCGTGCTGACCCTGATGGCCGTGGCTATGGAGAGGTGAGAGGGACAGAGAGAAAGAGAGAGAGAGAGAGAGAGAGAGAGAGAGAGAGAGAGGGGAGAAGGAAGGGAGAGGGAGAGGGGGAGAGAGGGAGAAGGAAGGGAGGGGGAGAGGGAGAGGGAGAGGGAGAAGGAAGGGAGAGGGAGAGGAAGGGAGGGAGGAAGGGAGGGAGGGAGGAAAGTAGGTAGGAAGGAAGAAAGGAAGGAAGGAAGGAAGGAAGGAAGGAAGGAAGGAAGGAAGGAAGGAAGGAAGGGAGGGAGGGAGGGAGGGAGGGAGGGAGGGAGGGAGGGAGGGAGGGAGGGAGGAAGGGAGGGAAGGAGAGCGAGGGGGAGAGGGAGAGAGGACAGGAGGGGCGGAGGGAGAGAGAGAGAGAGAGAGAGAGAGAGAGAGAGAGAGAGAGAGAGAGAGAGAGAGAGAGAGAGAGAGAGAGAGAGAGAGAGAGCAAGGCGTATGCAAACAGAAATAGACTCGCACCTCGAAGAGCATGTTTTCATTATGCTGAAATATAATGCGTAGCTAATACTCGTAATAGTAACTTATGATACCTGAGGTAACATTAAATGAATAAAATGGGCATTAAATCCCAGATTATCAGGTATTTTTTGCACTAAATGTAGTCATTGATTAGATCACTGGCTCTTTACCAAAGCTACTTATCAAGGGCTTAAGATCACTCTTTAGTCTTTAGCCTTCTTGTTTGTTTATATCCTCTTTTGTTTTGTTTGTTTTGTTTTTGTTTATCTTTTTGCTATCTTTTGTTTAGTTCCTCAACCACCTTCACCCGAGAAATAGGAACATCTACCTGTTTTCAGAAGACACACAGCGGTACCGCACTGCGAACAGCCCAACTCTCTCCACGCGCACTGCTCGTCTTAGCTGAACATTAGCACATGTCGGCGATATATCGACATTACTTCCACACTGGCAACCAAGCTAATTACAGTTCTCGCGTATGTAGCCCAGCGTCCAGCCAATATCGATTTCCTGCACCCGAGGAGCCCAGCCGAAAAAACTCGCGAGACAAATGGATTCACTATCACCAAATGAGATTCACTAATTGAGCCGCAGTGATTATGTACTTTCACATGCATTTAATGGCATGGAAAACTTTCTTTGCAAGGCCCTCATCCCTTGTTTTCGAGGTTTGTGTCGATAAATATGCATGCAGTGATATGAATTGAACAAAACTCCGAAAATTACAAAGATACATTAACTTAAAAAATGTATTTTTGTTGTCAACTGTGTTTTTACGGCACCTCACTTACTTTGTTTCACTTTTGTACTTTGTATGTTTAGGCAAGTCACATTTATGATTTAATTTAGGTAAGTCGCATTCCGGATTACATACACAGGTAGATCGATACACATTTGACTAAAATTTGCATCCTTCGAAAAAAAATGAATCGCCAATATGTAGCTAGTCTATACTGATCTCAGGCAGCTTTTGCCAAATTGTCAGGGAACTCAGATTTGTTTTTCAATAGAAAAACACAATTCTAAAGAATAGTGTTTTAACTATTGACAACAAACCTTCGGTTACTCGCAATAGTAGCCCTTAAAGGAAATAGTTCACTTTCACAATTTTTTTTTTTGCAACGATTTATTATTTTTTATGTTCAAAATAATCAGCAAAGAAAATAAAACCTTTTTATAACAAAAGATTTTTTTCTATATTTTGATATAGGAAGAACTTTTCAGTTTCTGTAAGGCACACGCGATCCAGTATGAAAAGAGCATGGGTCCCGAAAATTCTTCAGAAACAGAGAAATTATCGCAGCCACCGGCATTTGGGCGATCTGCTCGATCTGATAATGTTCCCCTGAATGTCCTAATTGATCAGTACGAGAATTTCTCTAGAGTTCTCGTAGATAATTTCTCTAGTTTCTGAAGAATTTTCGGGACCCATGCTCTTTTCATACTGGATGGAAATATATGCAAGGCACACATCCTCAACGCAAGACACCTTTTTCGGGACGAGAAATAGAATATCTTTGCCTAGGGTGATCGTTGGGCTGTAAAAGCTCCTGATTTATGCTCGTCTCAGCCCAAGCTACGGAACTGCTATTCCAGTTCAAAACCCATGTTAAAAAGTGAACTATTTCCTTTAAATGATAAGTTGATGTAGATTTCTATTATGGAGCCGTACACGATCATTACGCCAATCACCCACATAATGAAAAGTCGTAATGGTGTTACTGCAGCGGGCAACCTACAGGTGGTTTTGAGCCAAATAATGAACAGTAGAACCAAAGACGCATATAAAAGTCTTTGGGGAAACATGGACTTGTATTAGCTCAACACATCAAACAAAAAACACATCAGCGATGTCCACTGACAAAGGCTCATGACACGGGGCATGCATCATTTTCGTCGGTCGCTCGTTGACGAAGCGCGTGACTTCCTTTCCGAATTTCCTCCATCTGGCTGTCGCCGCGCTGAGCGCTGATGAGCTGACGGAATGTAATTTATACCGTCGATCCGACGCTCATGCCAGCACCGATGCATCGTTGGCGACGGAGCGCCCGAATACCAATCGCACGAGCCGTCGCCAATCGCACCACATACTGTGGTGACAATGCCGTCCAGATTGTGGTGCAGCGCATGTGAATACCCGAACATATCAGTGAGCGGAATGGAGTAAGCAGCTATTCGATACCAGGCAGATCATTTGCGCGGGCTGGCTGTGGGTAGGTATTAAGAAATGGTGTCACGGCTTAAAGGAATCAGGTCATCCTCTGGAGCCAATACGTGGATTTGTTTAGGCTTTGATTAAATTTCAATGGAAATTATTTAACGCCGAGTGGAATAATTGCTGCCCTAAGAATGAAAACATGTTCCGTGATCAGGCACCTCACTATGATACGAACCCCCCCCCCCCCCACCCCCACCCCTGCCTGCCTCGTCCTTTAAAGTAACGCCGTTCTATCAAAACGTTGATAAAATGAGCGATACTTATTCAAGTCACACATCATATTCATTTTACCAATGCGGGAATTTTGCCAATTATTTCGCTATTAACTTTTGTACACTGACATAAAATAAACATAAAAACGATAAGAAATAGTCACACTTCTGAACACAAATTGCACCATCGGAATACTGTGCAACGCCACCGGCTACCTTACGGCAAAGTAAGAATTCGATGCATAAGTGCTGAGACGCCTCAACACGGACGTCTAAAAAGGCCACGATTCTGGCGCACCTCAGCTCCATCAAAGCGCCCGGATGACGTCAGACAGGCCAATTTAGTGCACCGAGTCCGGACGCAACAAGCAGGCAGTGGTTGTCACACATCATTACACCCAGAATTAGCGACATCGGCGAGCCAGTGCGCTGCCAATCGTCACCACTGCGCGACAGAGCGAAAGGCAGGATGTTCTATCAGCTCCGGTGACAGTTGTTAATAAACAGGACTGTCAGCAGCGAGCGGTGGCTCGCTCAGGTTTCGAGGAACGGCACGAAATTCGATGCGTCTTGAAGGAACATAATTCATCGCCTCGTCAATATTGCGAGAGACAGCTAATTTGGAGCGAGACTAGCAATTAATAAATAATGAGGTAAAGGAGAAAGACGGCAGCTTTAGCATAACGTGTCCGACCTGTGAAAAATCGAGCATTTGAGCAAAACAATTTAAAGACATGAGTGAGATTTTAAATACTCAGAGGGTTGGCGCCCATGTGGAGAGCTACCATATGACCCAGCGACCGGTCATGTTTCACTAAACCCCTGGACCTTTCCTCTCCATTTTTTTTTTCTTGTCAGCGCGTCCTACGAAAATAATGGGCGTTTTTTCCGCACAGATTTACCATCAGACTTATATACACTGTGATCAGACTGTTGATACGGCACGTGCTCACTTTTTGTTGACACCACGGCCGGTGGTGTGTGAAAATCCAATGCCTCAGGGTAGATTACCAGTCGATACGACTGATGGCCTCATGTGATTTTCAACGGCTTTATATGAAGCCTTTCCTGTTTACTGAAAGTCGAGGAGGAGGAAAGTCGCAGGAAAATGCCAGCCTTTTTACAAAACAGGCCTTTTTTCTTGCCGAAACAAAGCCAGGCATGCTCTACCATAACAATGCTAATGAAAAAGGATGATATCTCAGTTAACACTTAACCCTCGCCGGACCTATTGGTTTTCTACATACGCGCCGGCCGAGGGGGGGGGGCGGGTACGACCCCCCCCCCCTCGCCGTTTCGCCCCTGGTGGAGCTAGCGCGTCGCGGAAAAAACGAGCGTGTGCGCCGTTACGAGACGCAGAGATTGGTACCCGATTTTAAGGTTCTAGGTCAACCGGTGACCTCTGAGGTCAGGTCAAGTGCCCCAGGGTACGGTTCAGTTTTTGGTGAATAACTTCGCAAAAAACGGCCGCAGAGCCGCGATTTTGGCAGCATCGTGTTCGCCTCGCTCAGGCGCGTCGAATGATATACTTTTTGTCCGGGTCAGGTCAACTTGGGGTGTTGACGTCAGGTCAAGGTCAGGTCAGCACCCCCAGGTCACGAAGCTGGTCGAAAGAGGTCATGTCGCATATCATTCGATTCGGCAGGTCTTCTTGAGTCCATTGGTGGCTTTCTCGACTCACTAGCTCAATTTGATCAAGAGTTATAGACGAAAAACTAATATGACCTTGATGACGTCATAAATGACGTCACGCAAGGTCAACATTGCAAAAGTGACGCATCCAACCTTGCAAGGAGTGCATCAAATCACGATTCTGTGTGCTTGAGATAGTTGGAGATCGTTCCCGGCGCCAGAATAGCTAACAGTATTAACAGCTAACAGCTAGCAGTATTAAGCGTGTTCGGAGCTATCGCGAAAAAAACCCTATGGGGGGGGGGCGGCACCCGCCCCCCCCCCTCGGCCGGCGAGGGTTAAGCTTCCATTGGTTAGCATATAAGCGTTCATATCATAGATCATAATCAACGAGTAACGATGTTCCGTCGAAAATTAAAATGCTACCAGAAGTTTCGAATTCAAGCTTTTACAAAAGTCGCTTTGTAAGATATTTAGATTTAGATATATTCGTTTTAATGAACAGCGTACATACTTGTGTAGCTTTACCGGACGTATGATAATCAGCCCATGACAAACGTAATACAATAAGCGTAGTTGGTCACGTACCAGGATTGCATTAGTAAATTGATAATATCTGAAGGACCGTGAGGCTTCATTCTATAGATCCTAACCAAATAGAGGTATCTTATCAACGCAGACCGCAAAGCTCAAAGATAGCTGATTCCCTCCCAATTCAGTGCACGTTCTTCATTGTTAGAGCCACACTGATTCGCTGACGAATGGGATTCAATTTCTTCCCGGCCACTCAGGGCACTCAACAACGAGCAAGGTCAAAGGTCGAAACTCGACCGACCGAGTGAGCTGTTTGCACTCGACATCTTTGTAAGAAGGACAATGAACTGGACTTTTTAGAGTAACGTCTTGAACGACCTGCACGTTAACCCCGGGTTAATAAACTGTAGAAATGTAAGATATTTGTGAAACTGGAGATCACCATGGCAACCAAATGATGTTTAATGTTCAAATTGAAATTGATATTCAAATTTAAAATTTCTGAATCATTGATGGGCTGCGTTTTAGGTACATTGAGGTGCTAACGCCAAGGGAAGTAGCCCTTAATTTACGACACATGAATATACAAGTGAATTATTTTTATTTATACCACACACTGCAATGAAGTGATAAAGGAAAAACAATAACAATAATAGGCGATAGATAAAAGAATGTCGTATTGCGGTGACAATGTTGTCTGTGCCTAATGAATTCCATCCACCACACTTACGACTATAGCTATGGCGGCATATGACGCTGCACAGTGCCGTCGTAAAAGCCATGTTCACATGGCATTAGTGTCAGTGGTTACCAGATGGCGGACATAATGGGTGCAGTGTTGTTTCCAGCGGCGTCATCTCACCACGGCTTTTTACATGCTCTATGGCGACACGACTTACGTTATGAATGATTATTTAGAGCATTGGTACAGTGTAGTGATGTCAATTACGGAAAATCGGAATACCGATACCAAACCAAATACCTACCAACCAAAACCGTGGAGAAATACCGAAACCAAACCGACTTGGGAACATGAGGGAAATACCAACTTTTTACCGATTTTTTAGCCTCTTATACATAAGTGGGGGTTCATGATACCAACAAAATACTAAACACATTAGGATTGAAATACCAAATACCAAGTTGGTATTGGTTTGGTACCGGTATACCAAAAAGTCGGCATCCGATTGACATCTCTCACCTTTTTAGGCGCAATTTCAAAAATTTAAAGACCAAATTCAAAAAGTTTACAATTAAAATGCACGTGAACGTTTTGAATTTGGTCTTTAACTTATTGAAATTGCGCCTAAAATGCTGTAGTACCGTAAAATGGGGTGTTAAGGGACAGTTTTGAGGTGTTTTGTTAAATAACTTAAGAAGGGTTGGAGATACAAGCATCAGCTTGTCAGCATTTTATGTGGAATTTGGTGCTTTACATGCCTGCTACATTAATGTTTTAAAAATATATACATGCATATTATTTTTTATTATTTTTCATCACTGTCCCTTAGCACCCCAATGTGGGGTGTTAAGGAACACCTGTATTATTCCAAGAAATGGTCATCAAATGACCACAATTGGGGTGTGAAAGGGCACACAATCTATTTATTGAAATCTTTTCCATATTCTGTCACAAAACAAGTCAGGTTCATTCACCACTAATGGCCTTTTTAGCCCATTACATGTAATGCAGTTTACGCTTCTGGAAAATGTGCTAATTATAAGGTAAACAGAACCAAAAAGTACCCTGTCATCAACAAAAACCCATTTTGAAGCTAGTCACTTGTCATTATGTTGCCCTCTTTGTTTTGGCCTTTTTATGATGACATCACATTTACCTACGTCAGTCTTCATTGACCCACCCTTGTAAAAGAGTGTTATGGAAGTTTTGAGGTGTTTTGTTATATAACTTAAGATGTGTTAGAGATGAAAGCATGAACTCGCCAGCATTTTATGTGGAATTTGTTGTTTTCCATGCCTACTGAAAGAAAACTTAATGAAATTATATTTAGATATTGTTTCCTATTTTTTCTTCCCTGTCCCTTAGCACCCCACATCCATCTCAAAATATGCATGTGTCCGGAAAAGAGGAAGAGGACGATAAATGAATGGGTGGATTTGTATAAGTTTTTCAGGAAACATGTGCAACACATGTGACAATACACCTATGCATTCATTTTACCTGTACACCTACTAGTTTATGTGGTACACACAGAGTTTTGGAGATGTCTCAATTTTGTGAAAATGTGGCATGATTTTCAAAACCATTTTTGAACCAAATCACTTGCATGAAAAACCATTCCATTTTGTCCTATAGTCAAGAACAAAACAGTGTCAACTACCACACTCAAGTTTTTATTAAACATTCTCAAATAATGAACTTAACATGACTCAAAGTTTGTCCCACGCAACTCTCCCTTATCACCCCACTGTCCCTTAACACCCCATTTTACGGTACAGTGTTATATAGATAATGTATGTCACTAAGACTGGAGATGTGTCTTTTAGAGGGAATGCAATCACGTATCTTCACAATTTTCTTTAAAGTAGTTTATATTAAATTTTGTCAGATTTTTTGTTACAATAGAAGAAAAGATTACCTACCAGTAAAACGCCTTTGGGCGAAGAACGAGCGAGCGAGATGGTGAGCCCTGCACGTGCGAAAGGGCGAGAGGGTACTTCCAACGGGCTTGTGCAAAGCACCCTTCTAACCGGTCGCTAGCGGTGTACCAAATTTGAACGCAATCGGCCCAGCCGTTCCTGAGATCTGGAAGCGGCATTCTGCACGTGCGCACGTGCAGACGGGGTCCAAACTGACTTTTGCACGGCACCCTACTAACTGGTCCCCAACCGTGTACCAAATTTGAGCGCAATCGGCCCAGCCGTTCTCGAGAACTGGAAGCGCCTCATGCACGTGCGCACGTGCAGTAGCACCTTATCCGCAACACATGGGAATGCATTGCCTGCGTGCAAGGCCGTATAAGAGGCCTGGTGGGTGCCTACTTGTTTGCCAAGTTTCAGCGAAATCGCCCAGTAATTACAGAGTTATTAAAATGGGAACAAATTTGACACCTCTTATTGTTGTATTTTGCACGTGCACTGGGGGTGACCCACATGCATCGAGAGTATCCTATTTTTGGTAGAAGGGATTCTGCTACCCTACATAAATTACCACAAGTCAATCGCCCAGGCGGCTGCTGAGATATGGGCCTCTCAAAATCACTACTTTTGCAAAACAGCTTGAACACCCTTGACATTTCACGTGGCACGTGCCACGACGGTCACTGAGATGTATCAAAAATAGTATATTACGGGGTAGAAGGGATGGGGCTACCCAGCAAAAAAAGACCGCAGGCCAATCGGTCCAGCGGTTGCTGAGATATAAGCCTCTCAAAAGCGTTACAGGCCGGGCCGGGCCGGGCCGCTCATACTGAGATTTTTCCGTTATATTGAAAAAACTCGCTTCGCTCGCTGCGCTCGCTCGCTCGTAATCAATTATCATTGTCCACCAGAAAAAGTCCCACCCTATCACCAATAATGAACAAAAACTATTTCAAACGTTTCATCAGCTGCGAAAACTTTGCCGAGAAACTCCTATAAACCCCTCAGAATGCCCGTAAAATTAGTACTGCCTGTGCAGTTGTCTGGCCTGATCGATAAACCCCCGGGCGCTTTTCGCGGTCAATCCGTGTGTTCCTACTTCCCTGACTCCTCGGTGCCAATGCCGATAATCAATACGACATGCATCGAGGAACGAAGAACTGTCCAGAACGAATACCTACATCAGTGGTAATTGGTTACCACGTTCATTGTGTTGTCACTCACACCCCAATCATATTGTCACTTGTCTGATGAAGTAAGGCACGTGTATAATACCTACACCCGTACCATATTATCATTATTCCAATAACGTTGTGGATGGATATTAGAGATGGATACCTACCTACCCCATGGCACATACCTAATCGCTGTAATAATATGCCGTTGTAAACGCAAAAATCTCATAAACAAATTATCGTGTAAACATTTCCATGAAGTTGCGAACACACATGCTGTAAACCCATGCCATATTATCATTCTGATTTATCTGCCGACGCACACCGCATTGTCATCATTCTGATGAAGCCGTGGACACCACTGAGCGCATTCCCATACAGTTACCACTGAATAAGCTGTCACACTGCTGTGAATAGGGCCCCGGGAGCTGTTTACATCCGTGTGTGTACTGATCCAATGCAGTGGTCCCATTATATCGCCACAATTGCTTCGATTCGCCCCGATTGAGCTGTAGGGCTCTCCTGTATACGCAATACACATCTCTCCTAAGTCCTATACGCATCAGCTCTGGTTGGCGCGTCTCTCTCTCTCTCTCTCTCTCTCTCTCTCTCTCTCTCTCTCTCTCTCTCTCTCTCTCTCTCTCTCTCTCTCTCTCTCTCTCTCTCTCTCTCTCTCTCTCGCTCTCTCTCGCTCTCTCTCTCTCTCTCTCTCTCTCTCTCTCTCTCTCTCTCTCTCTCTCTCCCTCTCCCTCTCCCTCTCCCTCTCCCTCTCCCTCTCCCTCTCCCTCTCCCTCTTCTCTTCTCTTCTCTTCTCTTCTCTTCTCTCCTCTCCTCTCTCCCGCTCTCTTTCTCTCTCGCTCTCTCTCTCCCCTGTTTCTTGCTCACCCGTTTCTCTCTCTCCCTCCTTCCATCCCTCTCTCATCTCAATAGCACAATAGAGCATATGCATTGCAAGCATAATCGAGCATAGAATCTCTCTCTCTCTCTCTCTCTGTCTCGTCTCCTCTCCCCCTCTCTCCTCTCAGAGGCACCACTGGTGACCACCCGCCGCTCTGGCCGTTCCGTCGCGGTGCTGACGAGGTGCTAACGGCGCATCATTTTCTCCTCGCCTCCGGACGAACAGAATAGCCCCCTCGTGGCCCCCTGGGTCCGCCTTGCAGCCGTCATCCCCTCCCCCCCCCCCACCGATTCATCGGTCCGGCGGCTCCATAATCTGAGCGTCAATCTTTCTGGGAAAGTGCTGAGGCGCGGGCTGTGTGCCCGTTGCCAGCCCAAAGTTGGTAAATACTGCCGTTGTGAGGAGTGCCAGTCGCAGCACCAAGTTGGGAAATATCGACTGAATCGACACGCAGAATAGGAAGAGGAGGGGGTAAGAACTTACAGAAAGAGTGTGGGGTGTACAGAAAGGATGTTGTGTAAAAACGGGATCAGAGCGGTAACTGCTAAGCGTAATTCAATAAAAGTGCTTCCTTTAAGTTCTATTGCACTATTTTGCTCTCCGTCCCTCTCTTTTGAATATATTTGAATGCATTAGTTGTAATCGGTTTATTGTTTACATCATCATTCAATTGCACTGTTGTACATACATGCGGTACACAAGGGTGCGATCGGGCAGAAGAAAAACGCGCAATGTTATCCAAGTAATGTTGGCCTGTTCTTGTGCCAGAGTTGAAAGTATCTTAAGGCACAAACTATGCACATCGATTTTAAACTCAGGAAACTAAGCAGAAACATAGAAGGGAAAGGAACATTTAAAACTAACGATATCAACTTTACCGAGCTTTACAAATAACACGTGAAAACTCAAAACATTAACAGCAATCGGCCCAACCAAACGCCGAATCTGAGAATTGTTATTCTGATATTTCAGTAAGGCATGCCAACATGCAAAGACTGATCGACAGAATGACAAATATTAGTCGTAAAGGGATTTTTATTTGGCTTGCGTTGGCTTACAGAAGATTTGGATCAATTCTGAACAACGCCCAATTCCGTCTGTCTGTCGTTTTATCAAAAATGCCCGCAAGGAAAGGTTTGTCTAAATTTAAAGTCTAAACCTTTTTTGCAACGATCATCCCAAGACACTGGTGGCGCATTCCAAATATTCACCATATGCTTTGCCGTCATGTTATCACAATGTCTCGTCCTACAAACGTTACTGTTTTACAAAAAGAACTATTGACACTGAAAACCTCTTGACATCCCACGCACATCTTGAATTGAGAAGCGCTCGGCGATTTGCAAACGAGCTGTCGGCATTACGATTTCTAATTAAAAATTAAAAAAACGTTTCTGTCCGCTTTAAAATACCGTTGACCTCCTGTTGCGATGTGACCCACGTGAAGTGGTTGGCACTTATCGAAGACAGTGAGCACTGGCAAGGCATGGGTTGCTGACAGCGTTATTTATATTACCGGTTAATCTGCAAAAATATCGGTCTTTGAAGCTATCGCTCTACCCGGGAGCCCTTCTCGTATGCTTGAAACAGAAGTGGTACGAAAATATCCGAAGGTTGGGACTTTTCAATTAGACAATCACTATTCTTTAGAATTGTGATTTTCTATTGAAAATCCCAACCTGAGCTACCTCTCTAGGGGGGTGTTTAGCGTTTCTGCCGCGATTTGGGTCATTTTGACTCCCGCAAAAACGGCACGGTCAACTTTCTTGCCATTTTCAGCGTTTGGTCCCCTATGGGGGAGCTACCTTGTGGCAAAGTTGCAAAAAATATAATGGTCCCGTTTTGGGGTAATCGGCACGTGCATTTTCCCATAGGGTTAACATGGGGAAAAATTGGAAATTCGATTTGCGAAAAATTTCGTCAATTATATTTGTTGATATTTTTAGGGTCGGATCTCGGGCAGGCACCCCAACTGACGGTGGTAATTATTTAAAATATAATTGACAAAATTTCGGGTAATCGTCACAAACAGTTACCCAATGTTGAGCCTATGGCGATTTCGAAAAATTATTTTCAAATCGATTTTGCAAAAAATTCCACGTTAGATTTTGAAAATGTTCCAATATGTTGTGCCCCGGGGTGTCGGCTACCAAATGGTATGGGTCAGATATGAGGCGATTGAAAAGCACGTGCCACGTGCAAACGTGTTTGATGGGGTAACCTCCGGGAAAATCCGACATTGGCCAACTGGGGGTCCTATGGCGTGGAAACGACTTCATCTAGCGACACCAAATCAGTGCAGCCGGTGAGCAGATGAGTCCAGCTTGTCGCACCAGTGGTCACGTGGCGCACGTGCTATTGCACGTGCCGTGGCACGGGGTCAATTGCGGTGCTTAAATATACTAGCATTGTGAAATGCAAGGAATGGGGGAAATACCCGTCAGGCCGTCAGTTTTTATGATAGGGTCAATCTGAAAACGGGTATAGGCACAGAATGAAGGGGGCAAAAAAACTGCTATCTCGGATTTTTTGTAAAATGAAAAATTTAAAATTCTAGGGAAATTATATATTCGAAAGGTGAAATTTCCCTAAATTTTCCCGTTTTTCGAGTTTAGCCGTCCACTGTTCAGAGACGTTTACACCGGCCGGGGTCATCTTTTACATGCTGATGGCCACGTCGATGGGTCATCACGTGGCGTGAACGGTGAAGCTATCAGAGGTCCGGCACGTGCCACGTGCCCACGTGTTTGAGTCGCGTACCTCCCAGATTATCGTGTGTTTGCCGATTTGTGGCGTTATAGCACGAAAACAGCACCAGTCAGGAAGCCTGAAATGGTGCAACCGGCCAGGGGACAAGTCCTGCTTACACCACCAGTGGTTACGTGGCACACGTGCGAAGATGGGCACCTCCGTTGCGGAGATATTTTATAGTGAAATAATCAAATGTACATAACTTTTTCAGTTTAAGTCCGATTGGGCTAGAATTTGGTGGGTGGATGAATTGTTAAGCGACATGAACGAATGCGCCATGTTTGTTGCAGTGCGCCACGTTTGTCTCAAAGCGCCATTTTTGCCGCAAAGCGCAGAATGTGCGTAACTTTGTCGAACATTGGACGATTAGGATGCGCTGTAATTAAGAGATGGCTGCTTAAACGGCAGATATGAATGCACCACATTTGCCGCAGGGCGCCATATTTGTCTTAATGCGTCAGTGTTTGCGTTTTGCCTACGGCGGGCGTTTTTTGCGGCGGTGTTTGCGTTTTTTTTCGGTGTTTGCGTTTGACGGCGGGCGGCCGTTTTTGCGTTTTTGGCGGTGTTTGCGTTTGACGGCGGGCGGCCGTTTTTTGCAGCGGTTTGCGGTTGGCGGCGGGCGTGCGTGCGTTGCGGGCGTTTTTTGCAGCGGTGTTTGCGTTTTTTTTTTGCGGTTTTTGTGTTTGGCGGCGGGCGGGCGGGCGATGCGGGTGTTTTTGCTGTTTGCGTTTGGCGGCGGGCGGCCGTTTTGGCGGCCGTTTGCGGCGGGCGGCCGTTTTTTGCGGCGTTTTGCGGTTTGCGGCGGGCGGCCGTTTTTTGCGGCGTTTTGTGGTTTGCGGCGGGAGGCCGTTATTTGCGGTTAGCGGCGGGCGGCGGGCGGTCGTTTTTTGCGGCGTTTAGCGGTTTGCGGCGGGCGGCCGTTTTAGCGGCGGTTTGCAGCGGGCGGCCGTTTTTTGCGGCGTTTTTTTGTGGTTTGCGGCGGGCGGCCGTTTTTTGCGCTGTTGCGGTTTGCGGCGGGCGGGCGTTTTTTTGCGGCGTTTTTTGCGTTTTTTCTGCGGTTTTCGGCGGGCGGGCGATTGTTTTTTTTGCGAAGTTTGCGTTTGCGTTTTGGGCGTGCGTTTTGCGGTGTTTGCGTTTGGCGGCGGGCGGGCGGTTTTTTATCCGAAGGTTGGGACTTTTCAATTAAGAACAATCACTATTCTTTAGAATTGTGATTTTCTATTGAAAATCCCAACCTGAGCTACCTCTCTAGGGGGGTGTTTAGCGTTTCTGCCGCGATTTGGGTCATTTTGATCGCCGCCAAAACGGCACGGTCAACTTTCTTGCCATTTTCAGCGTTTGGTCCCCTATGGGGGAGCTACCTTTTGGCAAAGTTGCATAAAATATAATGGGCCCGTTTTGGGGTAATCGGCACGTGCATTTTCCCATAGGGTTAACATGGGGGAAAATTGAAAATGCGATTTGCGCAAAATCTGTTCAGTAATATTTGCCCACATTTTTAGGGTCAGTTCTTGGGCTGGCACCTCACTTTCTGGGGGTAATTATTTAAAATATAAATGACAAAATTTCGGGTAATCGACTCCGACAGTTACCCCATGTTGAGCCTATGGCAATTTCGAAAAATTATTTTCAAATCGATTTTGCAAAAAATTTCCACGTTAGATTTTGAAAATGTTCTAATATGTTGTGCCCCGGGGTGTCGGCTACCACATGGTATGGGTCAGATATGGGGCGATTGAAAAGCACGTGCCACGTGCAAACGTGTTTGATGGGGGAACCTCGTGGAAAATCCGACATTGACCAACTTGGGGTCTTATGGCTCAAAAACCACTCCACCTAGTGACACCAAATAAGTGCAGCCAGTGAGCAGATGAGTCCAGCTTGTCGCACCAGTGGTCACGTGACGCACGTGCTATTGCACGTGCCGTGGCACGAGGTCAATTTTTGTGCTAAAGTACCCCAACATTGTGAAATGCAAGGAATGGGGGAAATGGCCGTCAGGCCGTCAGTTTTTATGATAGGGTCGATCTGAAAACGGGTATAGGTACAGAATGAAAGGGGCTAAAAAACTGCTATCTCGGATTTTTTGTAAAATGAAAACTTGAAAATTCTGGGGAAATTATATATCCGAAAGGTGAAATTTCCCTAAATTTCACCGTTTTTCGAGTTTAGCCGTCCACTGTTCATGGACGGTGACACCGGCCGGGGTCATCTTTTATATGCTGATGGCCACGTCGATGTGTCATCACGTGGCGTGAACGGTGAAGCTATCAGAGGTCCGGCACGTGTCACGTGGCCACGTGTTTGAGTCGCGTACCTCCCAGATTATCGTGTGTTTGCCGATTTGTGGCCTTATAGCACGAAAACAGCACAAGCCAGGAACACTGAAATGGTGCAATCAGTGAGGGGACAAGTCCTGCTTGCACCACCGGTGGTCACGTGGCACACGTGCAAATCTGGGCACCTCCGGTGCGGAGATATTTTATAGTGAAATATTCAAATGTACATAACTTTTTCAGTTTAAGTCCGATTGGGCTAGAATTTGGTGGGTGGATGAATTGTTAAGCGACATGAACGAATGCGCCATGTTTGTTGCAGTGCGCCACGTTTGTCTCAAAGCGCCATTTTTGCCGCAAATCACAAAATGTGCGTAACTTTGTCGAACATTGGACGATTAGGATGCGCTTTGATTGAGGGATGGCTGCTTAAACGGCGGATATGAATGCACCACATATGCCGCAGGGCGCCATAATTGTCTTAATGCGTCAGTGTTAGCGTTTTCCCTAAGGCGGGCGTTTTTTTTGCGGCGGTGTTTGCGTTTTTTTTTCGGGGTTTGCGTTTCACGGCGGGCGGCCGTTTTTGCGTTTTTTGGCGGTGTTTGCGTTTGGCGGCGGGCGGCCGTTTTTTGCGGCGTTTTGCGGTTGGCGGCGGGCGTGCGTGCGTTGCGGGCGTTTTTTTTGCGGCGGTGTTTGCGTTTTTTGCGGTTTTTGTGTTTGGCGGCGGGCGGGCGGGCGATGCGGGTGTTTTTACTGTTTGCGTTTGACGGCGGGCGGCCGTTTTAGCGGCGGTTTGCGGCGGGCGGCCGTTTTTTGCGGCGTTTTGCGATTTGCGGCGGGCGGCCGTTTTTTGCGGCGTTTTGTGGTTTGCGGCGGGCGGCCGTTTTTTGCGGCGTTTTGTGGTTTGCGGCGGGCGGCCGTTTTTTACGGCGTTTTGCGGTTGCCGGCGGCCGGCCGTTATTTGCGGTTAGCGGCGGGCGGCGGCGGTCGTTTTTTGCGGCGTTTAGCGGTTTGCGGCGGGCGGCCGTTTTTGCGGCGTTTTGCGGTTCGCGGCGTGCGGCTGTTTTTTTGCGGCGTTTCGCGGTTGGCGGCGGGCGATGCGGGCGTTTTTTTTGCGGCGGCGGTGTTTGCGTTTTTTGCGGTGTTTGTGTTTTGCGGCGGACGCGCGTTTTTTTTGCGGCATTTTGTGCGTTTTTTCTGCGGTTTTCGGCGGGCGGGCGATTGTTTTTTTTTGCGAAGTTTGCGTTGGCGTTTTCGGCGTGCGTTTTGCGCGTTTTGCGGTGTTTGCGTTTGGCGGCGGGCGGGCGGTTTTTCACAATTAAAGTCCCAACCTTCGGATCCGCAGTGCTGTTCGACAAGCGCTGCCCGGGCCTATCCGAAGGTTGGGACTTTTCAATTAGACAATCACTATTCTTTAGAATTGTGATTTTCTATTGAAAATCCCAACCTGAGCTACCTCTCTAGGGGGGTGTTTAGCGTTTCTGCCGCGATTTGGGTCATTTTGAATCCCGCAAAAACGGCTCGGTAGATTTTCTTGCCATTTTCAGCGTTTGGTCCCGTATCGGGGAGCTACCGGCTGGCATCGGTCGCTTGAAATATAATTAACCCGTTTTGGGGTAATCGGCACGTGCATTTTCCCATAGGGTTAACATGGGGAAAAATTGAAAATGCGATTTGCGCAAAATCTGTTCAGTAATATTTGTCCACATTTTTAGGGTCAGTTCTTGGGCTGGCACCTCACCTTCTGGGGGTAATTATTTAAAATATAAATGACAAAATTTCGGGTAATCGTCACAAACAGTTACCCCATGTTGAGCCTATGGCAATTTGGAAAAATTATTTTCAAATCGATTTTGCCAAAAATTTCCACGTTAGATTTTGAAAATTTTCCAATATGTTGTGCCCCGGGGTGTCGGCTACCACGTGGTATGGGTCAGATATGGGGCGATTGAAAAGCACGTGCCACGTGCAAACGTGTTTGATGGGGTAACCTCCGGGAAAATCCGACATTGGCCAGCTTGGGGCCCTATGGCTCCGAAACCACTCCACCTAGCGACACCAAATCAACGCAGCCGGTGAGCAGATGAGTCCAGCTTGTCGCACTAGTGGTCACGTGGCGCACGTGCTATTGCACGTGCCGTGGCACGGGGTCAATTTTTGTTCTTAAATACACCAACATTGTTAAATGCAAGGAATGGGGAAAATAGCCATCAGACCGTCAGTTTTTATGATAGGGTGGATCTGAAAACGGGTATAGGCACAGAATGAAGGGGGCTAAAAAACTGCTATCTCGGATTTTTTGTAAAATGAAAAATTCAAAATTCTGGGGAAATTATATATTCGAAAGGTGAAATTTCCCTAAATTTTCCCGTTTTTCGAGTTTAGCCGCCCACTGTTCAGAGACGGTGACACCGGCCGGGGTCATCTTTTACATGCCGATGGCCACTTATATTGGTCATGACGTGGCGTGAGTCGTTAAGCTGTCAAAGGTCCGACACGTGCCACGTGGCCACGTGTTTGAGCCGAGTACCTCCCACATAATGGTGTTTTGGCCAACTGGTGGCCGTATAGCGTGGAAACAGCACCAGTCAGGAAGCCTGAAATGGAACAATCGGTGAGGGGACAAGCCCTGCTTGCACCACCGGTGGTCCCGTTGCACACGTGCAAATCTGGGCACCTCCGTTGCGGAGATATTTTATAGTGAAATATTCAAATGTACATTACTTTGTAAGTTTAAGTCCGATTGGGCTAGAATTTGGTGGGTGGATGAATTGTTAAGCGACATGAACGAATGCGCCATGTCTGTTGCAGTGCGCCACGTTTGTCTCAAAGCACCATTTTTGCCGCAAAGCGCAGAATGTGCGTAACTTTGTCGAACATTGGACGATTAGGATGCGTTGTAATTAAGGGATGGCTGCTTAAACGGCAGATATGAATGCACCACATTTGCCGCAGGGCGCCATATTTGTCTTAATGCGTCAGTGTTTGCGTTTTGCCTACGGCGGGCGTTTTTTTGCGGCGGTGTTTGCGTTTTTTCGGCGTTTGCGTTTGACGGCAAGCGGCCGTTTTTGCGTTTCTTGGTGTTGTTTGCGTTTGGCGGCGGGCGGCCGTTTTTCGCGGCGTTTTGCGGTTATCGGCGGGCGTGCGTGCGTCGCGGGCGTTTTTTTTTGCGGCGGTGTTTGCGTTTTTTGCGGTTTTTGTGTTTGGCGGCGGGCGGGCGGGCGATGCGGGTGTTTTTGCGGTGTTTGCGTTTGGCGGCGGGCGGCCGTTTTAGCGGCGGTTTGCGGTGGGCGGCCGTTTTTTGCGGCGTTTTGCGGTTTGCGGCGGGCGGTCGTTTTTTGCGGCGTTTTCCGGTTTGCGGCGGGCGGCCGTTTTTTGCGGCGTTTTTTTGTGGTTTGCGGCGGGCGGCCGTTTTTGCGGCGTTTTGCGGTTGCCGGCGGCCGGGCGTTATTTGCGTTGTTGCGTTTTGCGGCGGGCGGCCGTTTTTGCGGCGTTTCGCCGTTGGCGGCGGGCGATGCGGGTGTTTTTTGTGGCGGCGGTGTTTGCTTTTTTTGCGGTGTTTGCGTTTTGCGGCGGACGGGCGTTTTTTGCGGCGTTTTTTTGCGTTTTTCTGCGGTTTTCGGCGGGCGGGCGATTGTTTTTTTGCGAAGATTGCGTTTGCGTTTTGGGCGTGCGTTTTGCGGTGTTTGCGTTTGGCGGCGGGCGGGCGGTTTTTCACAATTAAAGTCCCAACCTTCGGATCCGCAGAGCTGTTCGACAAGCGCTGCCCGGGCCTTATATTTCTTGCCATTTTCAGCGTTTGGTCCCGTGTGGGGGAGCTACCGGCTGGCAAAGTTACAAAAAATATAATTGACACGTTTTGGGGTAATCGGCACGTGCATTTTCCCATAGGGTTAACATGGGGAAAAATTGGAAATTCGATTTGCGAAAAATTTCGTCAATTATATTTGTTGATATTTTTAGGGTCGGATCTCGGGCAGGCACCCCAACTGACGGTGGTAATTATTTAAAATATAATTGACAAAATTTCGGGTAATCGTCAGGAACAGTTACCCCATGTTGAGCCTATGGCGAATTTGAAAAATTATTTTGAAATCGATTTGGCAAAAAATTTCCACGTTAGATTTTGAAAATGCTCCAATATGTTGTGCCCCGGGGTGTCGGCTACCACATGGTATGGGTCAGATATGGGGCGATTGAAAAGCACGTGCCACGTGCAAACGTGTTTGATGGGGTAACCTCCGGGAAAATCCGACATTGGCCAACTGGGGGTCCTATGGCGTGGAAACCACTCCACCTAGCGACACCAAATCAACGCAGCCGGTGAGCAGATGAGTCCAGCTTGTCGCACCAGTGGTCACGTGGCGCACGTGCTATTGCACGTGCCGTGGCACGAGGTCAATTTTTGTGCTTAAATACACCAACATTGTTAAATGCAAGGAATGGGGGAAATGGCCGTTAGGCCGTCAGTTTTTATGATAGGGTCGATATGAAAACGGGTATAGACACAAAATGAAGGGGTCTAAAAAACTGCTATCTCGGATTTTTTGTAAAATGAAAAATTTAAAATTCTAGGGAAATTATATATTCGAAAGGTAAAATTTCCCTAAATTTTCCCGTTTTTCAAGTTTAGCCGTCCACTGTTCAGAGACGGTGACACCGGCCGGGGTCATCTTTTACATGCCGATGGCCACTTGTATTGGTCATGACGTGGCGTGAGCCGTTAAGCTGTCAGAGGTCCGGCACGTGCCACGTGGCCACGTGTTTGAGCCAAGTACCTCCCACATATTGGTGTTTTGGCCAACTGGTGGCCGTATAGCGTGGAAACAGAACCAGCCAAGAACACTAAATTGGGTCAGTCGGTGAGGGGACAAGTCCTGTTTACACCACCGGTGGTCACGTGGCACACGTGCAAATCTGGGCACCTCCGTTGCGGAGATATTTTATAGTAAAATATTCAAATAAACATAACTTTGTCAGTTTGTGTCCGATTGGGCTAGAATTTGATGGGTGGACGAATTGTTAAGCGACAGAAACGAATGCGCCAAGTTTGTTGCAGTGCGCCACGTTTGTCTCAAAGCGCCATTTCTGCCGCAAAGCGCAGAATGTGCGTAACTTTGTCGAACATGGGACGATTAGGATGCGCTGATGGAGGGTTGGTTGCTTAAACAGCAGATATGAATGCACCACACTTGCCGCAAGGCGCCATATTTGTCTTAATGCGTCAGTGTTTGCGTTTTGTGGACGGCGTGCGTTTTTTTTTTTCGGCGGTGTTTGCGTTTTTGGTGTTTGCGTTTGGCGGCGGGCGGCCGTTTTTTGCGTTTTTTTTTTGTGGTGTTTGCGTTTCGCGGCGGGCGGCCGTTTTTTGCGGCGGTTTGCGGTTGGCGGCGTGCGGTGCGGGCGTTTTTTCGGCGGTATTTGCGTTTTTTTTGCGGTTTTTGTGTTTGGCGGCGGGCGGGCGGGCGATGCGGGTGTTTTGCGGTGTTTGCGTTTGGCGGCGGGCGGCCGTTTTAGCGGCGGTTTGCGGTGGGCGGCCGTTTTTTGCGGCGTTTTGCGGTTTGCGGCGAGCGGTCGTTTTTTGCGGCGTTTTGCGGGTTGCGGCGGGCGGCCGTTTTTTGCAGCGTTTTTTGTGGTTTGCGGCGGGCGGCCGTTTTTTACGGCGCTTTGCGGTTGCCGGCGGCCGGGAGTCATTTGCGTTGTTGCGGTTTGCGGCGGGCGGCCGTTTTTTTGCGGCGTTTCGCCATTGGCGGCGGGCGATGCGGGCGTTTTTTGTGGCGGCGGTGTTTGCGTTTTTTTGCGGTGTTTGCGTTTTGCGGCGGACGGACGTTTTTTTGCGGCGTTTTTTGCGTTTTTTTTCTGCGGTTTTCGGCGGGCGGTTGATTGTTTTTTTTGCGAAGTTTCCGTTTGCCTTTTGGGCGTGCGTTTGGCGGTGTTTGCGTTTGGCGGCGGGCGGGCGGTTTTTCACAATTAAAGTCCCAACCTTCGGATCCGCAGAGCTGTTCGACAAGCGCTGCCCGGGCCTATCCGTTGCTACTTGGCTTACAGGACACGGCTTGCAAAAGCAAACACATTGTGCACGCTTCAAGATATCAATGCATTACTATTTCTTCTTGTTCTGCGTTGGTTTTTTATGGACAGAAAGACCAATCCAGTACATCAAACGACTCCATCTTTCTCCAAAATACAATGTTTAATTCAAATGTGATCGACCTCCTATGAGATATGGAGCTACTTTTCAGTCTCATTTAGGTTACTCAATACTCCTCAATGCCCCAGGTTACCCAACAATACCCCTCAATACCGCGGGTTACCCCACAATATACCAGATTACCCCCACGATGCCCCAGCTTACCCCACAATGTCCGTTAATGTCTCAGGTTATCCCACAATATCCCACGATACCGCGGCCGCGGGCTACTCCACAATAACCCAAAATATCCCAGATTACCTTACGATACCCCAGCTTACCCCACAATGCCCCACCCACACACGCACTCCACCCCACGTCCAGTTCGCCCAGCCGCCTGCCTCCAAGCCGCGCCCGCCAGGTCGAAGTATCACGTGACAGGCGTGTGACCCAGTCATGATAAGCCAATCAGCGTCGCCGGTTGGCGCCGACCGCGCCGACCACTACAGATAGGTGCTCACACATCGCCAGTGTCCTGCTAGACTTCTGAGAAACTCTAATGTCCTCGTCTTTCTTTCGCTTCCGATAATGGCACCGATGCAACCAAAGAGTGAGCCTAATGTGGCTACTAATTGATCATAAATTGAGAAAGGGTCATCTAAGGTCGCACGCCTTCCCATAACATTTCTGAGTAGGGGTGATCTTATTGGTTGGCTTCGAATCGCGTTATAATGATGTTGCATGATGTCATCTTTGTACTTGGTATTTGTATTCAGTTATAATTTGCATTACATTTGCTAAAATACATTTTACATCCATATGCACGTAACAAGATCGCCGTAATACAAGATATTAGGTACAATTATTCGCACCATTAACCCTCGCCCCGCTGGGGGGGGGGGCCAATTTGCCCCCTCCTCCTGTGGTTTTTCCTAAATAGCAAGAAAACGGCGAAATTTTCAGTACCTTTCCGGGCATCAATTTGACACCTTCACACCAAATTTCAAGTCTTAGGTCACCTTAGGCTTAGTGCTGAGTGCAATAAACGTTATATAACAGAAAAGCAACGCGTATATGACCCTGCTCCGAGGCATACCACATCGCTTCTACACGCGTATAGAATGTCACAGTTTGAAGAAAAATAATCATAAAAACATACCTCAACAGAAAGACTTTTATATTTCATACCCAAACAAACCGAGAAGCATATTCCATATTGGCTAGTGTTATTAACCCAGAGTTATTATCCCAGTATCTTATGATACATCAAAACCAATGTTTAATTATTGCAGTCCTGATAGGGATCCAAAACGGTGTGATGTTTATTGTTTACTGTAATTGGTGTGAAGTTACGTTAGTGACTGACTACGTTGTACGCAGCACTCACTGCAATTAATTAATTCAGGAGTACTTAATTAAGCACGAGTCTGGCTTCCTCCTTGCTACTCAGTGTTACATGCAGTGTAAGGCTTCCTCACAAACGCTCGATGGATATGCTCGGGTAAATCAGAGAATACATACACACAAAGCCCGCCACATTATACAGCTGGTCGCACACGCAAATTGATAAGTCACACTGGTATACCCGGTGCAAGACCGGGTGTCGCGTTACCTCTGTGCTACTCCGAACTCGTATATTCATGGTGGATGGAATGTATCTATTGCGTTTGTTTTTCCATGAATGCAAGTACTGCCCCCATTAATTCATGTGGGATATGATTGCAATATGAAAAATACTCCTTATATGTCGCAACTCATTCAGGGTTCATATTCCATTATAATCTCACATTTCAATCTCAATCTCATTACTCATCATGTATATCCACTAACTTTGACGTTCAGCATAGGTCATGACAAACCCATCAGTACTTTTTCACATAACGCACTGCATTTGTTGACCCCAGCAGGAACTGGTGACGACTGTATCTGTTGCGTATACCTCGGCAGGTATCTCATATAGATTGTGTCTTTGGCAGGTATCTGGTGTTTGTACATTGTATACCCTCTGAAGTGCCATATCTGATGATAAATGTATCTCTTTCCCAAGTAGGTATCTGGTGATAACTGTATTATCTGTTGTATCTTCTCAGGTATCTGGTGATCGTCCACCCTCTGAGACGCCGGATCAGGAAATGTGAAGCCGTCTCTTGTATCGTGGTAATCTGGCTCAGCAGTGCCGGATTGAGCACACCCTGTCTGCTGTACTCAACCATCGTTTCTCACAGGTGAGAAAAGGAGCAAAATGTGAGCGAGACGCGAGTTCCAGGGTGAGATAGAGGTTAGAATCGCGTAAGAATAAATGGGAAAGGGATGAGCCAGAGTGAGGTACGTGTGAGATTCAAATAAAAATAGGTTGAGATACATGCTTGATACAGGTGAGAAAAGGGCGAGATGGAGGCTAGAATAGAGTGGTACAGGATGAGAAACATAACAAATAAAAAGCAGGAAAGGGATACATAGATACGGACTAGAGTAGGATAAGATACGGATACGGCGAATAAAATTAAATGGATGGCATTTGAGGTCAGGACCACACATAGCGAAGTTAAAACTAAAACGTCACGTCTCTAGCCGTCGTTTGTTAGCTACTCCAAAAGCTGCTATGTAGAATATGTATTTGCATGACCATTGACTATTCCGGTGTGAATTTATCTTTTACTGACTAGATATCCACCGTGTTGCCAGATACCCGTCCGGTCACGAAGTACACGGCTGTATCCTGGTGTGGCCAGATGGACCCCAGATGTCTTCCTTCACTGACTACGTGTGAGTAAAAAAAAAACGCTGAAATGTTCCACAGTCCATACTAAAGCAAACTGCGGGTAAACGTTACACGCAGAGTAACAACTTCGATACTTTGATGCAGCTGTATGATATCCATAACTAAAGGCAAGCTTTATGATAGATTTCAAAGGGTTGTCAACCCGGGCCATAAAGGGGGCTTTCATTCGAAGCACGCCACATTGAAATGAGCAAAGTGCAACATCAAAGTTTCGTTTCAGCTTCTTAGTCTTATTTAAAACGTGCACTTCAAGCTCTAGGGACTGGATGTTGTGAATTCCTTTGGGGCTCGCAATTCAAATATGTCCCCTACAAACAGAGACAGAATAAGCACACTAAGCCATAAAGTTGTTTGGCAGCTTTGATAAGCCCATAGAAAGAAACGGATATTAAAACGCACGAGGCACCACACGCTGAAAAAACATCCGGAGTAATGAGTACCGTGGGAGGTATTTGTATTTTCTGCCCTGCATGCGATTCAGTGCGATGGTTAAAGTGGGAAAAACAATGGTCCCGTGTGCACAAAAGAATGAGTAAATGAAGCATTTGTTTCCAAGAATGTGTTACCAAGGTTCTGTCATTTTTGTCGTCATTGATGGCTGCTATGTTTCAGGTACAACATGATATTTCTGGCGCTCACCTATATTCTGCCCATGATTGCCATGGCGGTCTCCTACACAATTATCGGTAAGTTGCCGGAAATTGCTCTCGTGCTTATTATCTGTGCTATTTTTAGCTACCTCAGTTGGAAAGTTGTATGGTTAACAGCAACCACCTTAGCCATCACCATGACAACAGTGACAAACGGCATCATTAGCACCATCACTATTGCCGTCACTGCTATGAGAGACTATGCTTTTAAAACGTACCGACTAGGTGATCATCGGCGTTCATATCGCCGCCATCATAATCACTAGAATCACTATTACTAGCAGCACCATCACCACAGCCAACGTCACTGCAGTTACAGTCTCATTAACGTCATCATCATTATCGCCACGACTTCGATGATTAATTGGGACATTATCTTGGACACCCAAACTACGATAGTCAATGGTCATCAGAGTTCAGCGTTGATATCGTCATCACAAGCAACATCATGGCTACTGGCTAGCAACACCGTCATCACCAACACCAATATCACCACCAGTCACCACCATTGTCGACATGACTTCCAACATGACTTCCACGGTCACAATCGCTTCTGTTGCCACCAGGGCGGCATTGCTGTTAATTAGGAATGCCCATTAGTGACGCTGATGGCAATTTTTTCCGCAACTGGAATTGCTCTGCTAATATTCCCTCCGCGAGAGCGAGAGCGAGAGAGAGAGAGAGAGAGAGAGAGAGAGAGAGAGAGAGAGAGAGAGAGAGAGAGAGAGAGAGAGAGAGAGAGAAAGAGAGAGAGACGCGCAGTCAATTATACAGCCCAGAAATGTCGTAGGAAGATTTATCATTTGCTCATATGTCTCTTGGCCAACTGACTCCCCCATGCCCCCCCCCCCGCACCCGCCAACTCTACGCTTCCCTGTACTGCGGCTTTTGTACACTTCGTTCTTTGTACTGTTGTTAATTGTACACTTTGTCCCCAGGTCACCACCTGTGGGGAGCTCAGAGTATCGGCGTGAAAACCGATCGGCAGATGGCCTCCATCCGATCCAAAAGAAAGGTAATCTGGACGCTCTAATTCACGTCGGCGGAATAGTAATTTGGTCACTCTTTTAAATTATCGTTTAGCACGGTAATCGCATGTGCAAAGCATTTTTTTTTTGTTCGACTTTTTATCTTTTTCTACTAATAGTTACTTGTCACGCATTATGCTGATTATATTCCGCAATTTCTTCATTGCCTTTTATACCTATTCATGTAGCAGTGCAAGGCTTTCTATTTACAATCCATAAGATGAAAGGTGTCCGACTAATGGTTGCTGAAATACGTGACGTTGAGACGTTTACTGATCTGATGATATATGTGGGTGGAGGACTTCATGGATGCTGTTCAGCTCAGTTAATTATTTTATTTGAGATTCGATTCTTCCTCCCAGCACAAGCTTGGGGCGCAATATAATCAAACTGAGCAGATTTAAGCATATTAACCCGCGCCCTGCTGGGGGGGTGTTTGAACACCCCCCCCCCCTGTGGTTTTTCGCGAATATCTCAAAAACGGCGGCGCGGAGCGCCGCCGTTTTTGGTACACCTTATCATACATCAATTCTATACATGTTGTGAAAATTTCAGACCAAGGTCATTCAAGGTCAGGTCACCAGGTCACTTGAAGTGACCTCACCTCATAAAAAGTTTCAATGTCTGTCATAGCTACACCGAGTGACCGATCGCTTTGAAACTTTCAGCGATTGCTAAGAGCAAGCATGTACAAAATGTATATCTCAGAATTTTGATATCGATGACCTAAGGTCAGGTCAATTTTGCGACCTCCCCATTATAAGTCAATGGGAGAAAATTGAAATGCGCCTCTTTTGGACGAAAGACATTATAAACACTCCCAAACACTGAATTACAAGTGGTTTAGACACACTGAACATGAAAATGGTGTCCGTGACCCCTGTTTATGCCCTGAGGTCATCTTAGGTCACGAATGGTATCTAACAGTTTTTCGCAAATAACTTTTGATAGAGGCATGCTAGAGCGATGAAAACGCCATAGATGTGTTCAGTAGGGTGTGTCATCAGTAACAGAACCAAATGCCGTAAAGAAATTCCTTGGCACTGAGACCTGCAAACACACGGCATAGCAACCGTTTTTGCAAAAAATTAAAATTCGTGCGGCGCCAGCCGTTCAAAGTTTTGGCGCCCGGCGTTGCAGTCTCCAATGCTGAGCGTCACCCAGCACTGCGAGTAACACCAAGTATTGCAGCAGGTAATAATGCAAAATAACTGCTGCTGAAAATGATGCTTTTGAGCGCTTCTAAGGCTGATTGTTGCAAAAAGCATGTCATTAGAGTGTCCAATTACTGTTTTTATTGTGCTCAATGAATTAAATGGAGCATTGCTTCTGAAACTAAAGAAAAAACTGCCCGATTTTGAGAAGCGGGCGGGGTGGAACTGGAGGCGGAGACGGGAAGTGACTCAGATTCGTCTTCTGAAAACACCGACTCCGTGGCATCCTCTGGGCGGTGCTTCTTCTTCTTCTTCTTCTTCAGCATGTCATCTCGTGTGACCCGGCCCGTCTCCACCAGGAAGTCCCGGATGAGTCCAGCCTCGGTGGAAAGGATCTCCCTCAGCGTCGGCAAAGGGCCCCACGGGCGGGTCCGTGGCCCCTGGTAGACGGGGTAGTCGACCAACAGGTGTTTGGCCGAGTCCGGTTCGTCGCAACGGACTTTCTCGTCAGACTCGGCCGGACCAAGTCGGAATCGGGTGTCTCCGGTGAGTGGGGAGCAGCTCACGCGGAGCTGTGCCACTGTGATCGACGTTCGGCGGTCCAGTTCTCTCTCCGTGGCCCAGAGCGCCACATCGTCCGCATTCGCAGATGTGTACCTCCAGTTCCCGAGCCGCAGTTATAGCCGGTCATACGAGCCTGCAGGGTTAGCGTCCGATGGCTGCGTTGGTCCTTCAGGAAGACAGCCTCCTGCTGAGTGACTCAGTGGGCGATGAGACTTGTGCACCTGCTCTGAGAGTTGCATTTGCATTTGGCGATATCCAGGAGTTGTTGAATTATGCAGTGGCGGCGCTTTGTTCCTTCCTGTGTCTCTGGTGTTTTGTTCAGAAGTCTGTAGGGCTGTCTGTAGGGCTTATAGCAGTCCCTTTTGATCACTTTCGTCGTGTGTTTTACATAGATCGCGAACAGGGATTCCTTCATTAGTGCAGAGTTGCCTTGTCCTTTTTTCGCCACGGCCCTAAATGCACTATTTGTTGGATTTCTTCTTTGAGCACTCAGCCACCTGACATAACTGAAGGCCTCTGCTTTAGTCAGCAGTCGCTGTTGGGACAAAAGTGCCGGCTGTCCTATCACGAAATGTTTTGAACGCGGCCGTGTCACTTTCGGCAGGGCCCTATGCTATCCGGATCATAATTCACGAGGCGAAAAAAAACGTAGCTGATTAGGAAATGCCCATACGACAATTATAGCACGACACAGGGAACCAGCAAAGCGCCGCCACTGCATAATTCAACAACTCCTGGATATCGCCAAATGCAAATGCAACTCTCAGAGCAGGTGCAAAAGTCTCATCGCCCACAGTCACTCAGGAGGAGGCTGTCTTCCTGAAGGACCAGCGCAGCCATCGGATGCTAACCCTGCAGGCTCGTATGACCGGCTATAACTGCGGCTCGGGAACTGGAGGTACACATCTGCGAATGCGGACGATGTGGCGCTCTGGGCCACGGAGAGAGAACTGGACCGCCGAGCGTCGATCACAGTGGCACAGCTCCGCGTGAGCTGCTCCCCACTCACCGGAGACACCCGATTCCGACTTGGTCCGGCCGAGTCTGACGAGAAAGTCCGTTGCGACGAACCGGACTCGGCCAAACACCTGTTGGTCGACTACCCCGCCTACCAGGGGCCACGGACCCGCCCGTGGGGCCCTTTGCCGACGCTGAGAGATCCTTTCCACCGAGGCTGGACTCATCCGGGACTTCCTGGTGGAGACGGGCCAGGTCACACGAGATGACATGCTGAAGAAGAAGAAGAAGAAGAAGAAGCACCGCCCAGAGGATGCCACGGAGTCGGTGTTTTCAGAAGACGAATCTGAGTCACTTGCCGTCTCCGCCTCCACCCCGCCCGCTTCTCAAAATCGGGCAGCTTCTTCTTTAGTTTCAGAAGCCATGCTCGATTTAATTCATTGAGCACAATAAAAACAGTAATTGGACACTCTAATGACATGCTTTTTTGCAACAATCAGCCTTAGAAGCGCTCAAAAGCATCATTTTCAGCGGTAGTTATTTTGCATTATTACCTCCTACAATACTTGGTGTTACTCGCAGTGCTGGGTGACGCTCAGCATTGGAGACTGCAACGCCGGGCGCCAAAACTTTGAACGGCTGGCGCCGCACGAATTTTAATTTTGGTGGACTCGGATATGGATGAAAATTCATTATTGATCAATGTGCCAAGGAAAAACCTTACGGCGTTTGATTCTGCGAGAATCACCCCCTCGATGACACACCCTAGTGTTCAGCTCGACGATACGGATCGACTGATATGCAACATGACCCTTCCCGGTCAGGTCATGACCTTGACCTGAGGTCAAATTTTCAAGTTGACCTTTCAAGGTCAATTTATAGTTCATTCGATGCGTCTTGACGAGAGGAACACGATGCCGGTAAAAGTAAGCTTGTACAACCTTACCTTACCTTACCTTACGGTATACGGGTTGTGGGAGGCCAATTTGGCCTGTGGGGCCCGGTCTCAGCGAGCTCCCAGTGCTTATCGACAGTCAGCCTCAGGTTGGGTAAGATCGGGTTCAGGTGGGAAGGCTTTGCATGATGTCAGCCCAGTGGGCATCCAGCCTGGTCTTGAATTGGTTGACTGACGTAGCTGATACGACCGCTTGCGGGAGAGCATTCCATGGGTTAATAACACGTGTACTAAAAGAGTGTCTTCGGATGAACGTCGTGGCCCGCGGTTTCACTAGTTTCCACTCATGGCCTCTTGTTCTTCCTGAAGTTGATCTGGTGAGCAGCTTCTCGGTGGGGACCGCCATGCCACCATGCAGAATCTGATAGACGGCTATCATATCACCCCGTTGACGTCTGTAGTATAGCGAAGGGAGCTTCAGTGCGCGCAACCTCTCTGGATACGACAGGTGTCGGACAGTTTGTACCAGGCGAGTAGCTCTTCGTTGCACCCGCTCAACCTTCTTCTGATCCAGCTTACTAAACGGTCCCCATACGAGGTTCCCATACTCCAACAGCGGTCTCACCAGTGTCTTGAATAGTAATGGGAGGGTGTTTGAGTCCAGGTTCGCAAATGACCGCCTGATGACCGACAACACCTGAGAGGCCTTCGACACTGCAGCCGCTGTCTGCTCATGAAACTTGAGTTGGTGATCTATGATGACGCCGAGGTCCTTCTCTACGGTCGCCTCGCTGATGGCACTGTCTCCGAGGCTGTAGTGCATGCGAGGGTTTCTGGTCCCAATGTGCATAATCTTGCATTTACTTGCGTTGAAGCGGAGGAGCCACGTTTCCGACCAGCGAAGGAGGGCGTCAAGGTCCTGCTGAAGAGTTGGCATGGATAGCGCAGTAGGAACGCGGCAGTACATCTTGGTGTCATCGGCGAACATCCGAACGCAGTTCGTTACACATTCGGGTAGGTCGTTAACATAGATAATAAACAAGGTAGGACCCAAGACAGATCCTTGAGGGATTCCGCTTGTAACGGGGGACCAGTCTGATGCGTCTCCCTGGACCTGCACCCTCTGCAAGCGGCCAGTCAAGAATGATCCTATCCACCGTAGGAGTTTGCCGGAGATGCCATATGCCTTCAGTTTCCCGAGGAGGTGCTTATGAGGGACCGAGTCGAAGGCTTTTGCAAAATCGAGGTAGCATACGTCGACTGGTTTACCATCCTCAATAGCTGCGCTCCAGTCGTCCAGGACTTCCAAGAGCTGAGAAGTACAAGACCGCTTCGGCAGAAACCCATATTGAGCAGGGTGCAGCAGGCCATTGTCAGTCAGGTGCGAGATCAGTCGGTCTCTCACCATGGACTCAAGTATCTTGGAGGGGACAGAGGTGAGGCTCACTGGCCGGTAGTTTCCCGGGGACCGTTTGTCTCCCTTCTTGTGGATCGGGATCACATTCCCAGTCTTCCAGTCCGGAGGAAGGATTCCGGAGTCCAGCGACTTCCTGAACAGAGTGCACAACGGGAGAGCAAGGCCGTTTGCTGAATCTCGCAAGGCTCTAGGATGAATGGAGTCCGGTCCTGGGGCACTGGTTGTCTTCAACGAGGAGAGCTTCTCAGCAACAGTCGCGGGCGTGATCTCAATGTCGTCAGCTGGTTGACAAACCGGCTCGACTGTCAGTACTGGTAGATCATCGCTGCCTTCCTCTGTGAAGTTACTGGTAAAGAACCTGTTCAATATACAGGCTTTTTCATGATTTGATGTAGCGACTTCGCCCCTTTCGTCCCTGAGGTCACCAACTCCACATCTTGTTTTCAATCTTGATGAAGTATACCTCCAGAAAGCTTTTGGATCGTCCTTTATCCTTGATGCTAGTTGTTTTTCGAAGCTCCTACGAAGGTTTCTCGTTAGAGTTCTAAGCCTGTTGCGACACGTTGCGTACCTGGCAAAATCGATCACATCTTTAGACCTTATGTAGATCTTCCATAGCTGGGACTTCTTTTTCTTCAGCTGGATGGCTTGTCTGTCCATGTACAAGTTTCTGGACCTGAGGGCAGTTGGCACTGCTCGGGTGCACAGCTTGACAGCCCAATCCCATTTGTCCTTGAAGAAGGAGTAAGCGTCAGTCAAGTCCATGGAAGTCATATGGCCCCATTCGATGGAGGCTAGGGTTGAAGCCAGTTGATTGAAGTCCACACGGCACCTCTGGTCCTTAGGAAGAATTTTGGCTGCTGAGTAGCATACCAGTGAAAAACGAAGAACTACATGATCACTGTTTCCCAGGCAGGGATGGTATTCAACATTTCTTACCATGCCCTCTTCATTGGTTAGTATAAGATCTAAAGTGCTTGGAGCTTCACCCACTCGGTATCGTGTCGCCTCTCGAACATGTTGGTAAAGAAAGCAGTCGTGAATGCATTCAATGACAGCATGAGAAGGATGAGTCTCAGGGGCTGTGGACACCTCGCTTTCCCAGTTAATTTGGGGGAGGTTAAAATCCCCCGCAATCATCAGGTGGGATGCTCCATGGTTACATGCCTCTTTCAATGTACTTGACAGCTGTTCAGTGCTTTCCTGCATGGGCCCAGAGGGACTGCGGTAAATGCATCCAAGCAACAACTCATCCTGTCCATGGAGGCCAACTTTGAGCCACAACTGCTCCACATCACGTTCGGGGAATGGTACTTCATATACAATGAGTGAGCTGGACACATATATGCATATTCCCCTCTTCCCACTTTTTCCAAGCATTGTATGTGAGGGGTCAAAATTGCTGAAGATTGTAAAGCCTGGGATGTGCAACAAAGCAGGTGAGATAGGAAGAGTCTGAGCTTTGGGGATGACTTCCGTGATCATAATTATATCAGGCATATTGTCACAGATAGCCATGCACAGGTCGTCCCGCTTACTAACAAACTGGTCGGCATTTGTGTATAACACCTTGAACTGTGCACTGTCCGCTGAGTCAGTATGTCAATACTGACGTGGTCTGCTTCCGGAAGACCCACTACCAGCATGGCTGGGAGCATTCAGAGCTGGTTGTTCTTGGACGAGAGAGTCTACAGGTTGACTTTGTTGCCTGTTGGAGCTTGAGACTTCTGGTGCAACTGAAGCTTTTTCACCGGTCTTGGCTGCGGTAGTATCTGAGCTGGTCTTGTCATGTGTGATGGGTTTGGCAGATCCCTTCATGATCCTGCCCTTGAAGATGTACAGCTCTTTCTCTCCAGCCATCCTGCGGCTGTTGAGTTCAGCTCTCAATACTCGGTTCGCTTCTCTTTCCTTGAAGGTCAAATCAGGAGAGATATATATGTTGCTCCACCTGGCACTATCCCTCAACTGCCTCGCACTTTTGAGAAGCTCAATCCTTGTCTCTACGTTTTCCAGTGTAGCAATCAAGAGTCTAGGTTTGCCAGGTTGCACTTTGCCAGCTCGGAAGGCTTTCGTAACTCTGATGTTGAGTTTCAGTTCCTCTCTGACCAGCTTGATGAATTCCACTTTGTCCCTATCAATACGCTCAGCTGGTGTTTGGCCTTGATCGTCTTCTGGCAAGTTGTGGACCACCACATTGCACTTCCTCCTTTCTTTGTCATTGTGGCTGTCAAAGATACTTGCAATCTCCTTGGCTGCCTGAGATCCTATGTTCACTGCTGGTGCTGAAGTTTCAGCTGGTTTGATTTCCCTGACAGATTTGACAACCTCGTCACAGGTACCTTTCACAATGCTAGCATATGAATCCTTCATTTCCTTCTGTTCCTTGAACGAGCGTTCAACAACCCGCGTTTGATGAATCAGTGCAGTCTCCTGCTCCTTGAGAGATCCCTGAACTCGCTTCATGTGCTCCATAAACATAACTGTCAGACCCTCCACTTTGCTCTCAAGGGTTGAGATTCTTTCAGTCTGACGAGTGATTGTGTCAGTCTGTTCAGTTATCTTTTCCTTCTGTAGGGCAAAATGATCCGAGAATTCATGCTCTTCCCCTCTTTTCATTATTGATACCTTGCACTCTGCACACAGCCATGACAGTATCGGGAACCTGTTGAGTGCTCTGTATGCACCGACAGGGACTCCCTGGCAGGAAGAGTGAAACCATTGGTTGCACTTATCACAATGAACGCCCTGGTCATCCTCTTCAACCGGGTTCCCACACACCAGGAGGTTGGGTCCCCCTTTGCAATGTTTTGACCTGCCATCGCCCTCACTGCTTGTGTGGCTGTGACCTGATCCCCAAAGCCTGTATGCCTCTGGGCTGAGTTTACCAATGCTTTTTGATTCTCCCCCCTTGCATTCACTTTCCTTACCAGTTGCAGACTTGATGATCTCCTCAGAAATCACAATATCCGGAGCGGTATTAAACTGGGACACCGCATCTACCGCATCTACGTCTTCATCTCCTCTAGCAACTTCTTTCTCACTTGCACTTACTTTTGCCGCAACGCCACTGGGCGCAGAAGCATGGCATAATCCCGCTTTATTTCCGATGGCAAATTCATGCTGTTGGTCTTGAGGCGTATCTGACGCACCTTCCGTGAAAATTCCCGCGCGTCGCTGCAAGGGCGGAGATCGCCCAACCGGCATTTCCGCGAGGTGTTCAACCTTCCGTTTCGCATATAAGGGATTAATAGAAGGTAATTCTGGATTTGTTATCTAAGGATTTATAATCTGGAACGATCGTGGTTGAGTAATTGTGGTGGATAGTGGAGCGTTGTCTGCCAAAACCGGGAGCTCCTGGAGACGCGTCCGCCCTCCACCACGCCCCGACACCGAATACAAGGCTTGGGTCAAAAGTTATTGCAGAAAAACTGTTTCCGAAAAAATCGGCTATTTTTGCAGTTTTTGCCCCCTGCAGGCAAAACCGTTGACGTTAGGTCAAATCTGAGAAAATTACTCAGAAAGGGCGTTAATAGGGCTATCGAATGCGCTTTTCCGCGGCGCTGTAGCTCTATTGGTTCCCGAGTTATGCGTTGGCTTCTTGGAAATTTTCGACATTCGACCTGGAAATCGGCGAAATTTTGCCTTCAATGACCTCTGGTGACCTGACCTTTGACCTGACCAAAAAATTGACCGAAGTAATTTCCTCATTATTTTTGACGCCCTTTCGAACGCCGCCTTCCGCGTATCGCTACGTGGCCCAGGAGCCGAGTTAGAAGGGGGGGGGGGTGTTCAAACACACCCCCCCCCCCCAGCAGGGCGTGGAAATCCAGGACCCCCAGCAGGGCGCGGGTTAATAATGTTTCTATACGAACGCAGCCCATTAATTGATTAACACGTTGCTGAAATTCTGGCCATTCTCCCTACAACACAATAGAATTTCGGTCCCAGCGTCATCTATCCAATCATAACTATTATCCTCTGTAGTTTAATTAAACCGTTTGTAAAGCTGTTTTGACACCTCATTGTTGCATCAAAATATCTCACTAAATTACCCATTCTGATTGTAGCGGGTAATTTGATTCTGAGACAAAGTCAATGCATATAGACGTAACTGCATATATGTGTACATATTGTAGCTAGCAGAAATGAAATGAAATAATCTTATGAAGTCCAAATCAAATAACAATATGAAGCAGCATCGACTTAATTATGTAGACAACTATCAGGCAAATAGGACATATTTTAACAACCCAGTCATTTCCGTTTTCGGTTTCTCTAATTTGTGTGGTTTCGATGAGGCTTCGCATAGACCACCCCGACTGGAGAATGTTAAAAAATGCACGATAATTGATTTAACATCAAGCATTGATGATCGCTGGAAGCGACCCACACGTAACAAAGGGAGCTCACAGTACGTTTAAAAGCCGTGTTCAATCAAACTATCTGCAAGAAAGACGTTGATGGCATTCAAAATAGCGAGCGAATGTGATCGATTATTTACGCCAGTCTGATCGCAGAAGTGCACAAATAAATACGGCATGAGACGATTATATAAAAACGCATATAAAGTAAAAAGTAAAATCAAGAGTAACACAAAGAGTATGATTTTCAGCTAGCCAGTGTCAAATGCATATCAAGGTTTCAGCTTCACGTGCGCTTTTCATTAAAGCCATGAGACCTAAAGATCCGACCACAATTCCCCCTGCTACGAGGATGACCTTTGTCGCTCTTCCACAGCTGGTGAGAATGTTCATCATCGTGGTGAGCACGTTCGCGTTCTGCTGGCTGCCGTACCAGGTGTACTTTGTGTACACGTACCACGACACCACGCTGGCCAAGGAAGAGTTCGTTCAGGTGAGGTGTGGGAGTCACACGGCCGCGAGGCGTTGGGATTTTTGTGCTGATTTTATGGACATCTAACATATTAAGCATGTGCATTGGGAAGGAAGGGAAGTAAAGAGAAAGAGAGAAAAGATAGAGCGATAGAGTGGAGAGAGAGAGAGAGAGAGAGAGAGAGAGAGAGAGAGAGAGAGAGAGAGAGAGAGAGAGAGAGAGAGAGAGAGAGAGAGAGAGAGAGAGAGAGTACAGTTTAAGCAAGGTCCTAAAGTTACACTTTTATAAGTGCTGTGAGTGTTCAAGAAGAGCTAATAGATTTAACGCACATTCCTTTCTTCTTTCAGCACTTGTTTTTGGCGTTTTACTGGCTCGCCATGTCATACTCAATGGTCAATCCGCTCATCTATTTCTGGATGAACAGGAGGTAAGGCTAGTTTAGTAACTGTTAACACAAAAATGTAACACAAATATGTTTTAATGTGTGACGTCATGTGTAGTATGCTTGCTAGGAGCAAATTGACACCTTTGTTCCTGATGATTTATCAAGAATGCCAAACCACAGCGTGCCCCTACCATAAACCATACACAAAAAATGTTAACATGCATTTACCATTTATCATGAGATCATTCAACAAGATCTCCTAACTAGCATCAATTTACGAGCACCCACTTATAAATTCAGCAACTTACGAAAGTCTACCTATAGCGTCGGTGGGAAAAGCTGTTACTCGTTCGAGACACCTCCAAGCGAAGGGATATTGGCGCTTTGAATAATTTACTAGCACCTTTCCAGTCAATAACGGACGTTTCACTATTATTCAGAAGTAAACTGAACGGGAAGTTTTGAAGTCGAAGTCGTTACATTGACAGAAAATGGATTCAGGTGTTCAGTGTGTAATTGTATGTGCTATTGCAGTATTCAAGCGCGTGGGAATGTTTGGATCGAACGCCAGTTTGAGTTAGTTTGAACCAGTGCCTATACTGAATCTAGCTACCCGGATAACCAGGTAGTTTCTGTTGTAAGGACAACGTTTGACCAGTATCTAATGATTAATGGTGTGCAAAAAGATAATGATAATAACTCTGTTAGAAATGTACAAATACCATATGGTATCGACCATAACAAATTAAGCTATCTATATGTCATTTGATGCGCTGAATGGTGTCCCTTAAGCGTCCTTTAACCTTTCGAGCCACCTCCAGGTGATTTAAAATGACATGCTAACTTTCCGACACCTGACGACAACCGAACGGGCACAGTACCGCTTTAAAATTAAACTAGGTTCAACGGAACTTGAACTACTCAGCCCCGCATCAATTTGAGTCCCTGCGGACGCATCCGCGCTCTGCAAATTGCTTCTTGACTGACATTGCCAAAGCTCGGGAGAGAAGTCAACTCTAAAATGCAGGAGTGCAAACTGTGCCAACTTAGGGTAAAGACCGAGTTAGGGTTCCGGTCATAGAAGTTGGTCCGTGTTAAACAAGGGAAGACGTTCATTGTCGTATTGCTCGAATAGTTGCAAGTTCGGAATGGAGATAGATGTTCTGCTCCAATTTAACCCACCATGCAAAGACGATGCCATTGCCAATTTCATTGATAAGTTTGTTTCCATTCCAATCCTATAACGCAGCGTTTATACAAATATAGACTTTCGGAAGACGACTGTTTTGTTTTAAACATCTAATTGTTTGAATCGAACGCATGAACAATGAATATGGGGCGCTGAAAATAAATTTAAATTAAAACATTAACTTAAAAACTGTTATCAACACATAGCCTAGGCCTAAGCAAGCAGAATATGTAGTCATTCAGAAGAACCATTTAGGCCGAGAAGAGAAGAATCCGTGGTCAGTCAACATCTGCCGCAATCGCTGATTCGCAGATATTCGGCCTTGATTGGCAGTTGTTGACAGACTGTCAGCCACCAGCGCGTGCGATCTCGATTGGGATCCTCCCGGATGCGAAATTCCCCACCAGCCCGGAGCGTTTTCGAGGCGGGGTGACCGCTCTAAAGAAGCGAACGATTCTATTGCAAATTGTTTTGCTCCTCAGCCGTCCTTTTAGCATGATTTTTCATTAGCATTTACATTAACCTTAACCGTTGATAGAGACGGAACTCCATTTATTGATGAAGTTTAAAATATATACTTTGATCAAGAGCGCAGCAAAGGGTAGGTAGTTTAATACCTACCAGAGACCTGATTTTTTTGGATATTGCAAAATAGTTCGCTGAGACAGCACCAAAGCTAACTATAGTCTGGCAAACCTAAGAAAGAACGGATTAAGTGTTACGGCCTTTTATGCATGTGCATTTATATTGTGAGAGCATATTTTCCCTCACAACTTTTCACACAAATTTCTCCGAACCATACATTAATCCATTTCAAGTGATCAAAACACGTGCAAAGTGATTCAGGCGCTTTAACTCCGTTCTTTCTTAGGTTTCTTAGGTTTCCCAGACTTTAGATGCATCAGCATTTGAAACTACTGCAACATCCTTGAAGAAACAGACAGAATCATTTCATTCAACATCGTTTTTCAAACGAATGCACTTGTATCGCATATAACAAACAAAGACACACACAAAAGACAAAACGTATCAAAGTGGTGGGATCCCTAGCAATTTGAATTCATATGCAAGAAAAAGAAAAATCCGTCTAATGGGACAGCTGCATCATCATTCATCATATTCATCACATGCATTACAAACATGTCAATCTGTTGATTACGGCGACGCTTAATCACAAACCTAGATCGGATTCCAAGCAAGCGCTCTACCGCCTAACAGTAATAGCAGTTGTCATTAGCTGATCTCCTCAAGAGGCAAAAATGCGACTTACGATGAATTCAGCCTTGACATCTATGCAAACAAGCGCCAATGAAGCAAATCCACTAATGCACAATTCTCGAGACACATTTGTAAAAGTAAACATGTGCGTTAGCGGTTGAGGTATCGAAAGAAAAGACGCATATGCCAGGGCGCTGTTGACTGAAAGCATAAAGACAAAAGGCAGGAGCTGTCATAGCCTTGGAGCCGTCGCTGTAATATTTCAGCCGATAGTTACTTGGGAGTTTCAGATCCGGAACAAAGACGGTACGCAACCACGAATTATATCTGGTAAAATGAGCCTATATAGACCACTTGTACAGCCCATGAACACAGTCCAAAAACACAATTCTCACACATAGTTAGTTTCCCAAAACTCTTCACAAACACATACAGCATTTGGCTTCCAGCTGTGTTACAAATGTACAACCACATATATCCCAACAGATCACGCCCGCACGCACCACAGTCCACATTTCTTCAGAACAGGACGAAATGACATCAGCACTGTCGTATCGCAAAGCCTCTATTTTCTTCCCAAGTCACGACCAATGTCGCTGTATCCTGTTTTGGAACTCTGCGGTAGTGAAGTAACGCGATGGTGTTTGCTTCAATAATCAATACTACATCGGCATTTGTTTTCTTGTGTGCAGTCTGTTTTCATCGGCATAAGCGATATGTGACAGTAGTGTAAACAGAGAACATTTGGCATTAGTATCGCACAAATAAATAAATTATGACTGCATCTGACCTAAGCCAAGCGCTAGGATCGTTTAGCCTGTCACTAAGCCTGGCCGATATAGCATGTTTCAAAAATAGTGTGTCAGTATTATTATCCTCATCGGAGCTTTGGAACCTTCCACATGACATTTCTTCCCAGTGTGTAACGCTGTGTCTTCACGTGTGTGCTGCAGGTTTCGACTATACCTGGCGCACTGGTGTCATTGTGCATGCTTCAGCGGGGGCCTCGAGTACGCCAAAACGGTGGTGTCAAGAGTGGACTCGGTCGTAGTAATCACAGGTGAGATATACGTGTGTAGGAGAGAGGGAGAGAGAGAGAGAGAGAGAGAGAGAGAGAGAGAGAGAGGGAGGGAGGGAGGGAGGGAGGGAGGGAGAGAGAGAGACACAGAGAGAGAGAGAGAGAGAGAGAGAGAGAGAGAGAGAGAGAGAGAGAGAGAGAGAGAGAGAGACAGAGAGAGAGAAAGAGAGAGAGAGAGAGAGAGAGAGAGAGAGAGAGAGAGAGAGAGAGAGAGAGAGAGAGAGAGAGAGAGAGAGAGAGAGAGAGAGAGAGAGAGAGAGAGGTTGGAAAAGATATAGGAGCACATGTAAGGTTGACATCAAATGTAAGAGACGTAAACAACTTCTATCTGAGACCAGACGTTGGACTTGTTAAGATCACAGGCCAGTCGAGTTATTGAATTCGAGTATCTATTTGATCTGCAAGCGTAGTACGTACAATCGCTAAAGTCATGAAAAAGGCATAGTTGAATCCAGGCATGACGATCAAAGTTGATGTAAGGCTTTGGGGACAACTTCACTTTCACCATTATAACGACAAAACTTCAGGTGGGTTAAAATGGCAGTGGTCTAAGGAGCTCCAAACCTTACTAGAAAGGATTAAAAAGCTGGGAGATGTCCTATAAAGGCCTGGCTACACTATGCGTTTTCTGCGCGCGTTTTTTGCGAGTTTGCGTGACTTGCGTAATATCGTTCTAGAAAAAGCGTTTAATATTTATTTGAAAGTTGATAAAACTTTTATATTAATTAAAAGTTTATATGAAAAACATAACAAAAACGTAATGTCGTTTCTTTCTAGAACGATATTACGCAAATCACGCAAACTCACAAAAAAAAACGCACGCAGAAAACGCATAGTGTAGCCAGGCCTTTACAGGACATCTCTGAACAGTGAGCAGCCCCCCCCCCCCACTGTTCGCCCTGAGCATACCTGGTGCAGAGTACGATTGTGGGCTAGCAGCTACCATTTGAGAACCGCTAACATGCGAGCGGAAAACAAGATACCATACGAACAAAATCCGATTTCGACAGCCATTTCGACAGCCGAACGCCGAAAAGAAACGCAAATGTAGCCGCGTCTTGAATTGGGACGCGAGCTACAAAACTGTTCTCTGTAGAACGTGCCTCAGCCGCAGCCGGCACCACATCACTACAGCGTCTTCAAAAAACATTTAGCCAGCTTTGGTAGGCATTGAAGCATGCATTCGTATAAGGCACGGTTCTATAAACCGAGCTGTGATATCAGTAATAGGCAAACAGTGATCAACATTACCGGTATAGATGATGTATATGACCCCCTGTACGAGACCCATCACAAGACTATCCAATCCGCAAATTATAAGACTCAAAAAGAAGATAAATACAAATTCAAACTCATCCTCATTCATCGCAGCATATCGTTGTGGTGCTTTGCCAGAGGCACATAACTCAAGAAAATTGCAAAATGGAATGTAGAGTTCGTAAGTATTCTCTTCAAAACGATGCACCCCGCCAGCATCTGGCAAACCGTGCCACGAATTGTGCGAAATTTGAGGTCAAAGAGATCCTGCGTTTCAGAGAGCCATTGTGCTCAACAGAAAGAAATCAGAAGAGGCAGAACTCGAGGGAAGAATAGCAAAAATGAGCGACTCTGCTGAAAACTCTGGTCCTTTAAATGCACCCTTTGTTCGTATGTGAACTTACTTACTTCAGAGCTAAAAAAATGATGTTGATTTATGGTAATTGAAATCATCCTACGGACCAAGAAAGTCGTATTGAATTGTATTCGAACCTGTCTTGCCTGGAACGGAATATTATCATTTATGCAGCACGCGCCAATATTTCGTTTGCATCTATTCAGCATCAAGAGAAGCCATTTATTAATTTTTCAATAAAAAGCCTTAAAGTCAAACTAATCCAGATAGTTGTGCACTTTGCCAGCAGAAGAAGAATTGGAGCAGTTATAAGGGCGATTGCAAGTGGAGATAGAGATCAGCGCACCCAACGAAATCGAAAATTAATTCGCGCAACATCATACCAACATGGGTCTTAAACTTGAAAAATTGCGTGCTGATATCTCATCGCCCACCGTCACTGGCGTCGTTATATTACATAAACCTATGACGTCATAGACCTGTGACGTCATTCTAATATCTACAACCCTGGCAACGGACATCCTCTAAACAACTGCCACAAGGAGAGGCGAGCCACCTATACCTATTGCCTGTAATACTGCACCTTTCTAAGTTTCCTCCTGTCATCACGCTGTCTGAAGTGGCTTCGAGTAGTTTCGGGCACAGATTCACTACTCCAAGAGCTCGTGAGTCATGAGTCATGAGTCATGAGTCATGAGTCATCAGGAGTCATGAGCTCTTGTTGATCGTGGCTGACGTCCGAATTGCCTTTCGATTGGAGGGTTTCCGAATCTGGGCTAAATCTGGGCTAAATTCGGACTGAATCTGGGCTGAATCCGGGCTGAATATGGGCTGTCTGAAATAACATTTGATTCCGAGATGGACGTCTATGTCTAAAGCTGTACTTTATTGCGCTGAAAAGAATAAAAAAGATTCGTCTCAAGAAACCTCAGTCCAGTTGGGTTCACATAAATATTTTTAAACCATGCTTTATTAGCTTCTGAACTAATTTCCCATCACTTCATTTCAACTTTATTTGATCTATGTAGTACCAACCCACATCCATCTTCAGCAATGCCCCCTCCCCCCCTCGCCCCCGGCTACTTATTCCGGAGACCTCACATCCTGGTCATTTTCTCAGTGAGCACTGCGCAAAACTTCCACAAAAAGTGGCATGCATCTCTTATACCCAGAGTTTTGGCTGCAAGTGGGCGGGGTTCATTGTTCGAGTGATATTAAGAAGAGCCTTGAGCAAGGCAATATTGCGCCCTCCCAGAATGATCAATAGTTTGGTCTTCACAAGATCGATGCTCATTTATTGACTTCCATTTTGGGGCTGTGCGAACAGCAATTCCAAGAGCCGGATATACCTCGAGTGATGCGAGGTTTATGAATGAATGAACCCGATTTGAGAATGTCAATGTCAGGTTTTCCGTCTGATAATTCCGGGTTCTTATGCTTTGTTGCATGTTTGCTAGTCGTCAGTAAATAAATGCAGCTGAAATGATATTTCTTCTGTAACTACTAACTACAGTTGATCGGCTGATACCTACTTTATAAAATTTGAGTCATACTGATACTATAAAAAAATAACTATCGGAATCATAAAAAACAAACACTTAACACAAACACGATCAGATACGACATTCACGCCCATTCTATCAAACCGCGACTCCTAACAATGTGTGAATTAACGCCTCTACTGAAACTGCCCGGATCAAGATCTGAAGATATAGAGTACCTACAACCATCTAACCATCAAGTAAACATCAAATTTGTCTCTCTGTCCCTCTGTCTCTCTGTCGGTCTGTCTCTGTGTCTCTCTGTCACTCACTCACTCGCTCACTCACTCACTCACTCACTCACTCACTCACTCACTCACTCACTCACTCACTCACTCACTCACTCACTCACTCACTCACTGCCTCCCTCACTCACTCACTCACTCAATCACTCACTCACTCACTGCCTCCCTCACTCACTCACTCACTCAATCACTCACTCACTCACTCACTCACTGCCTCCCTCCCTCACTCACTCACTCACTCACTCACTCACTCACTCACTCACTCACTCACTCACTCACTCACTCACTCACTCACTCACTCACTCACTCACTCACTCACTCTCCCGGCATTGCCATTCTCGGATCACAACTAAAGACAATCCAGGTTGAAACGCAACTAACAAAATCCCAGTACCTCCATGCATGAAATCTGACCGGATCCAACTACAAAGTCGGGCTCAATGTTATAACCCACAATCCCGGAACGTGAGCTAGCTTTTAAGTGCACCTCTACATCCTATCAGTGTCACTGACAGACTACCCCCGCTTGTTTCTTGTCGACAGGACGAAGGAATTCAATGGATTGTCCCAGCCGGTCGCCCGTCAATTCAGCTGTGGTTCTCAATTCATCCCGTGGTCGAGATCGGCCGATCGTCCTGCCATCTCGCGGATCGACGGTGCTGCCACCGAGCGGTCGAAAAGGGAACCATGTACTAAATGGTCGTGCCGGCGGATTGCAGGTTGGGGATGGCAAAGGCGCTACAGCTGGATTCAAATGGAATGGAAAGGATTTTGAGAGCGAGAACAAGATGCAGTCCAAGAGGAAACATTGCACGGTGTTTAGGGACAAGGTTTCTACGACAGAGGAGGCTGAAATGTCCAATGAAATCGAGATTTCGGAGATATTTGAAGTAGGGAGCTCGCCAGCTTCTATCGGCAAACTAAGAAACCGTAGCCCAATCAAAATCCCTAGACCAGCGAAGGAAGTTGAACAAATCTTGCCAATCGGGCTTAGCGATGATCACAGCTCTGCTACCAAACGACAAGTTGTTATTTCACAATACGACCAGATGGCGTGTGCAACTGACGAGAACGGCAGTCGAGAGAAAACTTTAAACGTCTCACAACAAAGCCTCGTATCCGGCGTAGTGAGCCAAACGGTTGAAATCAATAACATACTGGTTTCAACCAGTATCAAAGCAAACGAAACTAGTCAAAAAGCCAACAACAAGCCTCATGCCAAAGCACTAATCACACCGTCGGTGACGCAACTGGTAACCTCATCTGGCAACTCAAGCGATGAGAACTCGATCCTAACGTCATCGGCACAGCGTGAGGCGACTAATCCGACGCAGAAAAGGCAGAACTGCGGCAACCAGGCAGCTCGTGTTCGGATTTCTGGAGAGGAATGCGTGTCATCACACGATCGACAGAGATCGGTAGAAGTTGTACCGATGTCGGAAAAACTCCAGGATGAAAAACTCGAGGTGAGACAGTAAAATACATCACAATAGCTGTAAAAAAACATTTTCAACATGAATCACGATTGAGCAAAAAATAATAAAAACAAATGCATATAAAGGATAAGATGATATTTTGACAACGTTGCAGCTTCCGAATCGCGTCAGACTGTAAAAATCAGGGCTAAATGATGTCACCAAAATAGGAAATCGTTTCATGTGGAAAATCTTCCAATGATGCTCTTTAATAAAGTCTGTTTGTGTGCCTTTCAGAAAAGTAAACCCACCGAAGCCGAAGCAAATGATCTTCAGCTGCCATCGTCTTCTACCTGTCAGCAGAGACAAGGACCGACGGCAGATTCAATGTCAGTGCTGCAACCAGGGATAGAGCCAGGCTCCCAACCAGGACCGTGTTCTATGTCAGGACCGGGGTCAGAGCCGGAGTCAGAGCCGGGGTCAAAGTCGGTATTGAGAACAGTACAGGGCAGAGTCTGTCCCGTGAGCTCGTTCGCCTCTCCCTCCGCGGTCCCACGGCGCCTCATTACCCTGTCTAGGGGTCACAAGCTGCCGGGAGCTGCTCAGCACAGCCGGCGAGTGACGACCCCCGACCTCCCCGAGCGTCTCGAGCGAGTCGAGCGAATCGAGCGTCCCGAGCGAGTCGAGCGAATCGAGCGTCTCGAGCGGCGGGATGACGCTCTGGTGCATACCGCGCCGCCCACAACTCATACAACACGAATCTCCCGTAAGGATACGCGACCCGTGCTGGAGGAGACGCCACAAAACGCAAATCACGACGACCACACAGTGACCCAAGAGGGGTGTCGCTTCTCTTCGGAGCCTCACCGGTCTCCGAAGGGTGAATGTGGGGTGAACTTTCATCAGACGATTGCCCAGCTAGTTAGTGGTCGTTTTGACTCGGAGGCTGATGATGGGTCGAAGCACGAGGAACTTCAATTCAGTCGCGAGTTTCTAGCGTAAGTTGGTTGACCGTGCGGATGTTTTTGAGAACCCCAAAGGTTCATAGAGGTTCATAGATAGCAAAGAAATCAAAGGACTCCAAAAAAACCTTTCTCTAACGCTTCGAAATACGTTTTATTAAAAAGGAAATAGTTGAAACTGTTGTTGATAAAGCAACAGCTAGGTTAAAAAGTTAGGAGCGAACAAATTATTAATATTGTGAATGTATAATTAGCTCCTCCTGGTTAAAAACTTTGTGTTTGGAAGCATAATGGAGATTATATTTTTGTCAGAACGACGCGCAGGATAGGTACTTTTTGTCGGTGTTTAAAAGTGGCAGCATTCAATGTGCAATGTCCAGTTGTGCAGTGTTGGTTGTTTATTGCATACTTTTCGTTGCGAAGAGTAAAATGTGTTGGCATGTGAAAGGAAGTGTGCCATTTTTTGTCCGTGTGTTCGTGTTCAGAGACGTACAAATGACTAGCTTCCTGCCAAGAATCGCAACTCAGTGCGATTTTATCAAGCTGATATTTGATATTCATTATTCGGTATAGTCGGCTGTTGTTATAAATAAAAGAAACGTATTTACGCAGGTGTACCTATCGTCCCGCACGTTATTACTCGCTAAAATAAATTTAACTTTTGTGCATACATGGTTCAAGCTATTAAAATTATTTAATTTGGTGAAAAATGAGTAAGCAGCCCCGACGCTTGGTCCCATCACAATTTCAATAACTATGTCCATATAGTTATGTGGTGGGAATAATTACGCTTTGATGATAAAGTACCTGTATCAGATGCGTAGGAAGCGAGTGCAAACTGTAAAGGCCATCATTGTATGCTGTCATTGGCATTGCCTGGTTGATTTCTATCTTATTTTGCTTGGCCAGATTGGCCCAAATTCATTCCCGATTTAGCCATATAATGTCGTTTTTAAGCCAAACATGCAGGTCACTTTTGTCAAAAGGTAGCCTGTCGTCTGCCTCCGTTAGAAGTGTCTGTGTATCAGCTCAATTGAGCTGTTTTCCGTTGGATGTGTTATCGGCGAGTCTGAAGAACAATGTTTCGATGGCGTGTGAGGTAATGTGTGCAATATTAGCCCTTTGGATGCAGCGTGAGTTATTTTCCTGCGGTGCAGTTTGTAAGTCAAGTTGCAGTAGTGTCTCCCGTTTAGCTATTGTATTCGCCTCGTATTTACGAAGGATACCGGCTCAAAAACAGGGTAGATAGAATAACAAAAACTCGGTGAAGGTAGATGTAAGCCGTCTATTGAGACGGAAGACGGCACCTGATCTGCCATAGCTCGTAGTAGACTAAGCGTGGAATAATGTGCCAAGACCTGAGCAAGGCAGAGTGAATTTACTTATGATTACTGTATAGGAATCATGTGTGTCGTGTACTGTGTATAATGTATCGTGCGTTACTTCAACTCCGTGTGGTAAACCACCGTTCTGGCCTCACCACGAGCGTTATTCTTTTTTTCGACTTCGACCCAATGTGAACAGTCATTTTTGCTACATCACTAATCAAATATATCTCAAATATCGGCAAAAATGCTGACACAAGATCAAATATGAGCTTTCGCCTTTCAGATTCCGGTTACATTTCTTTTTTCGGAGATAACCGGTAGGCGTTTGACGTCGCCATAATGCGTGAATAAATCGTCGCTTTTCATGTCAGAAAACTACTGTTGTTTTATTTGGAAACGGCTGAATGAGAAAGGGAAGGAATGGAATAATTATATCTAAGACCGAGTCAGGACTAAGCAAGTTCACAGGGCCACGAATGAAAAGTTTTATCATCTCGAGACAATAACGGCATCGGCATCCCTTTGTTTGAAACTGGAGGGAGGGAGAAGGGAAAAAGAAGGGAGGGAGAGGGAGCGGAGTGGAGAAAATAGTTTGAAAAGTGCTGAAGAGAGAAGAGAGTTTGGGAAAGAGATGAAGAGAGAGAGAGAGAGTTTGGGAAAGAGATGAAGAGAGAGAGAGAGAGAGAGAGAGAGAGAGAGAGAGAGAGAGAGAGAGAGAGAGAGAGAGAGAGAGAGAGAGATGCAGTAAGAGACCGTTGAGAAAGAATGAGTTGCTAATCATCCTCCGTTTACAGCTTGAGGTCATTCCGATTTACCACATCTAGGAGTAGGACACATCAGTGTCATTAGTAAAGCCATGCCCCCCCCCCACCCCCCCAGCACCACCATGCACCGCCATTCACACCGCTTTGATGAGTGCACCCTCGGCTAACCCTGTCAGTCCCGGCTCAGTCAGTTTACTTGGTAGACCCAGAAAACGCCAGAAGATGGCAAGCCCTGACAGCTAGGTCACTCCCCCCCCCCCCGGCCCCCCCCCCCCCACACACACACACCGCCGGCAAGATCCGAACTGGAGTTCAGCGTTGGAAAATAAAAAATGTCACCAATGTATGGTGGAAATCAACGTCAAACAGAGCAGGGAGTCGTTAGACGCTGTCATATGAATAGTTCAGCGGGGCAGGAATACGAGGTCAAGGCCAAGGTCAACGTTAGGTCAAATCGCGCACAGTGCACTAAATTGACGCGAAACGTTTTGTGGTGAACATCACAACCCACGGTTGCACATTCGGTACGTCACCATTTCGAAGCGATGTCCCGGGTCAGCCAGTCGGCAGTCGACCGATGGCTGACGATTTTGTTGACAACCTGTCCCTTCGGCTGTCACCGTCATCGTCCAAGCCCTCGTTCTCTCGCAGGTCCGATACTGCATCTCAGTATACGGCAACTGCACGCAGACAAACCTCTCTCGGCTCCAAAAAATAATTAACTATGCTGCAAAGGTGATTTTCGGCCGCAAAAAGTACGACCATGTATCGGACCTGCTGGATAACTTGGGCTGGCTCGGCGCTGAGCAGCTTGCTCAGTATCACTCTCTGTGCCTGCTGCACAAGGTGCGGAGATCAGGCGAGCCAGAAACCCTGGCTGCCCAGCTGGTGCAGGTATCGCAGACGCGGCAGCGATCCACCAGACAGGACCGCAATCTGTCAGTCCCACGATCGCGGTCAGCGATGGGGCAGCGCCGGTTCTGCTGCCGGGCGCCCCTCGCCTACAACCAGCTCCCGTCAGAACTGACGCGTCTACCGGCCCACCTATTTGGTCGGCACCTCCAATCCCACCTACGGGGAGGCGAGGTGACTTAGACAGCGGCCATGAGTCTGTATGAGTGCATGTGTATGTTTGTTTATGTGTACGGGCTTTGAGCGTATTTATCACGTTATTTTATGTTATGTCTCCCATGCAGAGTTTTAGCCCTGTACGAGCGGCCGTAATAGCCACGAGTGTATCGTGGATGGCTTCAATACACGTCTATGTCTATGTCTATGCCTTTCCGCCATCTTCGCTCGTTCCTTGTGCTTTCGTTACACCGCCTGGGCTCGATGATTTTCACTGATTTATCACTCGTGACACTGCCCTTGTCGCTCATTGATCTATCACCAAAGATTACAAGACACCACGTTACACCAGACAGACTCACTCAACGCCGCAATACAAACTAAAAACGCTAAAAACCCAAAACTGCGCAATGGAACAACCCGCCGCCCGCCCTCTCGCGGGCCGCGGCACCCTACTCTACCCAGAATGCCTTGCGGCCATCTGTTGCCCTCTGGGTCGTCTCCCGGCTTCTGATTGGTCGAGAGACGGTCGCGTGATTTACCCCGAGGCGATGGTTCGGCCGGTGCCGCGGCGACGCCCTGAAGCGAGCGCATGAACGCACGGTAAACAAAAATCTGACCTTCAAGATAACCCTGATAAGTAATTTCGGATTTATGGGCGTGCTCAAGAAATAAATGGCATTTTGAACCAGAGTCCAAGAATACACTGGGTGAAGTTGGTTGCTTTAGATTGACATTAAAATAGGTATTGATTATGAACATAATAAGTTGATAAGCTGATAACAACAGGGTTAGGTACAGGGACCCGCAGTTGCTACTGTACAGCGACCCTGAGTAAATTGTCCCAGCACCCTCACAGGGAACAACGATAAGCTGTCAGAGGGTAGGTACTCACAGGAAACCTCAGCTGCTCTTGTACAGGGACCAGCAGTCGATATCAATGTTATCAGTTGTTACTGGACAGGACAGACGGTTAGACTTGGGGTTCGTGTACAGTAGCAACTGCGGGTCCCCGTACATATCATTCGGTCCGGTTGCAGAGGATGACCGGTGGTCGACGGGCCGGTATGGATAGCTTGGTTTGGTCCGCTTGCCATTCCATCTTGGCACTGGGGTCCGTACCGTACCCCCGCTCGGCTCTCAAAATTCCATGGAGACGCCTCTGATCGAGCATATCGGCTATCACTATTCGCGCGACTTCGTGATGCAATCTTCACAAAAACACTGCCGGCGCAATATTGGCGTCCCCGTAACTACCGGAATCGATGCGATGACTATTAGGTCAGCTCAGAATACCAATCCGGGAGATGAGAGTAGACTACAAGACCATTATTATTATTCGTCTTTCTGTCCGGGTTGGCTACTATGCTTCTGATATGATGCAGACGTGATCAGTAATTAAATCACTTTGTAGTGAACAGATGCCACGAGATATTCAACCGATTCCATTATCTGACTATTAGACCTATGGCAGCGACAAGCGAGGGAGTGCAGTAGTGACACGCGCATACACGTAAGTGCGACGAGAGACCGACTTGTGCGTCGGCCTGTCTTTTGGGACGGGCTCAGCCCCGGTGACTTACTAGGGTGTCTGCCCAGGCTAATGTCTCCCCCTTGTTCCCGTATCATCCTTCCGACTCTGAAAAGGCCTTGTCAGACCGAAAAGGCCTAACCCAACAAACAAAAAGGCTTGTGCGGGTGCACGGGCCGCCCGTCCGCTCTAGCCTATCTATAGCGCTGTGCCAAATTTGAGCGCAATCGGCCTCGCTGCTTGTGGGATGTAGAAGCGTTCCCTGCATGTGGTCTTTGTGTGGGCATGTCCAGTACCAATCCAATCGTGATATGTGGGGGTGCATCATCCGGTCGATATCCAGCATTTCGCCAAGTTTCAACGTCATCCGTCTAGTCAAATGCGGAGTTATCTGAACAATTTTTGCACCCCTAATTTGACAGGTGGCACGTGGCGTATCAGTCAGACACTTATATTGATAAGCAATAAGCATCAAAAACAGTTGAATTCGTGATTGGAGGGACGCCGGATGAACTTATTTCAGACGCAGAAGACCAATATTCGATCGGTCGAGCGGTTACCGAAATAAAATTTATTTATATATTTCTACATTGTGAGCAATTCCGTCAGAACAAACGGCTATTACATGCTCGTATCACACGGCGTACTGTCGCGAGGCCGGGTCTGGCCGCTCGTACTGACTTTTTGTTTCTTCAATCCACAAATAACCTCTCTCGCTACGTTCGTTCGAAAAAAAGCACTTGGCAACCACTAGGTATAAGTATTTTATTAACGAATTCAAGCATACAAAAATTGTGAAAACGGTTCAGTAATCTCGGACACTAGCGGTACATGTAACAACAGACGCGAGGAGACGCGCCTAGGGCACCGACAAAACATTATTGCTGATAGCCTCAAGCACTTCCTATTGTTTCGTTAAGATACTGCGATCGTATATTGTCAAGTCCGGGTACACGTAAATCACAAAGCGTAAGCAAAGCTCAGTATTGCCTAATAAATAATTAGTCATGTAGGTGTGGCGCATAGGACACGCATTTTCTAACAATAGTTCACATTTCTACGGCCACAACCTCGTTATGAAGACGTCTTCGAAATTATTTCGAAATCAATAGGTGTGTGGAAGGGGAAAACAAAGGAGTACAGACAAAGGCATTCACACGCGGAAGGCACAGTAAAACACTTCGCAAAAAGAGCGAAGCAGAAATATGGATCACAAAAGCTCTACATATATGGGAGACGCCACTCACCACAATTCTCTGCGTAAATCTTCTGCATAACCAAGCACATTACCGAGAAGAAAAACAGTGTGATTCTATTGTTACATCGGAGGATTCGAAGAAAATACAACAGAAGCAGGCTACACGAGTCAGTGCGTTTGGCTGCCAAACAGAAATCGCTTCAGCTGCTAGTAATATGGGTCATTCAGCACGACTGACAAAATGCGAGAATAATGGTTGCAACTGCAAGCTCCCTAGACCCATAAAGACCGCAATTTATCAGAGGAACATTCATACGTATCCACTTTGAAGGCAACTCGAAATCACGAACATTTTCCGGACAATCACTAGATATTGTGGTCTTCCCCTTCTCCAACAACCAATCTTCGTCACAGACACTGATAAATAATTTCATGGCCCTGGTCGCAACAGTTTTCAGCACCTGGCAACCCTAAAAGACGCCTCTCAAGCGAAAGGCCAAGGCAGCATTCAATCTAGAAAATACGGTACCACCACCACGAAAAGTTTGACTAGTCTAGTCCGACTTTTACTGGTAAATATACCAGCTTCAGTTCAAACAACCTAACGATGGCAAACTTTCCCAGTTTTGCGCGCTGAAGGCAGGCGCTGTTTTCTGCTCACGTGCGGATCGCGGCGCACGTTTTTCGCTCCCGCTCCGTGGTAGAAAGGTGTTCATAAAAACACATTCATTTCACATATAGGATCCACAGTTCAACTCGCATCTTCCTGTGTCAGACAGTTGCTGCTATAAGTTGAAAGTCTGTTCAAAGTTCAACTGCTGCTGGTGTTAGTAGATTGTTCGATGTCCGTGTCAACAGTTGCTATTGTAAGTACATAGTCTGTTGGAAGGCCGCGTTGGCAGCTGCTGATGTAGGTTGACGGTCTGTTCATCGACACTGTCCCCGTCAACTGCCGGCCTGTTCGAAGCTTGTGTTTACAGTGGCTGATCTTAGCTTGATGGTCTGTTCGGCTCCTTCTGACAGTTGTGCCAGCTCACAGGCCGAATATCTTGTCGATCGTGGCCTCCTGTTAGGCGAAAAACAAACACAATTATGTGAGATGAGGTTCCATGAACATACACACGTCTATACACTTGAAAAGGAATGATATTTTACATTCATATTAGCGATGAAAAAGGACGGTTTTGATTTTCGGAATAACACCATGCCACCATCTAACGTGAAAATAGTTAGCACACAACGACATACTGCGCTCGTCTCACCGACGACCATATTATTTTTAACGAAGCAAAACAAGCATTCACACTTCATCACACAACAGGGCTTAGATCTCAGGCAGCTTTTGCCAAATTGTCAGGGAACTCAGATTTGTTTTTCAATAGAAAAACACAATTCTAAAGAATAGTGTTTTAACTATTGACAACAAACCTTCGGTTATGAAGCTTACATGCAGCCCAACCTTATGACTCGTAAGGAGTGGACATGGCCAATGATTGTTGGGCTAAGGACGCACCGATGAAGGAAGCACAGGACAGGTGAGGTTTTTAGCCGAACAAATTCCGCACGGTCTGGTCCACGACCGCCTCCTGCGGGTCAGGAGAAGTTCAGGGTCAGGTCAGGGACAAGGTCAGGGTGAGGATCAATGTAGGCCGTAGGATCATGGAAAGGCCAATACTAAGCAAGGTTAGGATATTGTGACTGTAATCAACTACTTTGCGTGGTAAAATACCTTTCCATCAAGAACACAATTAGGAATCCATATAACCCTGTCAACTTTTCACACTCTTGGCTCAGTTCAGCAGCTGCCAAGCTCTGCACTTCCATCCCTTTCCCCCCTCCCACGCCCTCCCTCCCCCCTCTCTCTCTCTCTCTCTCTCTCTCTTTCTCCTCCCCCCTCTACCCACCGGCACATTGTAGAGGAACAGTATCAGGAAGAGCGCCAACAGCAGAATCAGAATCAGCGTGATCATGTACCACTTGTACTTCTTCCAGATGATGTGCTTGAACGATTTCCATGGAGAGCTGAACCACAGGAACGATGTGGCGGGCCGGCTAAGGGAGAGACGCGTCAAATGACGTCATTGGAGCAGAGTGGTGCACTGTGGCATTGGGTAGTAGCGCGACAAATGACGTCATTGGGGTGGGAGCGGTACATGACTAGAGCCCTGAAGAGTAGAGCCTAGACTAGAGCCGCGTCAAATTACATCAGTGTGGGTTGGTACGATACGTCGACTAATGTCATTGGGAACAACGCATCAAATTACGCCAGTGCAGCTACGCCGCAAAATTGCGCTGAAGTACGCAATTTACGCTGTTTTCTTACTTTGGCTCTGGCAGTGCGGGGTTAGTGTTTTGCTTCTTACTTTGGATCAAGCAGTGTCGGGTCGGTGTTTGGCTATTATAACGCGTCTCCTTACTTTGGCTCTGGCAGTGTGGGGTTGGTGTTGGGCTCTTCTCGGGCCGCCCCTGTCTATTAAAACGTCTCCTTACTTTGGCTCTGGCAGTGTGGGGTTGGTGTTGGGCTCTTCTCGGGCCACCCCGGCCGGTCTCTGCTCGGCTTCCTCTGCGGTCAGCACCTCAATCTCCATCTCCAGCTTACCCTGCGGAACGGATGACCGGTCACACGGGTCAGATGAAACATAGTGAGGGGTCAAAGGGATTATATGGGGAATACAGGGTCATACGAGAGTGACTACGGGACAATGAAGAGTTTTGTGTCAGATGAAACACGGTGGCCGATGAAACTAGTCGGATCGAACGTGGCAATCAACTATACGGTTAGGACAGAACATGACACGATACTGATCGTAAAATTGTAAAAGGACGTTATAAAGCTAAGATTCTAGTCTATCCTCTAACATTATTCCGTGCCCCCCCCCTCTCTCTCTCTCTCTCCCTCTCTCTCTCTCCCTCCCTCTCTCTCCCCTCCCTCTCTCTCTTTTCCTCCCCCCTCCCCCCTCCTCACCGTACAGACACGCTCTCCATCCACCTCTCCGGCCGTTGGCCAGAAACCCATCACCCGCTTCTTGGTCCAGATGTCCACCGGGCCCTGACACCCCCTGAGGCAATTAGAAAGGTCACGAGGTCAGTGGTTCATCCTGGCAGCCCCTGAGGCAAACACAGGTCACGAGGTCAGTGGGTCACCCTGGTATCCCTGAGGCAATCACACAGGTCACAAGATCAGTGGATCATAACTCTGACCTTGGATCAGACAGCTAAAGGTCACAAGGTCAGTGGGTCGGCTTGACATTTCCTGTGAGGGTAAAAAATGTCAAGTTTTCTGTGGGGATCAATAAAGTCACAACTGGTGACCGTGGTATCCAGTGAGGTAATAACAGGTCCAACACAGGTCAAAAGCTCAATTGATATTCCTTACATGCACTGACGCGGTTAAAAAGGTCACTGGTTAACCTTAGCATCTGATGGAGGCTCATGGAACAATCAAACAGCTCACAAGGTCATCGTACCATACCCTAAGGCGATTCAACAGGTCAAAAGGTCACCAGAGTCACCAGTCCGCTTCGAACCCCCAACCCTTCCCACCACCGCTCAGCCGACTCACTCCTCCTTTTTGCGCCTGCGCAGACTGTCGGTGAGTGCCGTGAGTGCTCCGTTGTTGTTGTTAGCCGTATCGTCCGGCTGAGTTCCGTCCAGCTGGGAGAGGGAGCAGTCGGCCGCCGTGCGCGCCGGGCAGAGCAGCCGGTTCAGGTCGAGCTCGATCTCACCTGGGGGAGAGAGAGAGACGGGGGAGAGAGAGAGAGAGAGAGAGAGAGAGAGAGAGAGAGAGAGAGAGAGAGGGAGAGAGAGAGAGGGAGAGAGAGAGAGAGAGAGAGGAGAGAGAGAGAGGGGGAGGGGTCAAAGACCTTAGTTTATCTGCCATTTGGAATTTGATTTGCCCAATTCGCATGATATTAATCTATCAAATTTCGCGAGACAAAATTTATCCACGAGCTCATTATTCCATGCTGCACTATGCTATGACGGCGCTTCAACGACCTGTGTAAAAAAAACAGCATGAAGCATATCCAATATCATACCATCATTGAGCACAGTGATACCACGCTCACATAGATATCATATTCGCAGGTTTCAGATTGGTCAGCGACAAAGAGGCTCTGTAACTGCGCTGGCTAGCTTCCAGTAATCATATTGCACATATGCACAAAACCTGCAACTCTATCCGCCACCTACACAGGATAAAAACCTGCCACTCTATTTGCCGAGGTTATTTGATTCCTCGTAAAATATTAGGTACCTACGCCACATTTCGGTAACCACGTGGATACAGCCCCACGGCCACGGCGTATATTTTCAGGCTCGTGACACAGGCGAAACGAAATCTTTGTTCAGAATAAAGTGTTACATAATTAGCAATGTGCAAAAGACAAGTGATAAAAATATCACTAAAAATCAAATAAATGAAAAAGTTACCATGTGAAACCGTAAAACGAAATGAACTAGACTAGCAGTGCCAATTAAAAAAAAAAAGTTTAGCACTCGATTAAATGAATTACTGCATATCAGATTAAGACGACATAATCTGCACAGTGCACAATAGCCGTTTTCACGACAGCCATCTGGTACACATTTGGTGCACATCTGGTACAGATTAGGTGCAGATCTGGTCAAATCAGGTTCAGGTGTCTCTTAGCAGCTATCATCTAGGGCTGCACTAATTGCTTATATGCCTGCTTTGTCATATTATCAGAGTACCATCGATTGAAACACTGAAATAAATTCATAAAATGAAGATATTTGCTGTAAAAGAAATTAGGTGCAGATTTGGTCAAATCAGGTGCATTCGCCAGATAGCCCGTCGTGAAAACGGCTATTATGTCTGCACTCATGCGATACATGACATTATGTGCCTTTTTTAAGTCACTGTAAAATGTGGAGACTGTCTATGTCAACTCCATACCGATGTAGTCGTCCTTGCTGATGAGGTCGTTGTCCCAGATCTGGAACATCAGTTTGGGAGGACGGTGCTCCTCCCGCTCCGCCAGACTCCAGAAGTGGTCCTGTCGAGGGGAGGGGGGGGGAGGGGAGGGCAGGTCAAGGGTCAGGAAAGGTAAGGGGAGAAACATAATCTAGGCGTTCGACTTTGACTTGCAACAGGAGCAGCTAAACGCTAGATGTCACAAAATGCTAAATCAATCATATCGGCAGATAAAACACATTTTAAGACTGACAAGGGAGGAAAATAAGGCATGACTTCGGTACAAAACCGGCAGAGTCCCTCACCTTTTGTTATATATTCAGTGACCCTTCTAAACAGCAGCATTACACCTCCTAGGTCCAGGGTTGTGCTCGACTCAAAAAAATTGCCGACTCGACTCATCATTTAACTTCAGAATGCCCTGACTCAACTCTGACTCAAACAAGGAGCTGATTTTTTCCCTTGACTCGATTCATGACTCAAGCGGATCAATGAAAATATGGGTTGACTCAAACTTGACTCAAATTTTTTTGTTGAGTCAAGTGTGTTGACTCAAAATTGACTCAGATAAAAAAGTTGTTGAGCGGGGGGGGGGGTGAAAAAATCCGGCAGCAGGGCCAGGCCTAAGTTGTTAAGCGGGGGGAAAATGAAAAACTTATACTATATATTGTTTCTAAAAAGTTGAGTCAGCTGACTCATGTTCCTAAATGTTCTTGACTCAACTCAATGTCAAAAGTTATTTTAATGACTCAACTCCGACTCAACTCAACACCTTAATATTTTTGTCCGACTCAACTCTGACTCAACTCAACAGCTCAACATTTTATCCGACTCGACTCAAATCTGACTCATTTGAGTCAGAGTTGAGTCAAATTTCTGACTCGACTCTTGAGTCAAGCACAACCCTGCCTAGGTCACATGTCCACACATGACCGCATGATACCGAATAATGACCTTGAACTGACCTTGGACTTGATGACGATCATCCTCTCTGCCTCCAGGTAGTTGATGTCGAACACGAATCGCCAGTTGAACATGGCCTCACCGTCCATACACCTGACAATGGGAACTCGTGACGTCATAAAAACAAATATCCAATACGAACCACCAGTTAAAAATGGCTTCGCCGTCCATACACCTGACAATGGGAACTCGTGACGTCATCAAATCATGACGGCGTGAAACAGCATATAAAGTTGTAAGATGATCAATATGTGCTAGACAGGGAGCCATTGTGTACATGTCTTATAAATCCGTATAAACCCATTTTAGCTCGATGCCACGTCTTTTGAATTATTTCTACGTCCATTATGCGTTTTAATTCACAAAACTCATGACGCCACGGACCTAGCTTCTTTTTTCATCACATCGTATCTGCTTACACCTCGCTTCATGTCATTCAGGGGCCAACGGGAATAAAGCGGGTTTTTTACGGCGTAGTTAATGTTCATGTGCGTCAGTGAACTATCAAGTAACATTAATGAGACGGACGCTGGGCGGTACTCGCGAAGTACCATGATGTAAGTAGCGCAAATTGCTCAGTGTTCTATGAAATCGCGTAACAAGAGTGGAGAATATGATTACATACTGTAGTGTACTGCAGTGCCAGCGATGATATTATTTTGTAATAGCGAGAATATGTCATATATCTTTCATTGGAATAAATGTTACCATTTTCTTCTTTATTTCAGCACGCAAGAACTACAGCTTACGTTAATGATCAAGTAAAGCAACATTTTTCTTTGGGTATATTAGCAAAATTTTGAATGCTTGATGGAAGAACGCCGTCGTCAAAATATTTTAGCAAAGTTGTCATCAAACAGTTTTGGCCAATTTAACAATGTGACTCAGCTATGTCGGACCCTATTTCATCTCCGACAGCCTCGCAGAAAAAAAGTGATATGAAAGACGACAAAGAGTGATTTGAAAATGAAAAAGTCGACTTTGCACGTTATAAACACACTCATTCATTTCTCACCTTAAAACCTCAAATGAAACGCCCAAGGGGAGACACGTCAAAATTTCAGGCGTGATGCCTCTTCCCATAAACGACGTGCATGTTCACAACTCATGACCAATCAACAAACACACATCCGTCAAGCTCCTCCCCCCTTCCCTTCGACCCTAGGCTTCTAACAACCTCCGTACCTGTAGTGCACATCGGTCTTCTGCACGTTCTTATCCCCCTGGATCCAGCACTTGACGTAGACGTCAGACATGTTGCTCTGGGAGACGGCAGAGTATTCCTGCATCACCACGTCCATCACGTTGTACAGCACCACACGCAGCTGGTACCTGAGAGGCGGAGAAAGTCAAAAGTAGGACGAAGGTGGGATTCGAACACACAACTTTTACGATGAGACGTGATTCACTCGGATAGTAAGGAGGTGATAACCCACTTGCTGGGCTCCCTGGGTGTGAACGACAGGAACAGACTGACACAGAGACAGACAGTCAGACAGACTGCCTGTCTCTGTCTGTCTCAGACAGGACATAAGAGGAGGAGACAGCAGACAGGAGCCGCAGCAGATGACTTACTTGCTGGGCTCCCTAGGAGTGAATGATAGGGACAGACACAGAGACAGACAGGACATAAGCACAGACTAGGAGGAGACAGACAGCAGACAGGAGCCGCAGCTGATGACTTACTTGCTGGGCTCCCTGGGAGTGACGTCGAAGGGCGGCCCCGGCGGACCTGCCGTCTTGGGGAAAATGTCCACCATCATCTCCAGCTGAAAAAAAACACAACGGCAGTGATGTGAGCGCCATCAGTGATGAAACGTCAGTTATTTTATCATAGGACGGCATACCTGACAGCGATGACCAGAGTCCAGAAGTCACAAATCATAAAATGTCATCGAACTTGTGATGTGACCTCACTAAGGTCATGTCATCTAGTGAGTCATGACGTCAGCGATGTGAACCTTGTGTAGGACAATAAGATACAAATGCATTGCTGTCATCTGTCATCATAAAATTGTATTTTATCTCCAACGACGCAATTAGGAAAAAACGTACTTCATGGCATGGTAAAAACCACAGCTGGATGATCAGGCAGGTTTGATGCATTTATAATTAAAGGATTTATACGTCCTCAGGATAGATCAGAGTAATCGCATGAGACCCACCTTTCCCTGCTCGAGGTCGGGCATGGCCGGGTTGAAGAGCCGGCGTGTTTCCACGTGTTCCGGCACCAGGTCGAAGGTGTGTAGCACCAGCAGGGCCAGGCGCTCGTCGTCGGGACCCAGCGAGGACGGACGGGCCGCCGAACGGTCTGTGGGGTCAGAGGTCAGGCTCAGAGGGTCATAGGTTAGATCAGTTAGGGGTCAGGGGTAGAATGTCAGGGATACATTTCATTACATCAAAGGCAGGCGGAAGGCTAGCTCTGTAACCCAATTCTTTTCATCTGTAGTATTGCGGATCACTGTGTGACTGTATAGTATAAGCATGACAGAGAGAAAATCACTTGAGAGATATCAAAGTAGAGAACAACCCAAATGGGCTTTGATCTGATTTACAGATCAAATGAGCGACCGAGTGAAACAGAGAGATTCCAGTCATTCCCTGCAGAAAAAGAACATCATTTCCTGCAGTATCCCTTCAATAGATGGTTCTCCCTCCCACGGCTTCCCTCTAACTGGCTGATCCCTTCTATGACTGCCCCCCCCCCCCTTCCCTACCCTCGAGCTCGCTGAGACGGTAGTGTTTGTTGCCGATCACCACCTCCGTCTTGGAGAGCCACAGCGGCTGGGAGCGGTTGTTGGTCTCACAGACGTTCTCCAGGATCTCGCGCGGAGTCTGGGAGTCACGCCACTGGTTGGGGCCAGACCTGCAAGCGGTTATCGGAAGGGGACAGGGGTCAGAAAAGGTCAACAGTAATTGGAGCGGTAGAGGGCGATTTGTCAAGCAATCGTTCCTGGTAGAAACATTGATCAGGGAGCTGATGCACCGTGAAATGTGATGCCCGTCAAACATCTTCCCTTCCATGTCGCCAATGTTTTCCCATGCCAATAGTCTGGCACGCATCTAATACATTACAGCAGAAGTCAGATACTGAGCAACGTTTTTTCATCTGCATTCATCGAATCGTATGCGGTAGCCCTATTAAAAACCATGCAGGGCATTTAGTCACCCCCCCCCCCCTTCTTCTATCTACCCCAACTCTCGCTAAGCTAACTCATACGCTGCTCAGCCCCCCCCCCCGCTCCGTTACTCACAGGTGGTACTCTCGCGGAATACCGCACGTGGCCCGGTATTTAGTCATGTAGCGATTCTCCAGGTCGATCTCCGTCTCACCAATCAGGTCGTCCTTGCTGATGACGTCATAGTCGAGGACACTGATGGTGAGGTCCTTCTCCTTGGGAAGGGTGCAGGTGAACTCCATAAAACTGAGGGAGAAGAAGAGAAAATGGGTTAAAATGTTGTATATTCAGTGACAAAGAAACTAGGATGAAATAGTGAAATAGATTAGGCAAAAAGAATCAATGAAATAGCTTAGCTCAGCTCAACTGTTCTCAGTACCATAAAACTGAGAAATAAGATGGGATGGAAGAAAACGGATCATAAAGTTATACATTCACAGAAAGCTTGGTCGGTAAAAGTTTATGTGCGAGAAATTGAGTCAAATGGAGTCCAATATTTACAGAACTGGGATAATCAGTGGAAAAATACAAAAGTAAACGAAAAATAAAACAGCAAATCGGTACAACAGCGTAGGTCATGAGCTATGGACTTGGGACGAAATCGCGTTAAATTGAGTTCAATATTGAGACGAACGACATAAAGGCCACAGCAGATTGCTGGACAAGATCACATAAGTTCGAGTCTGAGACGGTCGGCACGTCACAAATGTCTAGAACGTAACGTTAGGCGGCACGGGCGGACATCGATAGCAGCGCCTCTATCGGTCACTAGGGAAAGCTGGGCTGTAGGCGACGAAATACCGGATGAGTTGTCACACGTTGAATAGGTTTATAGACATCAGTCTTGTGAAAAAGTTGAACTTTTGCCTTCAATATTTCTACAGGCAATTTTAGAAGTGTCTTCACATTGATTACAAAACCGTTTAGATTATTGTATTAACTTCAAGCCTTCCCTATTGTTCTTGATGATGCGGGAACTATTTCTAATGAGTGTTTCTAGCTTAGTAAAAGAACATATTGTGCAAACGATGATAAAAGCATAAATGGAAGATTTTAAACGCAATTTTCTCTAACAATTAATGGTAAATTCTCTACACATCAAGGAAAAGGTGCATGCTAACTGATAATTTAAAGGGAGATAATGAGCTTTCTTTTTTCTTTAATAAAAATTACTCGACATCTATACTATTTCTACTGTAGTTTCTATAAAATATGAAAATTTCCTAGCACATTTTCGTATGTGAAAAAGGTTTTTATTTTTGCAAAAAAGAAGCAGTACTTGCAGTACTTGTAACACCCACCGAAATGCGTTGTCCTTCTTGTCCTTCTCTATAAAAAAGTCGCAGTATATGGCGCTTTTGTTTCAAACAGCGACGCTTGGGTTTTTGTTTATGTTATCGCCTTGTCGTTGCTTGGTTGTAAGGATTCTAATTTGAATTAGAGTTAATTCGGTTTAGAATTAATTAGATTCGTACATAGTGCCTACTCTTCTTTGTTTCCAAGTATTATTTTGCGCCACAAATGAACGGCATGCGCCAGAAACGCAGCCAAAGCTTGCGATTGCGACTACGAAATTCATTATTTTGGCCTCAGAGCCTGAAGCGAAAAATACAAGCATATTTATTTCAAAAAGAATTCAGGTTTGTCGAACGGTGTTATGAGAATTTTGATAACAGTACTGCATAAGTTTTTCAGTGATGCCGCAAAAGTGTTGTATCCAGACTTGTGACAGCTCAAGAAAAAAGTGAGCTCGCTCAGCTCAACTCCGTTTTATCCGCTCCCGCTCAGCTCCCGCTCAGTTTAACACGGCTCAGCTCAGCTCACGCTCCGCTCAAACCGGCTGTGCTCCGCTCACGCTCAGCTCAGCTCAGCTCAGTTTCCGCTCAGCTCAGCTCAGCTCAGTTTCCGCTCAGCTCAGCTCAGCTCAGTTTCCGCTCAGCTCAGCTCAGCTCAGCTTCCACTCAGCTCAGCTCAGCTCAGTTTCCGCTCAGCTCAGCTCAGCTCAGTTTCCGCTCAGCTCAGTTTCCGCTCAGCTCAGCTCAGTTTCCGCTCAGCTCAGCTCAGTTTCCGCTCAGCTCAGCTCAGCTCAGTTCCCGTTCAGCTCAGCTCAGTTTCCGCTCAATTCAGCTTAGCTCAGTTTCCGCTCAGTTAAATTCACGCTTAGATCGCTCAGTCGTTCTTTTTAAATCGGACATGCTTAACCCTCGCCCGTATAGGGGGGGGGGGGGGTCGAACGGACCCCCCTGTTTTTCGCGAATAACTCGCGTAAAAAGCGGCCGATCGCGACGAAACTTTCAGTACCCTCGCGATAATCAATTTTACACCTATCCTGAAAATTTCATGACCCTGACCCTAATGACCTTTGACCTGTGACCTACTTTTCGAGACCATGTTTGGCCGGAATCGCGATTCGGCGTATGTCGGCTCGCATTAGCCGCGCGTTAGCAGTCTTTTTGTGGTTTCAAGTGTTCAAACATGGCATATGATGTTGCTCCCATGCATTAGGGTGGGTGTCAAGGTCACCGGAAGGTCAGGTCAGGTCATTGACCTTTGGTGACCTCGGTTCACTTTTTCGAGTTTTACATGTTTCTAGGCTAGTTTTTGGAGCTGAATTCGAATTTAGCAACCATTTGAACATTTACGAAGCAGTTTTGGTGCCTTCGTAACATGTTACGAAGCTGTCAGAGGCTACTACGAATACCCGGCAAAATCCTTACTGGTTGACCTGACCTGACCCGACCTGGCCTCAATGCATAAAGACATCATTAGTGATCATAACTAACATGATATTCGTGATCAGCACCCCGAAAAACCCCATAGCAGCCACGTTTTACGACGTTCTAACAGGTCCCGATTTTCCCGACTTTTGGGTCATTGACCTGACCTGGAAGGTCAACCGATAACCTAGGACCTTAAAATTGGGTATCATCGGCTTCCTCTCGTCGCGGGCAGCACGCTCGTTTTTTCCGCGAAGCTCTAGCTCGATCAGGGACGAAACGGCAAGGGGGGGTCCAACGGACCCCCGCCCCCTTATACGTTCGCGGCTGGAAAAACACCAATACGGGCGAGGGTTATAAAACAGACCAACTCTTGGCGCATAAGTAAGTCTCCTCTAACAAGGAGCGAGGCAACTTACACAATGGGCAAAAGAGATAAGCTCATTAAGACCTTGAGACTTTGCGAGTCGTGCGTTTACTTGGACTCAGACTATAGTTACATGAAATGGACTGTTCTTGGCAGTGTTATCACATGTTATCAGAGTGTGCACCCGCGATGTTAACATAACATATAAGTTCAAAATATACGAACGAAAAAAGTCTGGACGAAAAAGTTTACAGACGAAAAAAATGTACAGACGAAAAAATGCCAGACGAAGAAAAGTCGGACGAAAATCTGCTAGACGAAAAAAACGCCATGGAATCATCTCAACTAGGCGGTGTTTCACGGCCGAGAGCAGCACGCCCACGCCGCCATCCGCTCTTGGCACCCTGCCAGGAGCTGACGTTACATTTTGGGGTAGTGTTGGAACTTGGAGATAAGAGTTTGTTTATATCTCCATGGAAACCCCATTTGACACGTGTGATAGCAGCGTGCTGTTATCAGTGAAACCTTGAGTGAAACCAAACACCACCCTGATCTCAACCAAGGCAATGTCAACACAATTAGAATTCATAGTCGGCGTGTGAATAAGGGAGCTTTTCCCATATTATGGACATCAGAAGGTGAGAGTTCCAGTTAGCGCCTCTGCCCCACCCCACTTTCAATAGGATATGGTTGCTTAGCCCACATTCAACCAACGAAGAGGAACATTTGCTAATTCCTAATTGTAAATATTTTATGCAGAGGTAAGAACCCTTATCGATAAAATTAATTTAAATAACTGCTTAAATAACAAAGTGAAGAATGCTGAATTGTACATTGCGGAGCAGAGTGTCAAGGCGAAGCATCAAAGCCTGACAGTAGGTATTCATCTTGCAGTCAGACTTGAAACTTGAGACTGGCTGTATTAGCCTGTAAATTGGCCAAGACCCTGGTCTTCCAATTTCCATGCAACATGGATGAAATAAATTAAGCTTGATTAGTGATTAATATTGATTTCTTTAGAGTTTTGATATTTTTAAGTGCGATCACGAAGGCAGTGTAATTGCTCACTCCATAGCTAGCTCATAGCTGAAGCATCAAATCCTGAGTTAATTTCCAAGCATGAACTGAAAAGAATTAGAACTGGATCAGCTCAGCTCAGCTAAATCAGCTCAGCTCAATCAGCTCAGCTCAGCTCAGCTCAGCTCAGCTCAGCTCAGCTCAATCAGCTCAGCTCAGCTCAGCTCAATCAGCTCAGCTCAGCTCAATCAGCTCAGCTCAGCTCAGCTCAGCTCAGCTCGCTCAGCTCAATCAGCTCAGCTCAGCTCGCTCAGCTCAGCTCAGCTCAGCTCAGCTCAAGCTCATTCAGCTCAGCTCAGCTCAAGCTCATTCAGCTCAGCTCAGACAGCAGCTCAGCTCAATGCATTACTGAGCCGGCTCAGCTCACAGCTCAACAATTTGGCAAAATGTTGAGCCGGCTCATGAGCTGAGCTGATTTTTGAGCCGGCTCAACTGAGCTGATCACAAGTCTGGTTGTATCTATCTTCTTTTATTGTGCAGTCGGCGGGACCGATTCAAAATTGAGTCGTTGCTACTAAAATAGCAGCATATGGCCTCAGATGATGAACAGGAAAAATAGTTGCGTAAATTTAGACATAAACCACCCCCAAACCATGAATATCTTTTGAAGGCACTATAGACGACCATTAACTAACTAGATGTGATGAAGATCAAATGTAAGGAATACGCTCATTTTACAAAATTACATGCAAGTACCAAAAAGTGATGTAAGTACTTATTCAACGGTCATTTTCAGCGCTCCCCGCTAACGTGACTTCAAGTTGAGATATTTGCGGCAAGGTACCGCATTGAGCAAAATGGTTTTAATTTACATTATAACTTGTTGTGTTTTGTCAGAAAATGATCCTAACTCAGATTTTGTGGAAAAAGGTCATTATCTCCCTTTAAAGTTCTTGGGGCCAGTTGTTTTCTTCTTTTCTTACGTCGCCCCAATGGCCGCAAATACACTTGTGATAACACCCATCGAATAACTGGCAAAAACCATAAGCTGTTTCCTACTAGCTGAACGGTCGTAGGTGAACAGAATCCGCTTAATTATTTTTATCACGATGAGCTACGCATGTCAGTGCTCCTATGTTGCGATATATCCGATAAACGGCATGAGTTTTTTTTTTCTTTAAGTTTGACCTTTCTTCCGGGACACCTTAATTGCGTTATATAACTGTAATTATGGCGACGAAATTGATCCACGATCAGCATTCAGTCGGAAACTAGATTATTCTGGTTTTTAGATGATCTATCAGCATCCACAAAGCATCGGAGGATAAATGCCGTAGCAACCAATCTCAAAAACATCGCGACAATCCGCCCCCATATTCCCGCTCACAAATACATTTCATTTGAGCCGGGTATTATATTAAACTGCCCACTGTGCGCTATCTCATTACGAGCCAATAACCCGTGTCACCGAACCCAAATTGGCCTGAACAGCGGCGGAAACCCGACACTGGGGAGGACCGACCGTGGTTACAGCGCACAACCCAAGCCCACGCGTGTATCTCGTCAGACACCGCCTTAACAAACTAGGGCGTGGGCTCAGTGGTCCTTACTTCTGACGGGACAGGCTATCGCATCAGGTTTCATCGACATAAATTACTGTGAAAATGCGACGGCTTTACCTGAATTCATAAGGTGTTCTGATGATAGCATTGAATTTAGACCGGCACTGCTAAACTTCTAAGCAGTGATTCTTTCCTTTTCACCAAACATTTAACCCTCGCCCGCACATGCCATTTTCCCATCCTAGAACGCACATGGGGGGGGGGGGGTGGTTGCCCCCCCCCGCGCCATTTCGTTCCTGTTGGAGATAGAGCTTAGCGGTAAAGACCAAAAAGATTCTTTGGGAAGAGACGAATCCAATGATACCCAGTTTTACCTTCTCAGGTCAGTCATTGACCTTCCAGGTCAGGTCAAACTAAAAAATGTTGCTGTTTTGGGTCACCGTTGGATATCAAGTGCGCTGCTTATCATATACCGATAACGATGCTGTTTTCTGGTGCCAAGCCAGCTAGAACCTCTTTCTCACACTACCCGACCAGGTTTTTGCTGCTGAGGTCATTTCAGGTCAAGTTAGGTCAAGGTCAGTTATATGTGTTTGTATGTCTGTGTGTGTCTGTGTGTATACTAATGTGTGCACCGATTGTTTATGTGTCCATATTACATGAAATCATGATCTGAGAAGCTTTTACCAAAAATGCAGTCAAAAAACTTCACAAAAAGTAAATTCCGCTTGCCTAAAACGCAATTATCTTAGATGACCTAGGTTGACCTTGACCTTGACCTTGACATCTGTACATCGTCGAACAACATGTTCCATGATGGGTGGGAGGTAAGACTGGTAAAAAAGGCCGAAATCAAGGTGTCAAAAGCTCACAAGGCCCATAGCCAACGCAAGATGTCGAGAATTGGCCATTTGGGTCATGACATGACCTGAAAAATAAGGTCATATCTCCGAAACCAAAGGTCACAGAAACTTGAAATTTTCAGTGGACATCAAGAAAGGATAGAGGAGCAGCTATACGAAAAATCAGCCTTCTAGCTCTAAAAATGTTGAGTGCAGAGCAGAAAGACTACCTGGGGGGTGGCAACCACCCCCCCCCCCCATGTGCGGGCGAGGGTTAAAGCAAAGGGAGGATGCTTGGGAGAGGTTTACCACAGAAGACCACCAGTTTTCAATGGGCGAGTTCTCAAATGGCTTCATTTTATCACCTTCGAAGATTGGGTTTTAGTTGACTACGTATTTTCAGAGGACTCACGACAAATACTCGTGGACCATGGGTTCTCAGTGGACACCATTCTCATCTGCCAAAGGTTCTCAGCGAATATTGTTCTCACCTTCCACACTCAGAAACAGTTTTTAGAACATTCGATGATTGGTTTACTCCGAGGTATCCGGCCAGTCTCAATTTCCGGTAAATGCTCTTGACACGGAGACATTAGATGCCGAAACTTTCAGAAAGCCAAGGTTTAGTACGCCGACTATCTCAATCAATCAACATCGATACAGCGACCTTCTTTGAGATAACATTGGAAGTTTTTAAGACCGTGCCGTTGTCCAGAAGACCCCCCAGGTGTCTCCAAGAACGAATGTCTTGACGGTCCGCGGATTCGATCCGCGCGCTGCACATCAAAAGAAATTCTTGCTAGCGATCCCCCGTCCAGGAGATTTCCCAACAACTGCGCATTTGAACGCATTTGAACGGCAAAATGCTATCAAAGGTGAACAAACATCCACTCTATCGCTGCACATCATCCACACTTGGCCAACATCACCACAAACGCTGCCAATCTCTAAAAAAAAAAACAAAAAAAAAACACGACCGAAGTCGTTACGACAGCCTGTCAGCCGCCGCCGCCGCTGGTACAGAATGCCGTTTGTGGCCTCTACGACAAGGCTCAATGGATAGAGTTGCGGTTAATCAATGGAAAGATTGCCGGTTCGATTCCGGGCGCGCCGCGACTTTTCCCGTGTACACCAACGCATGGTCTCCAAAGAGACCAATGTACACCAGCGTATGGTCTCCAACGCATTATCTCCAAGATATAAAAATGTTGGTGGTTTCACTGAAGCCCAAATAAAAAACAAAATTGTCTAAAAAAGGGTGGCTCTTTGCAAAGTCGTGCCAGGTGCCTCAGAGACAACCTAATGGGCTTTTCTGTTTCTGAGTGCAAATTATGGGGATTAGTGGATATTCGTGGGTAACCCGTTATCAGCGGACAATGAGTTCTCAATGGAGACGGTTCTCACCTTCCAAGATTGCGTTATCAGTGGACCATGGGTACTCACTGAATATCGTTCTCACCTTCCAAAGATGGAATTCAGTGGACCTTGGGTTCTCACTAGACTCCACGGGTTCTCAGTGGAGACGGCTCTCACCTGTCAAAAGTACTCAGTGGACACTGTTCTCACCTGCCAAAGGTTCACAGTGAATATCGTTCTCACCTTTCAATGACGTGGTTCAGTGGCCCATGGGTTCTCAGCGGACAATGAGTTCTTAGAGCACACCATTCTCACCTGCCGAAGATGGGGTTCAGGGTGGCCGGCCGGTAGTTGTCTTTGGTGGTCTGCCGCTGTTTTCCCAGCTGTACCTGGAGGTACGGGTCGGAGAAACCGCTCGAGTCCTGCGGAGACAGGTCCCACGCCCTGCGGGAGAACAAAGTTAGTGACGTCATAAAATAGAGATGTAAGGTTGTCCAGGCCCTGCAGACACCGCGGAAAATTTGGAGATTTCATAAAACGGGGAACAAAGAAACACTTCGTCCTGCGGGTCCTGCCAAGACCAATGACTTATTAGGGACACCATAAAATAACGAGGTAATGCTCCCATCCCCGACACTACGGACACTGCTACCGGGCTTCTAAAAAAAGTTAGACGGATTTCTTTTGCGATTAGAGGACCCCTTACAACATTTAAGCAAAATCAATGCACGTGGAAAAACGGAGAATTTTTCGTACAATTATATGACACCATGGTTTGAGCTTAAAAAATGAAGCCGTCTTCTTAGGAAGTAAAAGCAAAAATCGTGAAATTATGCTTTCCCAGACTAAGTCGGTCGGTTCGACACCACGGAAGATCCGCAAACACTTTAGGGCAAAGAGAGCAACATCTTGAAACAAAAATTTCCACATTATTGACAAGTTTCTGGCTCGAGGAAGTGTCAACAATAGGTTCACGCAATTCAAGGAACACAGCGGCGGCCATAAACCCAATCAAAGGCTCACGGCGAACACCACTCGTGTGAGAGATGCGCTAATCAGACTGTCAATGGTCAGCGATATCGGGTGGCTCTGGCGACGTTTTGGAGGGTTCTGCAATATCAGGATGAGCAGAGATCCGGAAACGCTTAAGATCCAATGGTACCAGCAAGACGGTTCCACGCCAATACCGCTAAAGAAAACCGGGAGGGGCTGTGGGAGCGCTTCGGGCAGCGCGTGATCTCGAGGTTCGAGACACGCCCGTGGTCGGCGAATTCTCCGAACGTAACCCCACCGGACTTTTTCCTATAGGACCACCTCAAGTCCCAGGTGTACCGAGACCACCCAAAAAGTTCCGAAGATCATAAGGATGCAGTGAAGTCAGCGGTGTGCCGTCTGCAGCTTTCCGTGGGTCGTGCTGCAGCAGAGGTCGCGCTGCGCCGGGCTAAACTGTGCATCGAGCAAAAATGGAATCATCTCGAACATGATCTCGGCGCGGCTCAGAAAGGCGACTGCCGAGGATCGAAATCCCCTCAAACGAAATGTATTTGATGAGGCTTTCAGGTGATACCCAATTATGTTTTGTTACACTGATACGCTTTTCAATACGTTAGTTATAAAATCGTCCAACTTTTTTGAGAAGCCCGGTATAACATCAGTGGCGTCACGACATAAGGACAGTGCTAGCAGATCAGCAAAATAACTAACGTCGTGAAATGGGGAGGAAAGTGCACACAACAGACGAGGAGGTAGTAACGGAATATATCATCTATCTATTCAAATCCTATCCGATTGGATCACCAGCTACAACCTTTGCTACCCAATACGCATCCCTTCCCCTCATTTTCAGACCCCCCCCCCTTCCCGCCCCCTCACCTGATGACGTAGACTCGCACAATGACCTCCTCGGAGGCCGAGGGCGGGATGCCGCGGATCTGACGCGGCGGCAGCGGCACCGACGGGTCGTCCGGCAGGGTGTACACCTGGGGTACAGCAGAGGTCACACAGAGGTCACACATAGGTCAGCGGTACCGACGGGTCGTCCGGCAGGGTGTACACCTGGGGTACAGCAGAGGTACACAGAGGTCACACATAGGTCAGCGGTACCGACGGGTCGTCCGGCAGGGTGTACACCTGGGGTACAGCAGAGGTACACAGAGGTCACACATAGATCAGCGGTACAGACAGGTCGTCCGGCAGGGTGTACACCTGGGGTACAGAGGAGGTACACAGAGGTCACACATAGGTCAGCGGTACAGACAGGTCGTCTGGCAGGGTGTACACCTGGGGTACAGAGGAGGTACACAGAGGTCACACATAGGTCAGCGGTACCGACGGGTCGTCTGGCAGGGTGTATACCTGGGGTACAGCAGAGGTACACAGAGGTCACACATAGGTCAGCGGTACAGACAGGTCGTCCGGCAGGGTGTACACCTGGGGTACAGAGGAGGTACATGGAGTCAGTCAGGGTACACCTGGGGTGCACCAGAGGTACACACATAGGTCAGCGGTACAGACAGGTCGTCTGGCAGGGTGTACACCTGGGGTACAGAGGAGGTACACAGAGGTCACACATAGGTCAGCGGTACAGACAGGTCGTCTGGCAGGGTGTACACCTGGGGTACAGAGGAGGTACACAGAGGTCACACATAGGTCAGCGGTACCGACGGGTCGTCTGGCAGGGTGTATACCTGGGGTACAGCAGAGGTACACAGAGGTCACACATAGGTCAGCGGTACAGACAGGTCGTCCGGCAGGGTGTACACCTGGGGTACAGAGGAGGTACATGGAGTCAGTCAGGGTACACCTGGGGTGCACCAGAGGTACACACATAGGTCAGCGGTACAGACAGGTCGTCTGGCAGGGTGTACACCTGGGGTACAGAGGAGGTACACAGAGGTCACACATAGGTCAGCGGTACGGACAGGTCGTCCGGCAGGGTGTACACCTGGGGTACAGAGGAGGTACACAGAGGTCACACATAGGTCAGCGGTACAGACAGGTCGTCCGGCAGGGTGTACACCTGGGGTACAGCAGAGGTACACAGAGGTCACACATAGGTCAGCGGTACAGACAGGTCGTCCGGCAGGGTGTACACCTGGGGTACAGAGGAGGTACACAGAGGTCACACATAGGTCAGCGGTACGAAGGGGTCGTCCGGCAGTGTAACTGTACACCTGGCGTACAGCAGAGGTAGGGAGGTTAGCGGCACAGAGGTACAACAAAATCAGACGTACAGCGATTAAGGGCGTAGCATCACGTTAGATATAGCCTCAATGTTCTCTGCCTCTAGATTACATACGTACCCCCATAGACACGCACCTTATTCCCAACTTCCTGGCTCCAGCTCTAGTTCTGAGCCTTATTATTCGGCCCTTTATTACGTCCCTGGTTACACATCCGCGTAGTAACGATTTGCTCGTCCCTGGTTCTCTTCCCTCTTGATATCAGTTCCATGGTTGTTTCTTCTAACTAGTGATGTCAATTACGGAAAATCGTGATACCGATACCAAACCAAATACAACAATACCCATGGAAAAATACCGAAACCGAACCGACTTGAAAATATGAAGGAAATGCCAACTTTTTACCAAATTCTCCGCTCCTTTTGCATAAGAGAGAATTAATCATACCAACAAAACACCAAATGCGTTCGCCAATACCAAGTTGGTATCGGTTTGGTATCAGTATACCGGCATAAAGTTGGTATCCGATTGACATCAGCTTGACCTCATCCCCGATTACGTACCCCTCCCTCCCCCCCCCCCCCCCCCCGGTTACGTACGCGCATGGTGCCTTTGAACTCTCCAACAGTCGCCGACTCCTCATCCTCTGACGACTTTCCGCGAAGAATGGGCAGGGTGTTCAGAATGTCCCGGAAATGGCCAAAGCAGGCCACGCGCTCCAGCTCCACCGGGTAGATCTCCAGCTTCTCGTACCTGAAATAGGGAGAGAATGGGGGAAATTGGTGTCATATAGCAGAATGACGGCAAAAATGGAAAAAAAAACGAGGAGCTGAAAATAGCTAGAGTAAAATTGGCAGGTACGTGTGAGTTCAATCAATGGCAAACATGATCAGAAACAGGAAAATACATGTAAATTCCAAATAGCATAGAACAGAAACATGTAATCACAACTTCAAAGACGTGATTTATAGGCGTATCTTCAAGTTTAAACAACCGATTGCATTCAATAAAAACGATAGCAAATGAGATTTAGTAGTTGAATGGATTCAACAAAAGAACACACACCAGCAAGATCGCAAACCATCAGCCTCTATCGTTTATAGGAACAGCAACACCGTACAAAATGCGCGGCATAGCGCCCGCCTATACCGCTATGCTACACCGCATCACACGGGGACGACATTCCTGTCGCTAGATGGCAGCACGAGTCAACGCCTGAGCCTATACTGCACCGCATTACACGAAGACGATATTCCTGTCGCTAGATGGCAGCACGAGTCAACGCCTGAGCCTATACTGTACCGCATTACACGGGGACGACATGCAGCCCGCTAGATGGCAGCACCAGTCAACGCCTGAAACGATTATGCGCCGCAATGCGCCTGAACGTTACCAACGGCGCCATGCGCTTACCGTGCATACAACCAAGTTGGTTGACAACAAAAATTTGGTTGAGAGGTGTCCAACGCACCTCAGTCCATATTTTTGTTTCACTACAAAGTTGCTCACAGGGACACCAGACAAATCTGGCTAAGGGAAACTACGGTCTATGCATGCTACCTCCAGCGTCTCACCCTTTCGTGAGGTAGTCGCCGCACTTTCTGACCTCTCCCGCTGACGCGTAGTACTTGCTCCACCAATCCATGTTTTTGGCGCGGTCGCTGGCCTGTATAAAAAACGCACGTGCACATGCGCACACACAGATGTTTGAAGTCAGGGATCGGGGTCGTGTGAGATAAAGTTCGAGTGAAAACCCCAACAAAATATGTAATAAATATAACGTACGTCATAAACAGCGAAAGTGAAACACCAGACAAAAGAAACAAAATAAAATTACACATAAAAAGATGGGGACTGTTCTCGAAAGAATACATTAATAATCTATGAAATGGCAATAGATAGCATTGGTTTACTTTGGAAGCTTCGGTAAGAAAGTAAAGACCAAGCGTGTTGCTTTCAAAAAGGGATGACTACTCGCCAGCGTTACGTTAAAAAAGACACGCAATAACAAACCAAGGCAAAAGCAGGGGCGTATCCAGGACTCTTATCTCCCTCTTTTTAGCATCTTGTGTTACCATGATGTCTCTAAGTATGACTCCGCTGGCTCTATGTCTTTTTACTTTCTTGGGTAACAGGCCTTGTAGTGATAAAGTTCAACTTTTTCCTTTCATGAGCATTCTTTTGAGAGAAAAATCAGAATTGATGTAGGATGAAAGCACTACCTCCTAAAACAGAGTTCCTGGATACGCCCCTGGCACTCACCATTTCGCGCCACAGCTCGGGGTCAGTGACCTCGGTGAGGTCAGAGTCGGGGTCAGACGCAGCGTCTGGGCCTGCTGCAGTCAGCTGACCAGTGGCGGGGGGGGCAGGCAGGGGGGGGGTGTTAGCAGAGGCGGTACGACGCCGCTGGCCATGCGCGGAGAGCGAAGTGAGTGAAAAGAGTCGAGCGAATTAATGGCGAAATGCATTGTACAGCGGGAGAAGTGAGTATTTACATGGTGTTAATTGTTGATTAGATTATAATTAAAGATTGTATGTGAGATGATTAGCAACAAAAACATCAACATCAAACAAAACAAACAAGTTTTGAGACTGGATAGAAACAAAGTAACGAATTTTATGCTGCAACTTCAGAGCAAATTACCGTATTATTTTCCAGCATAAATGTATCTTGCTTAATTCTTGCACAAACAAAACATCAATAACATCATTGCCTCAATCCATAACGTTTCCCATGCCATGCCAGAACAAGAACGCACGACACTCAAGCCCCATGTTCAGTAAATGACGAGTTTCCCAGCATAACGACAACCCCACACAATGTTGCACACACTGTCATGTTCACCAAAACGTTCAAGTCCATGAATGTAAATGCCAAAACAATCCCACTGCTATGTAGCCTCGAGCGATGACAAGTAGTCGACCCACGCTGAAGCGGTTTTCCCGTCAACCGATGCATAAACAAGCAATATAAACCGTACTCGCCAACGTAAGCAGAGCACACAACAAACCGCAAATAACAGGCAAGCAGCATACGCGGCTTGTTTGTCTAACGAACACGTCAATAAGCTTTCATCGTCATGGGCATATGACTCGTCACCCAAAAAGCCAATAAATAAGCACTTATTTTGACGATGTTGTTCAAGCGTAGATGTTCACCTTTGCTCTAATGTAAGCCTCGTGAATTCACATACTTCAAAACATTTTTCCCACAGTCACAACATATGCATATAAAAGTCATCGCATGCTTTCGGAGTCCCACGTGTGTGTGTGTGCAGTCTTTCATATTTGCCGAGTTCTGAAGCATTTGTGTTTGCCAGAACAATCATTCGAGTGCTAAAAGCTGCACGGATCAGACAAAACATAAAAAAACATTTTGACGGCACGATTGCACAATTCCAAAAACACGCAAAGCGCAGAAGCAGACATACCCGCAAATACAAGAGCTTCTTACCGAGACAAGATAGCTTCTAAATGCGACATCAACCGACCGATGCATGAAATGGCAGATCGAAATTCCCAGCATTAGACGGAACAAAACAATGACACGAAGCGACGACTCGGCCAACCATGTGATATGTTGTGTGAAATGAGCATTTGACCATGTGAAGTAATCTTTTCATGTTTCTGTAAGCGCTTCAAGCTTGCCATACGAACAGTGTCCCATGACTGCGAAATACGCTAAGCCCTACGGCACACATCGTTTCTTTTGAAGAAATACCCGGAGTGATATGGCGTTACAATATGCAGACTACTGTAAGCGATACAAAATGTGATGCCAATGTAGTGCGTGCGGAAGCGTGTAACCGACTCACATCTGACTTTTCATGTCTGTGCGTATATCGATAACTCAGATAGATAGTGTGTAAGCTCCACTCGAGCAGAAACTTCAATCCATGGGTCCAAATATGTTCGCGTGTCCATAAAGGCTTTGGCATTCTCACAAGCATTTTCAATATCCTTGCATGTGTGTGGAGCATTTCTGCGTGTTGTAAAAGCCCTCAAAATCGGTCACCTGTTCTTCTTCCTCATCTCTCGGGGTGACCGTGCGTCTCCTCTCCCTCGTCACACCAGTGACGTCATCAGTGACGTCAGCACCGGCCGGTGACGTGGCCTGCCCGGTGGCGGAGCCGCTCCGTCGGGTTCGCTCGGAGCGGCGGAAAGCACGAGAGAGCATACGGAATGTGCGCCAGCCCTGCCGGGGTCGGGCTACGCGTGACGTCACCCGCTGCAGCGCGTCAAATGACGTCATGGGCTCAGTATGGGATGTTAAGTGTGTATAGAGAGGGTAGTGTGAGCATGAGCATGATAGTTGTGATATATGTACATGTACGTAGTGTGCTGTGCAGGTGCATAACTTCTCCTTCAAAAGACGGTGAAACATTTCATATCGAATCGACACCACATCAACAATGCTGCCTTCAAGTTGCACACACATCGATAATAGGTTTTGTGACTGGAAGGCAGTACATACAATTGTCATTACTCAATCCTAAAAACGCCTTTATACATACATACAAGCAGCAAACGAAATACAACATGACACAAAATCGGAAACATATGACGTCATAAATATAGCATATTCCGTCACCGACAGCCCAACAAAGCTCATACTTACGCGTGTCCCGTCTACGTCCTGCTCGGGTTCCTACAGAGCAGTGATGTATGGTTAACCTCACAGCCGAGACCAGACAGTTGGAAATCCACTTCAACAAATCTCTATGATAAGATCACATAGCCCCTTCCTTCTGCTAAGTCTTACGAACGAATGATGAGCATTTATCAGCTATATTGTATGCGATGATGATGATGATTTGGTATTTTTGGGCGCAACAGCAACGAGACTATATGGCAGCTATATTGTATGTAGGCTAGTACATTGATCATTCATTACTACGGTCTCGATGTTCACAAGATATACGAACGCTTTTGATGTCAAAGTTTGGTATAAGTGCAATTGACGTCGCTCTTGAACAGCGCCGAACAGGATGTTTGCTATAGAAAACGCACATTGAGTGGTCTCAGATGTAATTCTTAAAACCTGCCGATGCGACAGTAAGTTATTGCCAGAAAAGGCTGGGAAAAGTACACCGCTTAATGAGTTGAGAAGGATGTAGGGCTTACATTGCAGGCTTCCTTTGTCTGCTTTTCCACTGTGGTATTTGGTTTTGAGTTCAGGAAAAGGAAAGATCAAAACACTTCTACAGACATACCATTATGCAAATTCGAATTAAAGACACATAGCTACTGCAGACAGAACACATAACTGACACAGCGACGACAAAAAGCCAGAAGCTCGATATCATTCGGGCAACAGCAAGCCACAAACACGCAGGCATAAATCGGTAAACTCCCATAATATATAATCGGCATACAAGATCACAGGTGAAAAGTTTATACCATCGATGACAAGCTTTTAACAAACCCAGTATTATCAATACCGTGTTTTCAAGAACACTGCGGGATTGCATATCAGTACCGACAAAACGCTCCAGCACGGCAAAAGCTAAATACAACCAAGAATAGCAGCGCAATAATGACTCACATCAGACACAAAGACAGGGATAACGCCCCTTCGGGAAACGGAAGAGCGCAACAAACATATAGAGCCGCTTTGGCTTTGCCGCGTTGAAGCTTTAGTAGGAATGGGGTAACTAAAAACATAACCCCGCTAACGTGCTACAATTTGTGAAGTTACATATATGTCTTGAAGGCCGCAGATATTGTCTTTGCGACGCATTTGACTTGATATCCGTTTCCCGAAGGCCTGACGGGAACTCAACTGGAAGACTTGACAAGCACAACAAATGTCCAGCACGCAAATGCCGTTTCAGTAGAGTTTCTTGGAATGAAACGCAAACACCGATGGAAAGAGTTATTCAAAGACACAGAGCGGAAAAAGTCAATAGTGATAGAATGCAGCCACGGCCAAAAAAAAGAAAAACATCCGTGGCAGAGTCATTAAAACAGATCGATGGAACCGAAAACCAAGAAAACCAGTTTGTCAAGATGCATCAATGAGTTCAGCATCCGCCTCCCTGATCTCTTCAGCTTCTGAAGAGAGCGAAGTAGTCAGATATGCTGAAAGCAAGCGAACTGACCGAAGTTTCAAGACCGAAGAGGAAGCAAGCCTGATCAAGAGTGAGCAAAACCCGCTGGATTATAAACTTAGAAGTCACGACCGATTAAAGACGAAATGCAGGAGTTAGCACTTAGCACCTTTAAACCACAAAGCAGAAACCGCAAAGCATTAGCACCATGGCTCGATCCTATTTCCTAAACATGAGCTTAGTGTATAGTCAAAATAAGCAATTTGGAGCGAACATGACTTGGTAAACACGCAAATAATATTCATCAAAAGAGCTGACTGTCGTCAAATTTGTAGCTGTACTTCATCGTTGGATGAGGAACATTAAAATCATAAAAATGTTGGGCGTTTACCGCCTGTGAAATGAAAAATGAAAATTAACTAGAAGGAAAGAGTTGGACGTTATTGCAGTAAAATAGCGCAAATCAGCGTATGTACAGAAATGCAAATTTACAAAGGGTTTGATATTCACACCAAAATAAAAAGCTAATGTAGCTATGCACTCTTTCAAATAAGTGCACAAAGCGTATGTGCATAAGCCATCCAAAGTTTGTACAGATATACAGCCTGCAGCTTTTGCGTTATTCCACCAAAGCTCGTGCGCTAGCAAAGTCAGAGCCTCCGGATGCACCGTGCCATTCCTCCCAGCTCCAGTCCTCTCCATCCCTCCACCGCGCCACTCCTGAACATCCTCAGGATTACCTCAGGGTCATGGCGCTCCAGCTTCTGTGCAAACTCAGTCCTCTCCTGCGCCGCCAAACTCGGTTCAGCAGCCAGCAGTCGCTTCTCCACCTTCTTATGTGCAAATCCTTCCCTTCCACTGAAGTTTCCACGTATCGATACAGCCTCCACCGGGGGTTCCGGCTCAGTTGATGTCAGCGCTCGGCCTTTTCTCAGCGGTGATCCGCGGCGCGGGGGTGCCGTGGGGGAGACAGTCACCTGCGACTCCAAGTCGGAAAGCGGCTGGTAGTCGAAGTTTTTCGAGCGGCGGTCGGCGAATCGACCTCGACGCGCATTGGAGCCGGGGGCCGAGACGCCGGCGGAGACGGATGAAGACTCGACGGCGACTGCCACCAGTTCGGTGTCGCCAGGCTCGGCGAGGGCGACCAGCTAGGAGACGTAGTAGAGGTTATAAGGGGAGTCCAGATCCAGGCTCGAAGGTTAGGATGCTCGAGGGGAGGTAAACGAGCGCTGGGGTTAGAGGGAAGTGGAGAATCTAACGATGCCTAAAGCTAGGGAGGCTTGTAAGATCGAACTAATATCGGATTTATTACGATTTTTAGAATGTTTCCCTGTAATGGCCATTCGAGGCAATCTGGGTTACGGAGGAAGGGAATGGAAGAAAAGTCGATCAAACGTGTCAATATTTTTTTCAATTCAGAGTTAACCGAGGCTTCTTTCAGAAATGTCGGATGATTTCTTTCCAGGATGAGGCGTATGGGATACAAACCAATGTGGAAATATATTTGGCATGAACGAATGGCAACAGGCAAACTGGCAAGGCGGATAGGATACTGGCAAATAAGCTCTAGCGTCTAGCAGGCGGGGAAAGCGGGGTAGGTACTCTATCAAACGCACACAAGCATACAAACTGGCACGCAAGCGAAACAAGCAAGACGCAGACACCGCAAACGCTCCGCAAAAATAAAAAACTCGGATGAGCTAGAAACTGGGAAGAATTCTTGGGATCGTGGTTGAAGACCCTGAATTTATCCGTGTGCTATCTAATTTCCTAAATATCTTCTCTATTAAATGTTGTGCTTATATCATGAGCCACACATCTCTGTATCATTCAAAAGCTGATACAGCTTACAGAAATATCCTCCCGAATATTCATACCACAAAACCCCAACCAGACCAGTTGCATAAGTCACGTTACACCGCAGAACTGTCCACGTGACCTAGCTAAAACAGCACCATGTGATGTCGTCACATCCCAGCAGGGCGTCACGTGATCTTTCCTCTGTGCCACCGCCTGGCAGGAGTCATTACTGGTGAAACATTAGATGGTAGTATGTGCTGGCTCGTACGACACGTGAAAATTACTCACAGGGACGCTCTATGTTACTGGCTTCTACGTCAGTACACAGCAAACGGGGGCACATACATACATGGTCAGTTCCCGACCCGAGTAAGGGATAGGCTTGGCTGGGATGTGGTTTTTTGGGCGCCCGGACTGTGGTCATCGGCGTTGGCTGGGATGGGAAGGGGACTGGATGGGACGGGAGTGGATGGGACTGGAATTGGGCATCGGACTGAAGTGTCCGGGATTGGGTTTGGTCGTGTCAGGTCATCAGTCAGGTCAAAAACGGACCTGACATGTCAGGTCAGAAACTAGGCTAGCTCAGACAGGCTGGCCAAGGCTGCTGAGCCACAGTTTGGGACGGACAGGCTGGAACTGGGCAGGAAAAGGACAAAAAGGCCAAGTTGACAGGCTAGGCTAGGATAGATCAAGCCAGGCCGTACCAGCTCGAAACTATCAGGCGCCAGCGGTAACAGTACCTGCGCGTTGGGCGCGTCTCCGGCGGCGGCTGCAGCCGGTTCCTCGGGTACAGCAGGCTCCATGTCGATCACAGTTGATTGTCGCGGTACGGTGGACTGACGGTGGACCGTGGACTGGCGACGCACCGGCTTTGACCTGAAGGGAGGGGGGAGGGGAGTTAGAGGTCAGTTGGGTGAGAGCTGAGTGAGTTAGCTTAAGACTTGTCAGAGTTGGGTGAGATTGCGGTTGTGATGCTGGTAGTTAATTTGTGCGCTATGCTGAGCTGGAGCAGGTATTTTGATTTCAGCACCATTGAAATATTATCTAGATCATTGGATGGGTTATATTCGTGACCAAATAACACCAAAGATTCGGCAGAATTTTACACGTGACGATTGCCTTGTTGATGGCGAGTTACGAAATTCACACATTATGTGACACATTGGACATGACCTAAATTCACCCGACTTTAGTATGAAGCAGAGACAATTAATTTATGGCCAGCTCTATCACTATTTCTATCGCTTCATCCTACCTCCTCCTCCCTCCCTCCCTCCCTCCCTCCCCTCCTCCCTCTCTCTCTCCCTCACTTGACATCCATCAGTGGCTCGATGCTGTACTCGTGCAGCGATTTGACCACGTGAGTTCCGACCACAGGCCGGGAACCGAAGCTGCGGTGGTCCCGCACCTTGATGTTCAGGGGGGGCATGTAGAGCGGCTCCTTGGGCAGCATCTGCGGCAACGACAGGGTGATCAGGGTGAGGATGATGTTGGTGATTATGTTAGACAGTTGGCGGCACTTGGAGGTCAAAGGAAAGAAGTGGTTAGAAAAAGAAACTCAATGGCGATTTGTTAACTTGATGAAATTGCGAGACTGTGCGAGTAGAGTGAAGGGATAAAAAGAGCGACGTCAGCAATATTTTAAGCAACAACTGAACTTCTACATTTTGATACGCAATTTACAGGTCGAAACGATGTTTATGACGTAAACTAAAAATACAGAAGCTAATAACTAAAAACTGTAGATCTTTACAGCAATTAGTGAAATATATTCGCAGCCCTATTGACAATCCAGTTTCCGTTAGTCCAACTGTCATCCGAAACAAAACCTCCAAAGCCAGCGTTCAAACTGCTGCCGTTCAAATTCATACAATCATTACCATCACCGTTTTCTTCACCCGCATCACCGAATCGATCGAACAAACATTCCTTCACTTACGATCTCCATAAAGAGGAACGGTTCGGCGAAGTTGGGGTGCTGCTTGACGTCCTTCATGACCTCGGAGGTAACAATCTTCCCGGCACACTCAAACTCGATGGCAGGGTTACGCACCGAGCGTAGCTCGAAACTCTTCATGTTGCGCACTCCCCAGCACAGGATCTGAGACGCGGGAAACGCATTGAATTACACAATAGGAAGAAGCACAGAATGCGAGCATAACTATCCGTGAAGCTGAGCCAGGTCGTATAGAATCGCAATTACATAAAAAACACGATTAAAGCAAACAGCAACGGTAATTCAACTGTCTATATAATAAGTTATCATGCATTCCTTTCTATATTCTCATGAGTTCATTACACATGAATTGACTCATGACAAAAGCAGACTTAGTTTATCGGTCGGACAAGGGCTAATCAACAAACAGCTGCAGCCCAAAGCGCCGTTGCGTTAGACTTTCTACCAGAACTAACCGACCCCTTTCACCCCCTCCCTCCCGCGCCCTCCCACCTCCACGGCGGTCCTCTGCAGTACGGGTCGGATCCCGCTGGGCACGTAGTACAGCGTGCCGCCCTTCTTGGTGGGCGGGAGGAACGGCAGCTCCGTGGTCTTGCAGTACAGCTCGAACGAGGCCAGCAGCTCGCCTGAGGGGGGCAGAAGGGGGGGGGATATGAGCCATCGTTAGGTGGGAGGAGGTTTACTGACGGGGTAACTAGTCAGTAGTTGTGATTGATTTATCTTGCGGGACGAGGTGGTGCGGATATGTGGCGAAACTTAAGGGCGAAAGTGTGAGGAAATTCTAATGTTCGACGATGCTATCTAGCATAGAAATAAGAGACGGCAGGGTACCGTATTGCAAAACAACTAGAAATAAATTGAATGTGAATTGAAAAAAATGCATTAAATGTAGTTCAGAGAACAGCAAAATATTAAACGCATGCCGTGTGCAGATTTTTTAAATTAACATCGAGTGTTAGGTCACCAAAATTATAGTTATTCTACCTATTTAATTTGTTAGGATTAAAACAAATGAAAAACGGACGGCACAAAACATTCGTGCAACACATAAATCGCAGTTGGTCAATTATCTGCCACAAGAAAAGCACCCAGAACGACCACAGCAAGCTGTAAATGAGAACGTCAAAGGTGAAAAGCTTACGACATGCTGGGAACGGTCTATCAGCGAAAAGTTCCGAATGCGGGATAACTGAGTCAGCAACAGCTTGCACCACGTCCGGCGCCGCTAGAATTATACTTCTCTGATGATGTTGGCATGTTTGTAACATTTGGTTTATGATATATTTCAGAATTAGGTACCGAAAGAAAGAGGTGAATGCGGATCATATTAGGGAACTACAATCAATTAGTTCCTGAAGACGGTTAGGCAAAGGAATTACTAAGGAGTTATAAACGAAGACATACCGAGGACAACAAACACCCAAACGTCACACCACACAGTACGTCATTTGACGTCACAGCACCCAGAGGCGGACAGCCCACCGACCGGCGACGCGGGACTCCCGTGACGTCATATTGACGTCATCACCAGCTGACTGACCGCGGAACGGGCCGGCGGGCTGAGTACCCCTCTCGGAGGGTTTTAGACCGCTGCGACTGCGGGACCAGCCTACACCGGCCGGTGGTCACAGGCGGCAGGGCACCGGTTAGTCACGAAATTGCTGGATAGAAATTATATATAATGCACGTCTTCGATTTAGAGGAGTTGGTTCGCTATATACATTTTGACTACACTTTATATGGTTTCCTAAAACCAGTATAGCGCCTTTTGGGGCGACTAACGGAGCGAGCGAAGGGGTGAGTCTTGCACGTGCGAAATTTCGAGGGGGTACCTCCAACTGACTTGTGCACGGCACCCTACTGACCGGTTTCTAGCGATAAGCCAAATTTGAGCACAATCGGTCCAGCCGTTCTCGAGATCTGGAAACGACCCCTGCACGTGCGCACGTGCAGCAGCACCCCAACTCTGGCACATGGATATGCAGTGCCTAGTGGGTGCCTACCTTCATGCCAACTTTCAGCGCAATCGGCCAAGTAGTTACCGAGATATTGCAACAATTACAAAACTGACACCTCTTCGTTTTGCACGTGGCACGTGCATAAGGGGTCACCCACATGCATCGGGAATAGTCCAATACTTGGTAGAAGGAATGAAGCTACCCTACAAAAATTACCGCGTGTAAATCGGTCAAGTTGTCGTACTGCGCTGTGGGTAGCGCGTGGCTGGACGGACGGTCTGTGACAACCTATTGATCTGTGGCTGATCTATTAGAGTGTCCGTCCGAGAGCCGTACGACGGCTGACAGAGCCTGGGGGTCGCGAACTGGTGTGGTAACCGTTACGCCCACCTGGGACGCCCGAGTCGGTACGGCACTTGCGGTGTCGTAACCGGATCGACGGGAACCAGCAGAACGCTGTTGGACCGGCGGTGAAAGTCGGAACCGAGCACTCGCCCACCAGTGGGGCGTCTGGTCGAGCAGGTCTACCCGCTAAGGCAGCCTGAGCACGAACCAGTGGCAGGGTCCGATCAATGACCGTGGTCCGACCAGGGTGTCAGCGCAATGGCCAGTCAGAGGCGTCTTTAAGGGCGCGGAAGCCCACCTCGGTCGACTGTGGCCGGTGCAACCTAGTCAGGTCGTTTGTGTGAATCTCCGTGTTCTTCCCTCGCCTCAGAGTAGCCGCTCTTCTCCAAATGCCCGAGCCGTTTTCTATGTGTATTTGTCTTGTAGCGAACAGCAGAGTCGAGAAACGAATTGACAATGTCGCCGAAAACCGCGGTCATATGCTGGCCGTCCCTAGTACTACCAATATGCCCGCAGGCGCGGCGAGAGACAAGCTCAACGTATGAGTCACCGTCCGGCTGCCGGGAGAGCCCCTACCGCGACCTTTGTCCACAGTCATGACGTCACGACAATGGGCTCCTAAACGTACGGGCAGCGGCCGCCTCAGGGGTGCCGCCGTGACCTTTGCACGACACGTTCTATAGCGTATGGCACAGCGGTTACTAGGAAGGTTGAGGCCAGCGGCAGGCCGGTTTACAAATAACAAACAAACTTGACGCGCAATTGACAACAGGTAACAGATTGATTAATAAGGCGGTGACAATATAAATAAAAATGACAACATGAAATGACAAATCGCATAGATGACAAATCGCATAGATGACAAATCGCATAGATGATCTCTACAGTACCCCCTCGCCAGACATGTCGCGGACAAAAGTGACATGGCGATATCTTACCGGAGGTCGTATGACGCGGCCGGAGCGGGTCGTCCGTAGTATCGGCCGAGGCTGCAATGGTGCAGCGTCAGCCCGAGCGACGGCTGCAGGGCGATTAGGTGCGTCACCGTAGATCAGAAGCTCCGGGCCGCTGGGCTCATTGCTGAGCGGTGGCGCGGCCGGCGGGCCGCTGGACTGAGTACCGTGCGGCTGCACAGTCGGCAGGTCAGACTGTCGATGACCGGATTCGTCTGGCGTCTCCAGGAAGGCGGCCTTACACCGGTCGATGCTGATGACCTCCTTTTTCTGTCGACGGTCGATGGTGATGGTTTTGGTGGTCCTTTCGGTAACCGGGAACGGTCCGTCGTATGGAGCGTCCAGCGGGTAGCGGTGACAGTCCCTGCGCACGAAGACGTGTGTCGCCGTCTGGAGTGCCGTCGGGACGTACGTGGCGCGCTGGACCGGACGTGGGAGTGTCGGCCGCACCTGAGACATGGCGCGCTTCAGGTCCTGTACGAAGCCGGCTGGTGATGCTGCTGAGGCTTGGCTGCTGATGAAGAACTCGCCGGGAAGCCGCAGTGAGGAGCCGTACACCAGCTCGGCTGACGTCGCCTGCAGGTCCGCCTTGATGGTGGAGCGTATGCCCAGGAGCACCAGCGGCAGCACGTCCGTCCATGACGTAGCCTGGTGTGCACGGAGGCTGGCCTTCAGCTGGCGATGCAGGCGTTCCACCATACCGTTGCAGGCCGGGTGGTAGGACGTCGTCCGAGTTCGCTGGCAGCCCAGGAATCGCTGTAGCTCCGACCAGAGGGCCGACTCGAACTGGGCACCTCGGTCCGTCGTGATGATGGACGGAACGCCGAATCGGGCGACCCAGTGCTCGAGGAAGGCGCGGGCGACCGTGGTGGTGCGGCTGTCCGGCAGAGGGATGGCTTCTGGCCACCGAGTGAACCGGTCGACGCACGTCAGGAGGTACGAGTGCCCTCTTGACGGAGGCATCGGGCCGACGAGGTCCACGTGGACGTGGTCGAAGCGTTGCTGAGGTGGCTGGAAGGTGCCGACGTCAGACTTGGTGTGCCGGCCGATTTTGCAGCGCTGACAGGCGAGGCAGGTTCGGGTCCAGCGGCGCACGTCGCGATCCATACCGGGCCAGACGAACCGCTTAGAGACGAGCTTGACGGTGGCCTCGACGCCAGGGTGCGACAGGTCGTGCAGAGCCTTGGCGAAGGGCCGGCGCAGCGCCTCCGGGAGGACCGGCCGAGGCGATCCGGTGGACTCGTCGCAGAGCAGACAGAGTCCATCGCCGACCGGGATGTGGCGCAGGCGCAGTGAGGTGTCTGAGGCCTCGAGGTCTTCCAGCGAGCTGTCTTCGGACTGGGCCTTGGCGATGGCAGTGAAGTCGGCGAGCGGGGGTCGCGGCTGGGCCACCATCGAGACCGTGCGTGACAGCGTGTCGGCGACCACGTTGTCCTTGCCAGGCACATGGCGGATGTCAGACACGAACTGGCCGATGTAGTCCAGGTGGCGGACCTCTCGTGGCGAGTAGCGGTCGGACGAGGAGCCGATGGCCGTTACCAGTGGTCGGTGGTCTGTGAAAATGATTGCTGACCGTCCTTCGATGGCGTGCTTGAAGTGCCGGACGGCCAGGTAGATAGCGAGCAGCTCGCGCCCGAACGTGCTGTATTTCTTCTCCGCAGGTTGGAGCGTTTTTGAGAAGAAAGCGAGGGGCTGCCACTCGCCGGCGACGTGCTGCTGGAGGACGGCGCCCACTCCGCAGTCCGAGGCGTCGACGAAGAGGGCGAGCGGCGCGTCCGGGACTTGGTGTGCGAGATGTGTCGCCGTGGCCAGGGCGTCCTTGACGTTCTTGAAATGCTGCCGCGCCGAGTCTGTCCACGTGACAGGCGCTCTCGAGCGTTTTGCCTTGTGGGTGATTAAGGCGTGCAGAGGCTGCAGGAGCTCGGCTGCCTGGGGGATGAAGCGGTGGTAGTAGGCTACCATCCCCAGGAACCTCCGTAGCTGGGACTGAGTGGTCGGTTCCGGGAAGTCTTTGATGGCCTCGACTCGTCCAGGCAGCGGGCGGACGCCGTCGGCGTCTACCGAGTGGCCGAGGAACACCACCTGCTCCTGTCCCAGGACGCACTTGTGCCTGTTGACGACGACGCCGTAGGTGTTGAGGCGCTGAAGCACTTGGTCCAGGAGCTGCAGGTGGTGTTCGGCAGTCGGGCTGGCCAGCAGAATGTCGTCCAGGTAGACGAAGCAGCCCGGTATGCCGCGGAGGACCTCATCCATGAAACGCTGGAAGGTCTGTCCGGCGTTTCTGAGGCCGAACGGCATCCGAACGCATTCGTAGAGGCCGAACGGTGTCGTGATGGCTGTCTTGGGGACGTCGGCAGGTTCCACCGGGATCTGGTGGTACGCCTTCACCAAGTCGATGGTGCTGAAGACGGTGCACCCATGCAGGTCGGCTGAAAAGTCCCGCAGGTACGGCAGTGGGTAGCGGTCTGGTACCGTGCGGGCGTTCAGCGCTCTGTAGTCGCCGCAAGGACGCCACTCGCCGGGTCTCTTCTTTGGCACCATGTGGAGTGGAGTTGTCCAGCTGCTGCTCGACGGTCGAATGATGCCTTGCTGGAGCATCTTGTTGAACTCGGCACGTGCGATTTGAAGGCGCTCCGGCGGGAGGCGTCGTGGCCGCTGGTACACCGGTGGACCCTTGGTGACGATGTGGTGCGTCACGTTGTGCTTCACCGGTGTTGGTCCAGGTTTTGGTGAGGTCACATCCGGGTACCGTGCGAGGACAGCTGCGAAGCGAGCAGCAGCCTGCTCCCGGACGAGACGCACTCCGATGGAGCACAGCCGTGACCGCTCGGCGCTGGCGCAGACGGTGCCGTCCCGCAGGAGACGCTGGTTGGCAACGTCCACGACGAGGTGATGTGCGGCCAGGAAGTCGGTGCCCAAGATGGGTGTGGTGACGTCAGTGACGAAGAATCGATGTTTCAGGCGGTGCTGCTGACTCAAGGTGACGTCCAGCAGGCAGGTGCCGTGCACCGCGATCGGTGAGCCGTTTGCCGCGACGAGCTGCTGGCCGACAGGAGCAGGGGTCAGTGTGGACCCGTTGGGCAGGCAGCGGCGAGGCAGCACGCTGACCTGCGCCCCGGTGTCGACTAGAAATTGCCGGTCCGTCTCCGTGTCCCTCACGAAGAGGAGTGGCGCGGCAGGAGGGGCGCCCGTGCTTTGCGCCATCAGCACGGGGCGCCTCAGTTTTCCGAGGCGATCCAGGAGCACGGCAACTTGCATCGGCGCGCTTGGGCGCCGAATCGCTGGTGGTACCAACACAGCGTGTCGTCGTGCGGCGGCGTTGAAGGACGAGCCGGTGACGGGCGGCGTGACTGGCGAGACGCCTGGCGCGGCCGGGAACGGCTGCGGTCGCGCCGCACGGCGTCCTCGAGTCGTCGGTTGCTGGCCTCCAGGCGCTCCATCTTAGCGACCAGGGAGGCGATGACGGTGTCCAGCGCAGGGGTTGCAGCTGGCGCCGGGGCTGTCACTGCAGCAGCGATGGGCGGTGCCGGCTGTGTGTACGGCTGTGCCGCGATCGCTGATAGCCGTGGGTCGGGTCCGCTAGCTTCCAGGTACCGGTCGGCCGCTTCTGCCAGTGCGTCAAGCGTGCTGTCGGCTGGCAGGAGGGCGAGGGCAGCACGGACGGGCTGCGGTAGCCGTTGTTGAAATAGGGTACGGAAGAGCTCCGTATCAACCGGTGCGTCCCCGGCTGCGGCTAGCTCGTTGCGCATTGAGCGCAACAGCGCCGTCGGCTTCTGATCGCCGAGCTGCTGGCGGCCGAGCAGGGCTTGTAGTCGGTCGGCGCGTGACTGTGCCAGGCGGGCTTGGAGCGCTGCACACAGCACGTCAAAAGACCGGGATGACCGGATGACGTCCTTGACCTGGACGGCGATGTTGGCGGGGAGGTTTGCGACGAGGAGCTTAAACCTCAGCTCGTCGGAGTCGACCCCGCTGACGTCGAAAGCGCACTGCACCTGCAGTAGCCACAGGTCGGGCTCTTCCGGAGAGTATGGTGGTAGCCGGAAGCTAGCCATGGGCCGATGAGTTGACTCGGAGGCTGAAGCTGGAACGCTGGCCGAGTCTTGAGCTGCGGCGCCGGACTGTGCGCTGTCCGCGGGCATGACGAGAGGCTAAGGTCGAACAACGGAGATCACGTCGGGGTCACCAATTGTCGTACTGCGCTGTGGGTAGCGCGTGGCTGGACGGACGGTCTGTGACAACCTATTGATCTGTGGCTGATCTATTAGAGTGTCCGTCCGAGAGCCGTACGACGGCTGACAGAGCCTGGGGGTCGCGAACTGGTGTGGTAACCGTTACGCCCACCTGGGACGCCCGAGTCGGTACGGCACTTGCGGTGTCGTAACCGGATCGGCGGGAACCAGCAGAACGCTGTTGGACCGGCGGTGAAAGTCGGAACCGAGCACTCGCCCACCAGTGGGGCGTCTGGTCGAGCAGGTCTACCCGCTAAGGCAGCCTGAGCACGAACCAGTGGCAGGGTCCGATCAATGACCGTGGTCCGACCAGGGTGTCAGCGCAATGGCCAGTCAGAGGCGTCTTTAAGGGCGCGGAAGCCCACCTCGGTCGACTGTGGCCGGTGCAACCTAGTCAGGTCGTTTGTGTGAATCTCCGTGTTCTTCCCTCGCCTCAGAGTAGCCGCTCTTCTCCAAATGCCCGAGCCGTTTTCTATGTGTATTTGTCTTGTAGCGAACAGCAGAGTCGAGAAACGAATTGACAATGTCGCCGAAAACCGCGGTCATATGCTGGCCGTCCCTAGTACTACCAATATGCCCGCAGGCGCGGCGAGAGACAAGCTCAACGTATGAGTCACCGTCCGGCTGCCGGGAGAGCCCCTACCGCGACCTTTGTCCACAGTCATGACGTCACGACAATGGGCTCCTAAACGTACGGGCAGCGGCCGCCTCAGGGGTGCCGCCGTGACCTTTGCACGACACGTTCTATAGCGTATGGCACAGCGGTTACTAGGAAGGTTGAGGCCAGCGGCAGGCCGGTTTACAAATAACAAACAAACTTGACGCGCAATTGACAACAGGTAACAGATTGATTAATAAGGCGGTGACAATATAAATAAAAATGACAACATGAAATGACAAATCGCATAGATGACAAATCGCATAGATGACAAATCGCATAGATGATCTCTACAAAGTGGTTGCTGAGATATAAGCCTCGCAAAAGCGTCCGCACGGCCGGCCGGCCGGCCGGCCGCTCATACTCAGAAATTTCCGTTAATCTAAGGAAAGACTACGCTCGCTTCGCTCGCTCCGTAATCACTCCATGTATCTCCTTCACTGACGATAAAATACCAGTATAACGCCTTTTGGGGCGACTAACGGAGCGAGCGAGAGGGTGAGCCTTGCACGTGCGAAATTTCGACGGGGTACCTCCAGCTGACTTGTGCACGGCACCCTACTAACCGGTCTCTAGCGATGTGCCAAATTTGAGCACAATCGGCCCAGCCGTTCTCGAGATCTGGAAGCGGCACCCTGCACGTGCGCACGTGCAAAATGGGTTCCAACTGACTTTTGCACGGCACCCTACTAACCGGTCCCTAACCATGTGCCAAATTTGAGCGCCATCGGTCCAGCCGTTCTCGAGATCTGGAATCGACCCCTGCACGTGCGCACGTGCAGCAGCACCCCAATTCTGGCACATGGATATGCATTGCCTAGTGGGTGCCTACCTACATGCCAACTTTCAGCGCAATCGGCCAAGTAGTTACCGAAATATTGCAACAATTACAAAAGTGACACCTCTTCGTTTTGCACGTGGCACGTGCATAAGGGGTCACCCACATGCATCGGGAATAGTCCAATACTTGGTAGAAGGAATGAAGCTACCCTACAAAAATTACCGCGTGTAAATCGGTCAAGTGGTTGCTGAGATATAAGCGTCGCAGAATCGTGACCACGGCCGGCCCGGCCGCTCATACTCAGAAATTTCCGTTAATTAAGGAAAGACTACGCTCGCTTCGCTCGCTCCGTAACAAAGTCCCCGCTTCAATCGTCCCACCCCGTATCCTCCCCCCTCTCCCCATACTCTACCCACCTGCGTCCGCCCTGTCTCCTTTGGTGAAGGGGTACCATTTGAGTGGTGGCGGCTTGGCTTTGCTAGGGTCCAGGTGTACAGTGGGCGTGGCCACGGCACGGCCCAGGAACTCCGGCTCGCCCTGCAGAGGAGAAAGAGAGGGGAGAGAGAAGGGTTAGTCGTAGTTGGGAGATGGGGAGTAAAAATGAACGCAGAATCTGTTTCACCTCGACCTTTTTCACTAATTAATACCTTCCTTTTTAACTTCAGCATTCATTCATTCAACCATTCAATTATTCATTCTCTCCTCTTCATCCTTACTTTATACCTTACTATCTACACCTATCATCTTTCACGCTTTCTCTCCAAATCAACTGACTGTCCTTCCCCCCTCTTCTTTTTTGCATCATCTCCATCTCTTTCTTCCCTCCCTATCTTTACCATCCCTCAACCATTACCATTATTCCATCCTTACTGGAATGATGACTTGTCTCATCAGCTGACTACTCTCCAGAGAGGAAAGAGGAGTCCTTTCTCCCATCCTTCCTCTCCTTCTCTCTCCCCTCCCCCATCTCACTACTCACATAGGCGTCATGGTCGAACACCTCGATGACCACCTGGGGCGGCTGCTCCAGGATGAACATGGGGTCTCCGTGGATGGTGAGGTCGTCGTACAGCAGTGTCTGGTCCCACGTGGGGCACAGCGTCGCCTTGGCCTGCTCCGTGCGCTGCGACACGTTCAGGAACGACACGCACGCGTACGGGTCTGCGGGGGGGGGGGCCTCGAAGTTAGAAAAGTCGAAAGGAGGGCGAAGTTAGAAAAGTATGGCATATCTTTCATTCCATCAGCGGCGCCCGAGTTAACTTTAACTATAATCAAGCCCCTGGTTTTATCTCGCCTGAGAACCGTATCAGCTGACATTCCCCGCTGCCCCGTCACACATGAGAACCTTAGCAGTTTATTCGGACAGGAAAATCTTCAGCTATTTTCATCCCGGGCAGCTCCATTCCCGTCACAAACTGAGAATCTTGTTAAATCCTTAAAAAATGTTGTCTCACCTAAAAACTCTGAGGATGGTTGCATAACCTGAACACTCTGTCATATCTCACCGAAGAACCCTACCCTGTCTCACCTGAGAACCCCGTATCGTCTCACGTGAGAACCCTGTGTTGTCTCACCTGAGAACCATGTCTTGTCTCATCTGAAAACCCTGAGGTGTCTCAACTGAGAACCCTATATCGTCTCACGTGAGCATCCTGTGTTGTCTCACCTGAGAACCCTGTCTTGTCTCAGGTGAGAACGCTATGCAGTCTCACCGAAGAACCCTATCCTGTCTCACCTGAGAACCCTGTCTTGTCTCCGGCGAGCAGGTCTCGCGCCTGGTAGATGTACGCTCTCAGCTGGTACTCCTGGTCCATGGTGTGTACCAGGTACATCTTCGGACAGCTCAGGTGTACCGCTGTACCGTAAGAAGGTAACAGGTCATGTCAGTCAGTGGAGCAACTCATGGGCAAGGATAAGATGGACACCGACAACCAGTTATAGATCAACGGTCAGCTCAAATGTCAAAGGTGAACACTGAACAGAATATATCGGTGGACTAATTTGGCCTACTTACTTTATGCATCTTTATATCGCTATCGCTAATATACATACCGTGAAATTATCAAGCTAACACCGGTTTGATGTTCAGTGGCCAGTCTGTTAAAGAAAGTGAGTCCCAACACCAAAAATAGCATGCCTTACGAAGTAATTGATTATTTTCTAGAAGCATGCAATGGTTAATTGTTATTGAACAGCATTCATTTAGTGCGTTCAGACACCATCGCAACAATCGCAAACTCAGACATGAACTGTTTAGGGTGCTAGCATATCATGCAGTCTATGGCCTAGTATGGTGAATCTCATCAACCTTATCTACTCGGTGGCGTTATAAGCCAACAGCAAGAGCATTTCAAATCCGGCAAAATACCTGATTGGTAAATACTATGCCTTCAAAAACATGCTTGAGGAAAAGCGAAGTGGAGTACGACCTATTAGCGAAAATAAAGAAGTGCAAAGTGACGGTAATACTGTGCAACAGTATTGTACTGCGGTCTGTGTCTATTTACCATACAAAACATTACAGCAGCGTGCAAGGGTTGGATGCGTTAGTACTCACCACTTAAACCGTGCAAAGGCACAACATCTATGAAAACTGCTGGTTGGCATTTCAATTTTGTAGCACTAATTTTCACATAACATCGCTAAAAATAGGTAGGGATAGTTGCCTTGCAAATTCATGAAACCCAGTCTTTACGTCGTACTTTTGTAAACTGTATTATTTACGTCAATATTAGAGCAGTGCGGCTGCCTAGTCTGATGCAGCCTTGATTTTCTTCCTTTTTTCTCCTTAATTTAACCCGTTTCCTTTCATGAAATGTTGTGCCTTTGCGCGGTCGTGAGCTGAAGCGAAGCCATTCGGTCCCAATTCAGCCGACTCCATGCTGAGATACGTAACCGTTACCACCTTCCGAGTCAGGATCCTTCAGGTGGAAGATGGGCAGCTTGGGAACACCCTCAGTGGCCAGCACGAGCTTGCGGTGCCAGCGGCGCCGCCGCACCATGTCCACCTGGCGGGGAGGCGCAGTCAGCTGTCAGTGAGAGTTGAGCGACCGGAAGAAGGTGGGTTTAAATCCAGGAGTATGTAGCGAGGTGTCGATCAGATCAGCCCACATTTTCAAGAGTTGTAGTTTGTCGTAAAGTCTCCTGAAACGTGGCATTAGGTCGATAAATAACAAAAATCCATATATTTATAAAAATGAGCTCGTCTTGGAACGAGTGTTGCATCTCAAGTTTCACGCTACTCACAGCGTGCGCAAGTTGAAGCGCTACCGTATAAAATCCTGCCATAATTGCACCAAGAAGGGATAGCGGAAGATTTTTTCCGAGTGAAGCGGGCTTTAAACCTAAGCTCACTCAGACAAATTGGCCAGTCTCCCCTCCAGTGTTCGCCACGGGCCGGGCCAGCCCAACGGGCCACGGGCCGGGCTGGGCTACGGGCTGGGCCGGGCCCCCAAATATCATTAGTTAATGGGCTATGGACGGGCCGGGCCAAGAGCTTTGTGCACTATGGGTTTTGCGACTAATGTCAATTTAAGAAAATTTGGAAACTGATGCAAACAAAACCCACTGGGAAAATACAAAAACTAAACCAAATTTAAGCAATGTGAAAAAAAACCTACTTGATATTGAATTTTGGGAGTCTTGAGAATTATCCAATATCACATCATGTCACACATAGGAGGGTTTTCATAAAAATTCCGCAACCAAAAAGATCAGAGAATCTCTAGCATCATTAGTTTGTTAATAAAAGTTAAAATGTAGTCATCAGAATAACTTACTTAGCACTACAACTCCAAAAACTAAGAAGCCACTCAACAATGATGGGCTACAGGGCTACATTAAGTTAACACTTATATATGGCGATAGTGAGACAATTCCAACACAGTCTTTTTTCCTTCACCGACGGCTTTTTAACGATCAGAACCTTAAAAGGATACTCACAAAACACACTGTAAGTAACGAGGAACTCTACAGAGTATTTCGCGATGAAAGCTTCTTTAAATGTCCATAAATTTGTCAAAATAAATCACAACAAACCAGCCCCTTCTCAACAAAATGTGCAATCATGGCGGCGGCGCTATGTTTATGTGGCGGCATCTAGGTAGTATACACAACAGTATATCAAATAAATACGTTTTTTAAGTGTGTATCAAGGTGAAAACAAAATTAAACAAATAAAAAATAAAACCAAAATCACGAAGTCTGAAAACTCGAACGAAAAACAAAACAAAAACTTGATCATATATGTTTTATTATACAATTCGTCAGAATCGCTACCTGCCGCAGCTGCGACAATTAAGAAGTGTTCGCTCATTTTCGATTGATGATGATGATGCGTACAAGTCGCAAAAGTACCCAATGACATTTCAAGCTTACCATGTTTTCTGCTTACGCTGCTAGCGATATCCATATCTTGAAAAGAGCCTAACATAAAATAGCAAGGAAAGTAGCAGATAGTTGTCCACAGAGATTCGGTTGACACGTGGGCATGAATTGAAAATAGATTAAATCAGTTTTGCTGATAAATGGATGGATTTTCTCTTTTTTTTGGAAGACAGTGCTAAAGTTAGTGTCACCTATTTTGTATGCTTTCTCAGGCTTTTGATATTGCAGCATCTATGGAGTGAATTTAACAGCAAGGTCAATCCCAGACAGATTCATCAATTCCCATAAGTCAAGCTTTTTTTCTGCTGGTAAGTGCTGGGAAGTATAGAGTATGTTGCAAATACTTCCTTCAAGTATGCATTAGAGTCACCAATTATTAATGATAATGTTCACACACATCAGCTTGCAAGATAACTTTACTCATAGAATGTAGTTAATATAATCATGTAAACTTTTTATAGGTGTGTAATCATGACCTAATTGACTGAGGTGCTTGCTGTTACTGTTAAAATTTGTGCCATAGGTGCTTGAAATGATTATATTCATTGAAAAGAAGGGAGTCATGATTGCCATGTTAATATTCATGCAATTTGAATTGTTCTCAAAATAGTGTAATCAATCATGCTTATTATAGCAATAGACTAAGACAATAACTAGATTGCTATTTTTGACGGGCCGGGCCGGGCTGGGCTTGGAATATTTGCCAAGAGCGGGCTACGGGCTGGGCCGGGCTCTGAACCCATGGGCCCGGGCCGGGCTGGGCTGGGGATTTTGGGGCCCGTGGCGAACACTGCTCCCCTCACCTTCCGTTCCCTAGCGTGGAACTTCATGCCGAACAGCGGAGCGTACTCCCAGCCCTCCTTGTCCGCCACGTTGTCCTAAAACCAAGAGAAAAGATCCGTTAGAAACACAGCATACACACACTGACACGTATCAGCCTGATGGGAGAATCAATAACGTCTATATATTCCCTCTTCATTCCTTCTTTTCAAATTGCAAACAAAATTTTCGAGCGTTCTGTTATACAAACAGCATATAAAAATGTTGATGCGCGCCGCGGTTATTACAAGATTTAATTGTTAAAAATAGCGTTGCAAGGTAAAATCACCACTGATAAAACAAACGAAAATAGCAACCATTTAATCACCCATCCCCCCTACGATCCTCAATTTACGTACCTCGGCGGCCACCTTGTGGACGAGAGTGCGGGGCCGGACCCAGCGCCGGCGGCGGCACAGGTGGTACAGCTTGTCCACCGGTCCGTACCCGCCCAGAGTAGCCTCGACGCAGTACTCCCAGCCCTCCTCGTCCACGGCGCGGTTCAGGTCCACCTGGGGATAAATAAGACAGTGATCAGTAGCCTCTACGCAGTACTACCAGCCCTCCTCGTCCACGGCGCGGTTCAGGTCAACCTGGGGATAACACAGGGGTCAGTAGCCTCTACGCAGTACCCCCTCCTCGTCCACGGCGCGGTTCAGGTCAACCTGGGGTCACAGAGGGGTCAGTAGCCTCTACGCAGTACTCCCAGCCCTCCTCGTCCATGGCGCGGTTCAGGTCAACCTGAGGTCACAGAGGGGTCAGAGGTTTGAGAGGTAAGAAGGAAACGAGGTCAGTTGACAGGCGAGAGGGTAAAAAAAAGTTTTATGTTAGATTAGAATGCAACATGCATGCCTTCTTTTTGTATTGTGTATTTGTTAGACTTGGAGCACCGACAAGAGGCGATGAAATAAAACTAGCGCATAAAAACTGCATACAAATAAAAACGGACAAAAATTGACAAACTGGACGAAAGGGAGGGAGAGAGGAGGCAAGGAGCCGGGAGGGAAAGAGACGGAGAAAAAGAAAAAGAGGCTCATTTTTCCTTGATTTCCATTCATGTTTATTTTTCTGCATTCTCCTCCTCTCACCGTCCAGGCGTCGTTCCACTCCCATCCTCGCGGGGCCGCGATCTCGTCCCTCGGCTGGCTGGGGTCACCTCTGACGTCACTCCACTGGGTCAGGGCCGGCATCCACCCTCCGGCCGGCAGGCGGTTCTCGTTTTCGAACACGTCCTCCAGGAACGTCGACCGGCCGGCGTCCGCTTCGTAAAACAGGCTGCGGCAGTAGACGCACATAACTCGGCGTGAGCTTCGCGCGCCGGCCGCCAGGGGCAGCACTAGTCGGAGGTGTGGTGAATAGAGCTGCCGGATTTATTGGAATGGAGCGCACGGTTGATGTTACGAAAAAGGACTCATCGGTCGAATTTCATAATTTTCCTTGCGTATTAGTCATTGTAGTTGAAATCTCACCTTTTTAATGACACATCAGTAAGTATTAAATACTTTTGACCATTTTGCTGCAGAAATTTGATCGCTAAATCGCACAGAGCTCATGGATTCAATGGCGTCGTAGCAGGGGCATACGGATTTACAGATTCTGGAAAGTATGGTGCGCAGTTTCTATCCGTTTGTTCGCATAGATATGTGCGCTTTATCCAGAAAGAACATAGCCACCCAAGGGGTCGGCAAGTCCGAGTTCCATTAGAGGAATATCGGTCCAATGATATGAAGGTGCCTGGTGCAAAGTGTCGACTATCGGTACTGAATGCCACTGTAGCCTCTACTGCAGGGTTATGTGCAGCTACTGATTGGCGGACCATTGACAGTGTGAACCGGGCCGGCCCGGCGCGGCGTTCGCCTTCATAAGAACGGGTGCTGCCACTAGCTGCCCATACCGCGGTGGTAGTTCGCGGTCCAGCCGCCAGGGGCAGCACTGTCGCGGGCGTGTGTTATGTGAGTCTACTGAAAGGCGGCCCAATGACAGCGTGCTCGACATCAATCAGGGGCGGGCGGCGACCGCGCGTGAGAACACGAACGGATGGGGAACGGCGCGAGTCACGAAGGTGGGGAGTCACGGGAGAGTCGCGGACGGGTCATGGACGGGTCATGCGCTGGAAGAACGAGTCACGGACGGAATAGAGATATGTGGGCACGCCGGCGCGCAATTGAAAGATTGGATTGGAGGAATAATTGCTGTCTGTGGTGATTAACTGATAACAGAAATGAATGATGAATACATACGCCCATTTACGTCGCCTGTTCACTTTCTGCGGTCATCATAGAGCAGTTTTATTCGTTGGTTTTTTCGTTGCTTATGATTATGAGCGCAAAAAAAGTTTCAAAACACCGTTTCATCTTATTCTGAAAAATTGTCTGTGGATCTGTCATAAATTGAGATGTGAACACCGATGGTGTGTCGTGCTACCCGACACACTGTGAAAGACTGACACCGACACTAAGTATAACGATTTTACATTTCGGAATACATCAACGGAGATCAACGCAGAGCAAAATACGCATTACGAACGAATCATCAGACACTAGACACTAGACAGTCGATATCGATTACCGATAGCTGAATATAGACACTGATCTCAAAGACATCAAAGCAGCCCGCCCCCTCCCCCCGTCAAGAGGTCACTGACCTTGGCTCGGGGTCGACGAACCAGTCCCCTGCGAAGCGCCAGCCGTCGGGCGCGCCAAAATTCTCGCGCGGCAGTAGCATGTCTCCTCCCGCGTCCGACCACTTGGGTCGGGTCATCGTGGGACCCTTGGTGACCCAGTGGCCGGCCACGCTCGCCTGGGGGTCAGCAGAGGTCAGAGAAGGTCACCAGAGATGCGAGGCGTCGCTAGCGATCAGAGGAGGCCACCAGAGGATAAATCTTATCTATCGTTACCGAAAGCACGACGTGCAAGATTCCAAAAACGCGTGCCCTAAGGTGTTTCATATTCGTATCAGTGTAGTAATATTTTCCCCGTATTCCCAGCCAGCGCACGTGTCTCTGTATATTTATTTTGTACAATACCGATTTGGTGTAATACCGTTTTCGCAAAATATTGCTTCGATAAAATGTCGCCTTTCGATAAAATGCTATTTCCGTAGAAACAGCATTTCCAAATAACAGATCCCCACTATCGTTACCGTAACTTGTCTTACGATCTTCGCACAATCGCACGCATGGCGATATCCGTACCTGATTTTCGTAGGTCTCGGCGTAGACGACCGTCTCGGCGTCGCGGTGGCCCTCGATCCACGCTTTGGACTCCTGCTCCTTGCCAAGCCAGAGCCGCACGCGCAGCAGCGCCGGGATGCGGCAGCTCTTGTTCTTGGTGCCTGGAAATCATAGATGGGCAAGGGTGTCAGCGACTGATATGACACTGATTAAAGGAGGCTCAATAAAGGGGCTGCATGAAAAATTCACTGGCATATTATACACTAGGTCTCGGAAAGAAATACATAATTGGTTTCGTTGGGCTTAGAGGAATCAAAAACTACGGGGAAAAACTTGAATTATTGATGGAAACTTGACGTAAATTTATTGTCTTTTTAGCGTTCTTTTTCCCTTCCTGGAAAGATGATGGCATGTATCGCAATGCAATTTTGCGAGCAGTGCCTTTACGAGTTACTTACTACTGGTGTCGTTCGTAACCTAAGCAAGCAAAAATCGCCCTTACGACTCACGCCCATCGATAAGGTCCACTCCCCGCCCGCCATACCTGGGAATTTGAGCTGTATGGTCTGCAGGCGGCCGCAGTCGGCGCCACTCTGCCGCTCGTCGCCAGCGAACAGAATCGTGTGCGCCGGGATACGGCAGTAGGCCAGCCGCTTCTTGCCGCTGAGCATCCAGATGATGATGTCCGGCATAGAGTTTTGGGGCTGAGGATAGGAGGAGGGTCATATAGTCATACGATGTTCGTAAGGTCAGGCCAATGATGTTTCATCTGAGATCTGAGATTCAAGTGTAATAAAACGACCAGAAGCAAATATTTGACTGAAGGGTCCAGGAATAAATGAAACTGCCATTTTAATTATTGGTATTTAGTGACGGATAAAACTGTGGATGAGGGAACTTACTGGGGAGCAATTTAAACGTAATCGGAATTTTAAAGTTAATAAATACGAGCCCACAAAGTTAGTCGACTAAAGGGACGGGGTGTCATTTTCAAAACGATCGAAGGTGTCTAACCTTTGCAACACAAATACCAAGAAATGTCAGTTTACCATTCCGGATCACTAGTTAAATCTACGCATCCCCCAAAGCTGAAAATACCTGTCTACCACCTAATAATAGGATACCTTAACGAGCATGTAGAAATAATAAAAAGGGAGCCCGTTAGAGAGAAATCCGAATAAAAAGCTGTTGCAATTTGCCCCTCCGCAAAAAACAACTCACCTCGACGGCCAGGTCCCTCAGCGTGGCGGCGTACATGTCCAGTTGTTCGGCGGCCTCCTCCAGATCAGTGGCCGTCTCCTTCAGCTCCAGCACGCCCTTGATGATGCTGTCCAGCCGCGCGCGCCGCTGGCCGAACAGCAGGTTATCCAGCAGGTTTGTCGACTGCACGTGCAGCTCCGGTGTGGGTAGAGGGATCCTGGGGGTGGAGAGAGAGGGAGGTGACGAGTGGTGGTGAGGGGGTCTCGGTAAGACAAGAGCCGAATCGATACAGGCAAGTTTCCTGTAAAATGAACAAATAGCCAAGATCTTGTTCTAACAACGCACGAAAAAAAAAACTACGTACCAAAAGTTGTATTTCTTATAGCCCTCTGAGCTCTAGTAAATACTGTTCCGTGACCTCGCTCTTGAAACAAAACAAAACACAACAAAACATTCGGTGAGCATTGAGCAATCGTATTTCCTGCAGAATCCACCAAGTTAGAAATCTACGGAAAACCGCACGAATGGAGGTCATATCCTGAGATTCATCCCCATTTTGAGCCATTCTGCGTCGCAGAATCTGCGAACGAGAGTTTGCCACTCTAACTCACCGGCAGTTGCGGAGGAGTTGGTCGCACACTCCGACAAACTCGATGGCCAGCTGCTCCTGGGTTTTTCCCGCCTGGATGCTGGTTCTCAGGAAGGAGAGGCTCTTCTCCAGCGTGCGGGCAGTCTGGAAAGATCGAGAAAAGGAGAAAGGTAGATGGCAAACGGGTGATTACTGGACTGACATCGCGCGTAAAACCTGAGAGTTAGATAATACTTCGCGCTATGACACACAAAACGTAAATGCCAGCTTACGTTACGTACTTAGTTAACAGGTAACAAACTCTGCTGGATGTAACGATGAGCTCTTGCTCACAGATTCCATATCCCCTCCCTCAGGTCCATCTCCCCCGATCCAACAGTCCTCCCCGTGTCCCTATCTAACCATGAGCAGCATGTTGAGCGTATGCAGCCGGTGAGAGATATCCTCCCACTGGCAGTGAACCGTCACACACGGCTTGGCGCCCTTCCACGGCAGGAAATAGTACCTGAGGGGCGCACACGGCGAGTTAAAGCTACAGACTAGTCAGCCAATGGTCATGGGCGAAATCTTCAAAGCGGTTATGGAGCATCACACACGACGAGTCAAAAAAGAGGTGTGCAGAGCCGGGAGATGAGCGGTAAATGAAATTTGCGATTATGGAAGTACGTAATCCGAATGCTTGGAACGAACAATACAACATAAAACCGTACACCTGCGGCTCATAAGTACTAACCAGTAAAACGCCTTTAGGGCGAAGAACGAGCGAGCGAGATAGTGAGCCCTGCACGTGCGGAAAGGCGAGAGGGTACTTCCAACGGGCTTGTGCAAAGCACCTTTCTAACCGGTCGCTAGCGGTGTGCCGAATTTGAACGCAATCAGCCCGGCCGTTCCTGAGATCTGGAAGCGGCATTCTGCACGTGCGCACGTGCAAACGGGGTCCAAACTGACTTTTGCACGGCACCCTACTAACTGGTCCCCAACCGTGTACCAAATTTGAGTGCAATCGGCCCAGCCGTTCTCGAGATCTGGAAGCGCCCCCTGCACGTGCGCACGTGCAGTAGCACCCTAACCGCAACACGTGGGAATGCATTGCCTGGTGGGTGCCTACCTGTATGCCAAGTTTCAGCGAAATCGCCCCAGTAATTACCGAGTTATTAAAATGGGAACAAATTTGACACCTCTTATTGTTGTATTTTGCACGTGCGCTGGGGGTGACCCACATGCATCGAGAGTATCTTATTTTTGGTAGAAGGGATGCTGCTACCCTACAAAAATCACCGCAAGTCAATCGCCCAAGCGGCTGCTGAGATATGAGCCTCTCAAAATCACTACTTTTGCAGGACAGCTTGAACACCCTTGACTTTTCACGTGGCACGTGCCACGACGGTCACTGAGGTGTATCAAAACTAGTCAATTACGGGGTAGAAGGGATGGGGCTACCCAGCAAAAAAGACCGCATGCCAATCGGTCCAGCGGTTGCTGAGATATAAGCCTCTCAAAAGCGTTACAGGCCGGGCCGGGCCGCGTATTCGCCAATAGTATTACACGAATCGGCCCACCAACTAGCGACATCTCTAGTGCGACGTCATAGCCATCCGACGTGACAATCATGCATTGAGGCCAGATTTGAGTTGAGACTTTTTTTAATTGTATATGGCAATTCAATTGACAGTGTGTCGTCGTAGCCGAGTGGTTAGAGTCTCGGTGTGAAGTGCGAAAGATCGATGGATCGATTCCTGCTTTAGCGGTTCTTTTCTAAGAAGTCGGTTTTAGACACGCATTTTCGGCCCCTAGGCCCTAAGTTCGTACGCCAATATCGTACGCCCAATAAATCTATGACAAGTATTCATCTGATTAAGGAATAAGTTGCAAAAGAACTGCAGTTGCAGTCTGTACCTGAAATACCAATTGTGTTGACGGTACTGTCGAATGTCGATACTGTCGATCCCCTGGTGGCAGAAATGTTAAAGTTATAGTTAGGGCATAGCTCCTATAGATGACGCCTTTGACGGCTGGAAGCTGATAATCTCGTCCCCTGATTACGCTAGCAGCTATGCCCAACTTTTTTGTGCATGGTGATTCTTACATGAAAACTATCTAATTGCATGCTAACCAGCGTGCGATTTTTAGCTTAGTTTTCGCTACTTTTAGGTACTTTACCTTGCCAAGTGCCACCTACTTTCAAAAGGTCAGCGCCACCCCTGTCATATCCAGCAGGAGCTGCGTGCTCGGTGCTATCACCCATTGGCAGTGAGAAATATTGATCAATGGTCATCGCCCAGCACCATTTGTCTTTCCATTGGCTACGTTCGCATAGTATGCACTATGCATTAGTGATGTCAATTGTCAATCACAGAAAATCAGAACACCGATACCAAACCAAATTCAAACAAAAACCATTGGAAAATACCGAAACCGAACCAATCGGTTGGACTGCAAATATTTCTCTTAGGTATGCAACATATTCATTTGAAGAATGCTTACCTCTGATTTCTTAGGTGCACGCCGTTGCAAATGTATCCAAAAAAAAAAAAACGCACAATGACAGATAACACGAAAACTGATGTCGCCGAGTGGATTCGAACCACTTACCTTTATATCACCATTCCCATACTCTAACCACTGCGCCACGGCGGCAACACGTATGCGGGAGTTTAAATGTCCTTAACTTAAAACTTAGCTTCAATAGACTCCTCCAAGGGCGAAGACCGAACGTATGACGCCACGCTGACGTCACTCAAGAGGCACGCTATTGGTCGGGCCGATTCGTGTAATGCTATTGGCGAATACGCGGCCGGGCCGGGCCGGGCCGGGCCGCTCATACTGAGATTTTTCCCTTATATTGAAAAGACTCGCTTCGCTCGCTGCGCTCGCTCGCTCGTAAACATTGGGAGCATCCAAGGTTCAACTTTAACTGAAAAAAAAAAACGATTTGATGATACACCGTTCCGTGCCTCTATCCTCAGGATACTGAAATCCTGCTCCTCCACGCCACAACCCCCATTCCGGGCCGGACAGGCATCTTTATCTCATGAGAGCTACTCTCTTGGAACGGCACCGCTGCTCCCGAGGGAGCGCACCCCGTAGCCGGGTGCAAAGAGTGCCTACCTTGGGGCTGGGTGGCCTGTCCTCTGGACGGGCTCAGCCCCGGCGACTCACTAGGGTGCCTGCCCAGACCAATGTCTCCCCCTATATCCTATCATCCTCTCGGCTCTGAAATGGTCTCATTGGACCAAAAGAGCCTAACCCAACAAAACAAACAAACAAATTTGATGATAAAGCCGAGCTTGTTTGTCCACAATCAAAAGATAATCCCCACTTTTTACAGCCCGGTTTGGTAGAAAATACATTAAAAAAATAGAAAATACATTAATAAACATGTTTAACGAATTGACCACGCAAAGAGCGCTATAAATTTTAAATACATATACGTTATTCAAGCATCGTGCTAAGGAGTATAATGATTATTCTTTATCGTTATTCAATTTCGTCCGTTTAAGCGCCGTCGCCGCCGTCCTCACTGGCATCCGTCGAACACAGCGTTGGTTGGCTGGGTGAAGGAAGGACTGGGCATCACAGAGTCCTCGAACTTGTTACCGAAGTTGCCCATCGACACCTCGAACTCTACCGGCTTGTCCACCTGAGGGCAGGAGAGGAAAATTGTGCCGTTATGTGAGTGATGAAATGTGACGTCGTAGATGACGTGAGGTGCGTCAGAAACACTTAAACTTTCGTTCGTCGAGTCATGTGTGAATCAAGAGCGAATTCAGCTGTGCTAACAAGTCGCGTGGGAAAGATTCAGCAACGAAAAATAAAACAGACTCGTGTTTGAAATCATATAGTGACGGTGAGACGAAAACGATGAACTAAATAAGCTGAGCTTCAAGCCATCAGATACATTTTTGCTTCGTTCTTACCTCTGAGACCATGGTGGCGTCCTCGAATGCGCAGTGCACCAGGTACTTCCTTCGCCGGAGATACGACTGAAATAAAAACACGAAAACATTCGTCAGACATCGCCCTTCACCAGCCAAACAGCAGTCATGAAACACAGCTAAGACAGCGCAAACCCAGAACATACAGATGTCGATTTCATGTCGCATTAACCATATGGAGCTGCGATTTTATAGACATAGACAATCATATAAAAACACCACGGAAATACGTACGTCGATTTTGAGTCCCTCCTCAAAGTCGAGCGGCTCGGAGGCCACGTTGGGATACTCGCCGACCGAGGTTCTCAGGGCCACCAGGCACCGGCCGCGGTACGCACACCCCTCGCCCTCGCCTGGGGAGGAGGGGTGGAGCGGGTCAGTGGGGGATCGTGGGGGGGGGGGTGTAGCACTCACTGGCTGATAGTAAGGGAAGAGACATGTGGGGCATGACCCGCATCGTCCTCAAATAGTAATATTGATTTTAATGAAAGGGCCAAGGGGCTATGACAACAGATCCGGTGTCATGACACTGTAGATCTAAGCTCACATAAATTATGGTAGCAAAAATATTCCTCTTTCACATCCCCCAGGCCCCAGCGAACCAATGAGATCACTTCACTGCGTTACCCCCCCCCCCCCCCATCCACACATACAACACACACTTCCCCACGTGCGGCAGCACCGTATCCTACCTTCATCCAGCATGTCCTGATCATCCTTCCCGAACACGCTGAACTCTCGGGTGCTGCCGTAGAAGTTGACGAAGCACGGGCCGAAGGTGGGCAGAAATCCGTCCTCCCCTGCCGCGCTGATGGAGGCGAGGGGGAGGTACGCCGTGCCGATGGAGTCCGAGTCACCCACTCTGTCCCTGTGAGGAGAGAGTGGGGGAGGTTAGAGGGAGTCCGAGTCACCCACTTGAGGGAAGAGGGGTTAGAGCGAGTCCCAGCGGAAAAGAGGGAGTATTGAGGCAGCGCGAGTCACTTACCTGAGCTACCTATGTTCTCCTGGTTATAATGGAGGCATTTATTCATTATTATACGAGACATCAGAAATGAATTCACTATGAGCGTTGTGAGAATATGGGGCATTAAAATCCAGCGCCTCATCTCTAACAGAGGAGGAGAGGGGATGGGATGACACCAGTAGCGGCGGAACACTTTCAATTTAGGGGGGGGGGGGCTGACGACTTTTGATCCCATTCTTTCCATGCAACGCCCATATGGCTAATGTTAAAATGCCAAAATCAAAGGGGGCACGGTGCCCCGGTGCCCTCCCCGTTCCGCCGCCTATGGATGAGACGATTTACAGCGACTTTCCCAGATGCAGTAAGGCAATGACATAATCTAAGAAGAATATAGCATCAATGGATCATGTGATATCTCACTAAATGTCTCACCAGTCCTTGAGCACCAGTTTGAGCTGGTTGGCGAAGGCGGGGAACTGGAAGCCGAGGTAGAGTCGCTGCTTGAACTCGGGGTGGTCCGACTTGTACACCACCTGGCAAAATAAAACACAGCGCACCCACCGGTGGTGTCAGGTTTCAGTGATAATTAAACACTTACCGTGTCTTTATTTTCAGATGAAAAAATATGCAGCGACACAAGTACAGGAGAAAATTGCTACAAAAACTATTGTACTTTTAATTATTCTACAAAAATGGCACGGCACACGGGAAATATTTTTAGAGGGAGCAATTTTGTAGGGCAAAGATTCTGAAAAGGAGGCATCATCTCGATGCAACTTCCCGCGTAATCTTGTCAAGTAAAATATGAAAAACGCAACATTGCCGCTGTCATCGCTGCAGCGTTCTTTAGTCAAACGGTATCATACACGTCCGAAAGCTGAAGCGAATGCAATAGGTAACAGAGATCCCACTACTGAAAACACGTGTGAAAAGCCGTACAGGATCGAAAAAAGAATAATCCAACTCGCCGGAAACCTAAAATTTATGATTGCGGCGACTCCGAGATCCGTGCACTATAATCTCACCGTGGTCTGGACTTCCTTCCCGGCGAAACTGAAGATGAGGAACGGATCGACCAGCTGTTTGCTGGAGGTCTCTCCGAAACCGAGAACCCGCTTCACCGTGCTCATGGCGCCCGTGTCCACTGGGGAAGGCAGAAACGAGAATTATACGGACGAAACAGTCAACCTAACATATTCAAGATACCTACTGTTGGCCAGGATTTTGGCAAAAGGGTCATAACATTCATCAATTGTTACGATAATTGATTATCATTCATCCTAAAAGGGATGAAACCCTGATGTTCGGCAAAAACTCAACGAAAATGAAAAAATACAAATGCATTGTTACTAAATAAGCAACTAAGCCTAAGCAAAGCTGAACACAAATATATCGCCACCTCTCTTGGCTCTTTCCCTCCTCTCTTCAGCTCCCTCCCTCTTTCTTCTCTTCCTCCTCCCTCCCTCCCTCCCTCCCTCACTCCCTCACTCACTCACTCACTCACTCACTCACTCACTTACTCACTCACTCACTCACTCACTCACTCACTCACTCACTCACTCACTCACTCACTCACTCACTCACTCACTCACTCACTCACTCACTCACTCACTCACTCACTCACTCACTCACTCCCCCACCCCTATCACTCACTCCGCGGCAGGTCCTCTGCCTGGAAGACGTTGAGCTCGAAGGCAGCCGGAGAGAGCCGTAGACCGGCCGGGAACAGCAGGTTACTCTCCACATCCTCTTCGCCAGTGTTGCCCGTCACCTTGAGGTCCGGACACTCGTCGTTTGGGCCCATGATGGCGATGCTGACCTTTAGAAAACCTGCCGGGAGAAGTGAGAGGGGTAGGTTAACAGTGTGTAGGTTATCAGGTGTGTAGGAGAAATAAGAGTGAAGGGTTATCTGGCTGTGGATTAGAGGAACGCTGACATCATTTTTTGTAGACCGTAGACAGACGTTTGCTCGTGAAATTTTGCGGGAATAAGAACAAAACTAACAGAAATTACCAATCGAACATGTTGACAGCCACGAGCGATGAATTGCGACATGACTACAAAACCGAGTAACCAATCTCACCCATATCGCCAGTCTAAGTTACAAACCACACCACAACACCACCTAGGTCGAGTTAGCCGAGTTACCACACTCCTCACTAACTCACCTATCTCACTACCATGAGTTACCAAACTCACTAACACAACCCCTGAATTACCATACCCCATTACCTCACGCCCCGAGTGACCAAACTCCTCTCAACTCACCCATGACTCCACTAGAGTCCTCATCCAGTGCGGTCAGTGCCAGCCACTTGTTGACGAAGGCGTGCAGCGGCTGATCGTACACGGCTCCCAGATCCAGTTTAAACACTCCGAGGACCACCTTGGAGCGTAGCATCCGAGAGTTGCATACCTGTGAAAGGATGGGGGGATAGTGTGAGAAGAAGAAGTCATAGCTGTGAGGGGGAAGTGAGGGGGAGGGAAGTTGGAGGCTAGATTTTTTTCAATGAATGAAAGTAAAACGTACATAGACGTATAACGTTCGAGGTAGAAAATGCAGAAAAGTTGAATGCCTGTTTATAATACGAAACTCTCTAGTCTAGTCTTTCTATGCATAGAGCCCGCCCCCATGATACATTAATTGCAATTAATTCCTCTCATTTCACCCCCCCCCCCCCTTTGTTTCAAGCCATCAGCCCTAATGCTGTTCGGTTCTCCTTATTTCCTGTACTTGTTACCCCAAACTTAGTCATATGATCACAAACACTTATCATACGATGACATCACGTACCCAGGTCTGATAATTGATAACCTTTTCCAGCAGTTGATCCCTATTCCGCTCATATCTCAACTTTTCCCGTTCACTCCCTATCCATCTCCCCCCCCCCCTCTCACCCTGAACTCCAGCGTCGTGTCCCACACTTCACTGGGCAGCTTCTTCAGGTAGTAGAAGAATATCTCGTCGAACCACGGGTTACTGGTGGCCTTCTGTACCCGGGTCGACTTGCCGTCATTACCCAGGGAGACGCGACAGGTGGGGTTCAGGTCGCCCCCGATCAGACCACGAGCCTCCACCACCTTGACGCGAATCTGGGGGGGGGGGGAGGAGAGAGATGAGATGAGAGGGCGGAAAGAGGGGTTGGAGAAAGCGGACAATCCGCACAGCAAAATGCGAGCTCGTCATTGTTAGACGAGATAATAACGAAAAATAAATTAACGTGATATTTTAATACGCGATACAGAATTATACATGTACGGCGCTTAAAATAAGACGAGCTTATCAAATACAGGTACTTCACAAGTTAAAATTGAATGCATACCAAAGCGCTAAAGTTTTGGACCATCAACGAAGTCATGGTAAATGAATATAGCAAGAAAAAGAATACAGCTGTGCGTAATTACACAACTGTGATAGGATGACAAAGCCCTCAGAATGATTACCACAGCGTGAATTTTGTTAAAAGTCCACTCTGCCTCACATTTCAATGGTCCTGTTCGTTGTCAACCAGGTCCCCTTTTTGACGTAATTTCCTGGCCCCCCTGTGACGTCATCTCCCGCCCCCTCTACCGTCTCACCTGGAACTTGGTCTCCTTATTGGGCAGCAGGTCCCGGCTGCGGGGCCCGACCCCGAGTCCCTCCAGGGCGGCGCTGTACTCAGCACCCTGGCCAAGCAGAATGTCACCGCTGGAGGTCGTCTGAACGGCCTCGTAACTGTTGAGAGCTGCGGGGAGGGAGGGGAGGTCATTGGAGGGCCAAAATATAGCTGAGGCCATATACATGGACTATGCCTGTAAGGGGACCCGCACTGCTGCCCATCAAATAAAAAAAAAAAAACATGATAATAACGGTGGTCACGATGATATACAAACTTCGTCTCCAGCTCAAAATTCCTTCTAGGCCCCGACCTGAATTTAGGTCTCGCGGTTTCTGTACTCAGACATTGCTGTAGCTTACGAGTTCTTAAATCATATTCCTTTCACTTCTGCCGCAATTTCGTGACCCCTTCCTAGTCTCCCTTCCTTTTCCCGTTATCCTTTATCACTCCGCCTTATGGTACACTCTTCCTTCTCCCTCTGGTTCCCTTTCCTCTCCTGGCCTTTCTAGCCCTCTCCCTCCCCTCCTCCCGTCCCGTCCCGTCCCGTCCCGTCCCGTCCCGTCCCGTCCCACCTTTGGTTCCGCCTCCCCCGGCCACATTAGCGGCCGATTTGCTGCCGGCCGGCGCGGGCTGCGGCGTTCGCGGCGCGGTGTACTCCATCCTGACGCGCAAAACTCCCGTGGTGGGCTGATCACTGCCGTCCACCAGAGGCAGTTCCAGCTCCTGGGAGTTCTGACCGCTGCTCATCAGGTTACGGAGCAGGATGGTGGTCTTGCCGAGAAGTCTGAAATGGAACGGGGGGGGGGGGTAGAAGGGGCGTTGTAGAGGGTTAAATAAGAGAAAGAAGAGTGGTAACGCTGAAGTGATGGATGGAGTTGATCTATCGGCAAGGTTAGCGCTATGCATGGAACACCGTCACAAGAGCTAGGAGCAAACACAATGCATACATCCATTCAGCATGTCTTGTTAAACTACGCATTTATCGTCTAAGTCTGCTTTCATCTATCTCTTACGCCTCTCCTAAAGCTTCATTATCGTCCTCTGACTGCTACTATAATCCTGATTCATCCCATCAGTTCGTGTTCTTTTTTACGTACCTGTTCCTTCCGACGGTGTCATGGTCTTTGACGAGCAGCTCGAGTTTCTCGTCCGGTGAAGGCGGTTTGCCGGTGAGCTCCCATTCGAGTTTCTCGTCCCACTCCGGGTTGAGGTCGCCCTTCTTCACAGAGGTCTTCTGCTTGACACCTGTTAATTGAAGAGGTAATGAAGTGTAAGAAGTGATATGCCAGATTGAGGACGGCTTTGCAAAAGGAAGGGTCAGGGGCCAGGGCATTGTTAAATATTGCAGATCAGCATAAGACTCCTGAGATGAACTGGAACGCAGTGATCATAAGGAATCATAAGGAAGTCACTTGGGTACGATATTTTTCTATTTCGATATCGTTAACCTATTATAGCTAGACATATGGACATTCATTTGCATTTCTGACGCTCAGGCGCGGATACAAGGGGGGGGGGCCATGGGGGCCATGGCCCCCCCTTGGCCGATTTTTTTATTTTTTTCAAAAATAAAATAAAAAGTTAAAAAGCTGAAAAGGGGGCCTCCTGAAAATAAAGTGGCCGAAATCCGATGAGTTTTTTTATAACCTACCCACTTAGTTATTTCTCGTTCGTTCATTTATTTCATAATTCGTTTATTCATGTTGAGATGTTGCCTGAACAGCTAGATAAGCTCAATAGACGCAGTTTTTTTTTGGGGGGGGGGGCCAACAAGTGGGAAGATGGGGCCTCCAACAGGTGGGATTATGGGGGCCTCCTGGTTTCTAATGGCCCCTCCCTTGGAGATTTTCTGGATCCGCCCCTGCTGACGCTCATTGATATCCTCTCACCTTGGAAAACTGTGGTGGGATACGGACACTCGTTTGCATTTGTAACAACCTTGCTGTTATTCTCTCACCTTGAAATACTGTGGTAACATAGGGGTCACTCTTGCCCAGACTCTCGATGTTGGGTAGGTTGGAAGCGTTGACGATATGGGCCCTCAACATGTTGAAGGCTTACACTTTGCCCTGTAAAAAAGCAAATACCGTCACATAATAGCATTCGTTCCAGCAATGTGGCAGCATGATTCATAGGCGTTACAGGTTTGCGATTCACAGACAGGTTTTGCATTTCAGCAAGCAAATACCCGCGCCCGAACTGAGCAAATAGTGACAATGGCACTATTTGCCATTTGAGCACAATCGGCCCAGCCGTTCTCGAGATCTGGGAGCGGCACCCTGCACGAACTAAAACTGTGACAATGGCACGTGTTCGAACCCACATAAAAGCTCCATGACTGACTGCATTCCTGGTTGAAAGTGAATACACGACTTCCATAAAAAAAACATATCGCATATGTGCACTGCCAAAACTGGCATAACATGACAAGACTGAATGGAGTGACCATATTCAAGACCGACGGGAGCATTTAGGGCGGGTGGATGACGCCTTAAAGACCTTACAACCGTCTTCCAGACCCACGCTGTTGCCTCACATTCAAGGTGATTTACGGCAAACAAAATATACATGTGTGCTATACACATAGCACCAGCCAAGGCCACGAAACGGCAATAACATGTATAAGCACACTTTGCACCAGACATCCCACGCCGCAACTCAGCAGCAAAGGATTGTTTGTCAAAATTGTATGCTGGCAAAACGTCCTAAATGCAGGCGCAAGATGAATGATAAGCCAAGATAATGTCTAAGTATAGTAGGGGTTCAGCAGCAATGCGGATTCCGTGCCAATATAGGAAGCACAACCGGCAAGACGAAATCATTAGATAGTTCTCCTTACACACGCCACGGTGAACAAACGTGGCCGGCATTCATCTCACATTTACAAGCATAGGCGGCGGAACAGGGGGGGGGGGGCACCGGGGCACCGTGCTCCCCTTTCATTTTGGCATTTTAACATTAGCCCTATGGGCGTTGCATGGAAAGAATGGGAGTGGGACCAAAAGTCGGCAGTGCCCCCCTCCCCTTAATTGAAGGTGTTCCGCCGCCACTGTTCAAAAGTGCCTTCGTGACCTCCATGTCACAGATATGGGCGTCGCGTGACACTCACAGATAAAAAAAAAAAACACTCAATGTCAGGAAATGTGCTCAGTTTAGATAGCAAAGTTGGAAGGAAAACCTAGCCGCAGCCAAGTTAGGTGAGGTATGGTTTTGAAGGTTACGACAGAAATGTGCAGTGACAGAGGACAGGAAGACAGAAACGGGCGCTGATCTTGTTAGGGTTGAAGGTTGTGGAAACTTGACAGGGAAAATGGTTTCTGGCGGTCAACTTTGTGGACGAGAGAGCTGCGACCCAAGCGATCGCTGAGTTCCCATCGGGCTCGATTTATTTAGATCATACAAATAAATCGAGATAAATAAAATACAAATATCCCATCGGATCAAAACAAAGGCAAATAACTTCATATTCATTGCTTGCAAAATAAAAAAGGGTTGGGGTGTGGCCTTTCACGTTTTTTAACGTGACTTAGCATAGCATAAGGTGTTTGAGAATTGAGGCTAAACAAAACGATTTTACCCGGCTAATCAAGGACAATTGACTGTACTGAAGAAACCGTTTGCGAGGCAAGTGTTCGAAAAAGATCGACACCGTTCTCGAAATGCACGAAGATGTCTATCAACTGATGTCGCTTGGAGCCGTTAGGTGTTAATCTACGATAGTACTTGCATTTCTCATGAAGGTCGAATGCACCAAAGCTGGTTGCGTAAAAGCATCACAGGAACAGCGATGTAACATGTTTATCAAAGGGCTCAATGATAAACCCCTTGACACAAGAACTAATCAAGAGGCGACACTCTTGTTGATTTAACCAACCGATAAGCTATCGATTCATTGATATCCTACAAGCTACAACAGTGTCACTATGTGTATCAAGAGGGTGCGACGTGTAACGTTGGCATCAAAAGGAATAAAATGAACAGCTGCACCACAACATGCAGTACAACTATGCATTGATAGCAATGTATGTATATTGTGAAAAAGAGCGTGTTTATTCGAAGCAGACATCTGATCATTCATGCTTGCTGCAAGACGTTAAAACCCATTGCAATGCACTCCAATCATGTGACTTTACCTGGAAGGGCAGTCTCTCGGAGAATAATTCAGACGCCCGAGGCCATCAAAGGTCGAGGTTGATCACGTGATCCGTGACGTCACGCCCTGAGAGCCGTGCCCGGGATTTCCTGTAACGAATAGAGAACGAATGTCAAGGTCATGGTCCTTAGTCACTGAGCGGATCATTGCTGAGAGTCTGATTAATTCCGCTGACTAAAGTGAAAAACAAACGGGTAGTGTCTTTAGTGAGCAGGAAGTGTCATATGAATAAGGATGCATGTCAATTAATATTAAAATACTACACGTCTTTTTTACTCTCATGATTCGCAGCCAGGCCCTACTTTTAGCACTTCCTTACCGAGTTTCATGCTAATGAAATCCCCGGAAATGGGTAAGCCTGTGACCCTTATCTCGGCCCATTATTCCAAACGCGACTCGGCATGGCCCGTCCCTCCGGATGGGATGAGCCGTATTTCTTAGCCTAAGACAGGATGTAAATTAAAACCAATAAAGCGCTCACGAGTATGGTGCCAGAGAACGCCTGGCGCTCTGCAAGACACAGATCTAATGTCGCATGCATGCCAGGAGTCCACTTCAACACCTGCCCACACACTCAACATAAGCATAAACAATTGTATATTCATCGCCAGATAAGATGAGATCATCCCCAGTGAAGAGCTCTAAGATTTGGGCTAGCCGATGAGGAAATCTTAGAAGGTATCGCAGACAAAATATGTCCCGTGAATCGGGTTGAAATATAGGTATAAGACAGGTCACGAAGTTCCACCTACGATTCGAATAGCTATCACAAATAGAATAGTTATACTAACCGCCCCTCCCCTTCCATAGCAACCCACACTGCACATCCCACTCGGTCCGCACTTGCTGACCCCACCACCCACCAGCTACCCTCAGATGACGTCACCATCAGATGACGTCATCACGGTGATCTCAGCGGGCGCGGATCTGGCGCCGGCGGCGGCAGCGGCGGTTGGCGGCGTTGGTGGGGGGGGGGGGGGGGAGAGGAGAGGGGAGGGGTCGACAGCAAATACCGGGATACGATAGCGACAGAGTCCGAAGTTAAGTGTGTGTGTGTGTGTGCCATGTGGGAGGGTACTTCGTGGCACCGGTGCGATTTCTGAATAGATTCACATTGTTCACACTGCACATAGGAGCTAGAGCAGAAAACGGGAGTGGTTCTGTACATAGGAAGCGACTCGATTAGCTATGATGGAAAAAGGTGGTGTGTTATGTGAACATGAAGAAAAAGTTGTACATCGACCGTCCTACGGATAAGACTTTTTAACTGTTGTGGACGGTGCAAAAACTTCTTTGAATATGTACCTGTTTTCTGTCAACAATACATGAATCTCAACACAACGCTGCTGAATATGTAATATGTATTTTGACATCAAGTCGAATACTATGCAATGAGATCAAATGCCCCAGTGTCAGCCCCACCGTTACACCCAATGTTCAGTGATAACTCAGGGTCGCTGATGCCATTACAAGGCATGGCCGTCAAGACATTTACCTATCCAGCCCAGATACATTTACAGAGCTGTTGTGCAGCCAAGCATAGCAGCGATGTTTTGTGCTAATGGGGTGGCGGAAAAGACTGCATGCCTGGCTGATCGTGGCCGTGAGACACGCGGAACTGGACCTGCTTCCTTACAGCCCAGCGGCCAGCGCGAGGCAAGGTGTTTTACGGACGGCGATGGTAAAATGTTAAAATAAAATCACTATCGGCACTGTCTTATGTAGGTATTTTGCATTATGTGGTCAATGGTCATCGGCAAGTCATGGAGACTGTCAATAGTCATTGTGCTTGAAGACCAGGCAGAGAAAACCAGGCAGGATGTATTGTAACAAAAAAAAAAATCCTTTTCTCACCTCCCAAATGTGCAGTGTTACTGCGGATTAGAATGAGCGCCACAGTATTTATCACAGTCAACACTCTCACAGAGCTAGCACTGCCACCACACAAGAATCCTCACAGTTCGGACCTCTGTGGGAAGCCCTCACAGCCCCGACACTCCCCACCAAGCGCCACCGTCCGTCTACTGGCACGGGGCAGCAGCCGAGGCGGGCCAGACAATCAGCTGTTCCCTCCCACTCCCCCCGTCTCGAGCCGCCCCGCCCCCTCAGCCCGCCGCCCCGCCCCTCCCTAGAGGTTCTGCACGGAATGGAGGTCAGGCCGTGGTGGAGGGAGGGGAGGAGAGGAGGCGTGACCTCGCATGGACCAGGATGTTTGAGTCAGGCATCCTGCCAGATGGTATGGTGAGGCTGCGAAATGTAGAATTTACGGGTATATAATTTATGATTCAGGGACTCCTCTCTCCCTCTCTCCCTCTCCCTCTCCCTCTCCCTCTCCCTCTCCCTCTCCCTCTCTCTCTCTCTCGCTCTCTCTCGCTCTCTCTCGCTCTCTCTCGCTCTCTCTCGCTCTCTCTCGCTCTCTCTCGCTCTCTCTCGCTCTCTCGCTCTCTCTCGCTCTCTCTCGCTCTCTCTCGCTCTCTCTCGCTCTCTCTCGCTCTCTCTCGCTCTCTCTCGCTCTCTCTCGCTCTCTCTCGCTCTCTCTCTCTCTCTCTCTCTCTCCCTCTCTCTCTCTCTCTCTCTCTCTCCCTCTCTCCCTCTCTCTCTCTCTCTCTCTCTCTCTCTCTCTCTCTCTCTCTCTCTCTCTCTCGTCACCAAAGCCTGCAAAATATGGAAATGCTATTCATAACGTAGTGCAGAATAGGCGTGTAAATAGGAAAGAAACAAGTCGCAAAAAACGCAAGCACTGCTGTGTTTAAAAGGACGCCAACCCATTGCCAGGTCATCCTTTATATGACATTAACTTTTCTATAAACCCCAGCAGCCTCCAAACTTGATCATACTTGTCAAAGGTCAACTAGGTTTGTAATGTTCAAAAACGCATATAGGAGGCAGAAAATAAGCACGTACAAAACATAACTCATTTCCGACTCATTTATTTTCTACCAAATGACCACTGGCATTTCCCACGAAAATGAAGCCCATGGTTAACAAAATAAACCTCTGCTAATACAACCCCAATAACTTCGACCAATGCTACACGAAGCGCGATGCCTGGGCTGAGGTCAAATGCAGAATGAACTCCAATCGAAGCTTGATATGGAGCACACCGTACCTATATTTAGGGCTCGTAAAAAATGACAGAACAGCTACACCACTAATGTGACAGTTTGAATCGTTGACACAAAGCGATGGACAAGATGCCGGTGTCGTTACTTCACTGAACCTGTTCGGTATTCAGAAAGCGTATCATCCATGATCAAAACAATGGTCAGACCGGTCGTCCCATTCAGAAAACAAATGATTCGTGTAACAAAGGTGTAAGAAAGGCCCTCTGAATCCAAAGTGCTGCAATTTTGAACTTCAACAATTTCGATTTAAAGCACTTCTCGATTTTTTAAGTGTCGGTAATTGCAAGCCAAGGACCCCAACATGGCATCTCAACTCAAAACTAATGTTAAGGTGGGATGGCCGCTTTAAGTCACAAACATTTACCTCAGTAATTCATTCAACGAATAGCGACATTATAATTCTTACTACAGCTAATGACATCTTGTAGCCCTTACCGCACGCTACTAAACAAAATATAGCCAACGCACGACACCACAGCATGGTGTTTCGTGCAATTATACGGCCTCGACGTCAGCCAGGCCCGTCAGCGAGTCGGCAGTCGAGCCAATCGCCTCTGTCGTGCCGGGCTCAGTTGGGATATCATCCGCAGTACTTGCTACAGCTGTGGTTGGTTCGGTAGTTTCCGGTTCAGTAGTTCCCGAGTCAGTGGTTCCAGCTTCGGTAGCTCCCGATTCAGTGGTTCCTGATTCGGTAGTTCCCGATTCAGTGGTATCCGATTCGGTGGTTCCTCCTTCAGTAGTTTCCGATTCAGTGGTTGCTGCTTCTGAGGTTCCCGGTTCGTTAGTTCCTGCTTCCGTGGTTCCTGATTCGGTAGTTCCCGATTCAGTGACTCCCGATTCAGCAGTCCCCGATTCGGTCGTTCCCGGTACAGTGGTACCCGGTTCGGTGGTACCCGATTCGGTGGTTCCCGGTTCAGTGGTTCCCGGTTCAGTGGTACCCGGTTCGGTGGTACCCGGTTCGGTGGTACCCGATTCGGTGGTTCCCGGTTCAGTGGTTCCCGGTTCAGTGGTACCCGGTTCGGTGGTACCCGATTCGGTGGTACCCGATTCGGTTGTTCCCGCTTCGGTGGTACCCGGTTCGGTCGTACCCGGTTCGGTGGTACCCGATTCGGTTGTTCCCGATTCGGTGGTAATTTCTGCGTCGGTCGGCGGACAGTGGCGACGTCTCGAGCGGCCACCAGATCTTCGGCCCTTCTCCTTCGAGTGCTTCTTCTTCTTCTTCTTTTTGCGTCCCCTGCCGCGGTGGCGTCTCTCTCTGGAGTCCACTGGTTCCTCGTCATCATCCTCACATAGTTCCCGAGATCGACCTCTGCTAGAGGGCTTCTTCTTCTTCTTCCTCTTCTTCTTTTTGCCTTTCTTTTCGCGGGAGTGCCTGCGATGCGGCTCTGGAGCGCGTTTCAATCTCACCAGCGTCATCAGGCCCAGCTCATCATCTTCTTCTTCCTCGCTGTCCAGCAGAACGGCGCCGAAGTCGGTGAGACGACCGCTGAGGTCCGGCAGACGACCGCGGCGGCTCTGCTGCACAGCTCCGCCGCCGCAGCCGTCCGGTACGCCGCCATCGCCGGTCACACACAGAGAGGAGGCAGAGAGAGAGCGTGGTGCTGCTGGTGTCGTCAATACCGTCAGCACCAACACCAGCACCAGCGGCGGCAACATCGCGCCCGGCCCCGCCCGACACCAATGGTGCCGCCAGTTGCCGGTGCCGGTTTATGTATGCGGTAGCACGGAGGCCTGTGCGACCACGTATGTTTGGCCTGCATGATACAGGAATGCAATGTTTCGTTTAAAGTTCAATAAGCAGTCGTAGCCTTTTACTGAGAGCTGGGGCACAGTTTAAGGGGGCCCAAACCAGTGTTCGTCACGGGCCGCAAAATCCCAGTCCAGCCCAGCCCAGGCCCATGGGTTCACAGCCCGGCCCAGCCCGAGCCCATTCATGGTAAAAATGTCAAAGCCCAGCCCGGTCCAGCCCGTCAAAAATGAATGGATTGAATATCATGACACCACACAGGTATTATGTCATCCAAAGCTACCCAAGAAACAAATCTTTTGAGAACATCAATCTTCTCAATGCACATTGCAAAATGCACATATATGCTTTAGGTATTAACTCATTTTTAAGCTTTGCAGAATAATCACTAATAAGCTAGTGAAGTGTGTTTTCTCTCAGTTGCAAACTTCTGGCCCCACTTTACAGTTCTTGGCCCAGCCCATCCACAGCCCATCGATCCGTCATATTTAAGGGCCCAGCCCAGCCCGTAGCCCAGCCCAGCCCATGGCCCATTGGGCTGGCCCGGCCCATGGCGAACACTGGCCCAAACACGTGACCAATTAAGATAAAAGGGTTGCTAGCGTCCTGAAATGGGCTGTTACCAAAGGAAAGTATGTGAATTGCATCCTAAGCGCTCTAAGTCCTAAGCCTTTCAAATCTGATTCACTTTGATTCTGGCAGTGTCCACTGCCTGAAGAGGTTCATGATTCTGGCATATTTTGGCAAGGAGGGCTGGCAGTAGGCGCTGCTCTTCGGCATGAAGTTTCACACTAGGGAGCACAAAGTGAAAATGTTACATTAGTACATTAGTAGACTCATACATTAGAAGACTTTCGATTATTTTAAAGGGAACCTCCCGGCTCCCACCTTCCAAAAAAAAGTTAATGAATTGGCACTTCAGTGCTGTAACATAGTTCAGAATGACCAAAATATTTATCCATCAAATTTCATTTAAACATATTGACCGGTCTTGGGATACAAGACATTTACTTTTGTTTATTTTTCGGAGCCATCGCTGTTCCTACGACGTCATTTGGAAAAGAATAATTTGGTATCAAAGAAGTGCGGCAGATGTTGCGCGCAAAGTAACATAAACCACCACTGCTTAGCGAAGGTGGTATAGCTAGAGCTAGGCTGACGTCAAAAGTTCAGAGGGGGCATTCAAATGCATTAGCCCCTCTGAATCTTAACCCTCGCATGTGTGCGGCGTTTGCCAGCTTCTAATGTGTAGGGGGGGGGGGGTCGGTTGGACCCCCCCCCCTTGCCGTTTGGCCCCTGATTGAGCTAGAGCTTCGCGGAAAAAACGAGCGTGTTGCCCGTGACGAGAGGAAGCCGATGATACCCAATTTTAAGGTCCTAGGTCATTGGTTGACCTTCCAGGTCAGGTCAATGACCCAAAGTCGGGAAAATCGGGACCTGTTAGGAAGTCGTAAAGTGTGGCTGCTAAGGGGTTTTTCGGGGTGCTGATCACGAATATCGTGTTAGTTTTGATCACAGATGATGTCTTTAAGCATTTAGACCAGGTCGGGTCAGGTCAGGTCAGGTCAACCAGTAGGCGTCGTGACGGGTATTCGTAGTACGTGTCAACCGCCTCTGAAAGCTTCGTAACATGTTACGAAGGCACCAAAACTACTTCGTAAATGTTCAAATGGTTGCTAAATTCGAATTCAGCTCCAAAAACTAGCCTAGAAACATGTAAAACTCGAAAAAGTGAACCGAGGTCACCCGAGGTCACCAAAGGTCAATGACCTGACCTGACCTTCAGGTGACCTTGACACCCACCCTAATGTATGGGAGCAATATCAAATCACATGTTTGAACGTTTGAAACCACAAAAAGCTTGCAAACGCGCGGCTAATGCAAGCCGACATACGCGAAATCGCGATTCCGGCCAAACATGGTCTCGGAAAAGAGGTCACAGGTCAAAGGTCATTTGGGTCAGGGTCATGAAATTTTCAGGGTAGGTGTAAAATTGATCAATGCGAGGGTACTGAAAGTTTCGTCGCGATCGGCCGCTTTTTACGCGAGTTATTCGCGAAAAACCATGGGGGGGTCCATCCGACCCCCCCCCCCCTACACATGCGAGGGTTAACCCGCGCCCCGTAGGAGGGTGGGGGGCGAAACGCCCCCGCCCCCTTTCCTTTTCCGTAGATATCTCCTAAACGACTGCAGATATCGCCACCAATCTCTCAGGACCTCTCCGGGCATCAAATTTACACAGTGTGACCAAAAGGACCTATCTAGAGCTGTTCCCTCCCCGCCCCCTTCCGTCTCGAGCCACCCCGCCCCCTTCCGACTTCTGCATAGAACGGAGGTCAAGCTGGGGGGGGGGAGAGGTTGGGTTGGGGCTGGTGGGAGGGGAGGGACGTGACCTCGCATGGACCAGGATGTTTGAGCCAGACATCCTGTCAGATGGTGAGGGAGGCATAAAATGTAAAATACATGGGCAAATATGGACGGCAAATTTGTAGCCGTGCGACTGCTTTCTCGGGGTTCTTAATCAATGCAAAAACTAACTAAACAGCAAAATTTATCCTATCGTGACTAGCAAATATGAAAAATCAACGAATTATGGAGCATGCAAATTATTATCAAGGGCCGGACGCAATAAGCACACTGCAATAAAAACAAGCAGCCAGCCCACTTACTCAGTGCTGGAATTTAGCGCTACAGAAAAAGAAAAATAAGCGGGAGCGCATGGCCAAGTACCTACCATATTTATAAATGATGTCTAAGCACGGCCAGGCGTGCAAATTATGACGTAAGCTTATCACATACGCCTCAGCACCGCTGAGCAAGCCACCAGCCTTATTAGGCAGTCAAATGCCATGGAAATAGGCATGGAACAAACGCAAAGTAAAAATACACACCTAAGAGTTATCAGTGTAACAACATTTTTCAATATATCAAACGATTAATGTAAGAAACTTTTGTGAACATATTCAAATAGATGCATCCAATGCTGCCACGCAAAGCGTGAAAGATGGGATACAACGGAAATGTTCAGGATTTGTGGCAGTCCACGACAGAACAGTTATGACACTAATATGACATCCCAACTCGGTATTACATAGTGATGTAAAAGATTAGGGTGTCGTTCGTTCCATGGAGCTGCTTGCTATTCAGGTAGCGTGCCTGAAATAAAAACCTGATCAAACCAGTCGTTCCATTCAGTAAATAAGTGATCATCAATAGTGAATGGATCAAAAATGCTGCTTCGTGTATAGCTTTTATCTCTAACCGTTTATTTCATGCAATTATGAAGGCATTTGTAAAGGGATTTGCACCAGTAAGCTTCTCAGGCAATATGCGATTCTGACAATTGAAAACGATATCGGGTAGCCTTCGCTGAACACAAGTTCCAATCCAAACCATACAGAGTCGGAAAACTCCAGGTAAACAGCATAAGTCACGTATAAATCTGCCGGAAAATCCCAGACAAACAACAGAAACCACGTGCGAAAGTTTGGCATGCTGCGGTAGCCAAATCCCGGTACACTTAACACACGTCTAACCAAAGCAGATCCCTAGCGCTAGCTTAACCAAACTACCCCCCCCCCCTCATCACGTGTTGATTCATTCCGTGCTACAGGACAAACGGAAGTATGACGTCATGCGTCACGAACCGGTCCACGGAGCGGATGTATGACGTCATTCCACAAACTGGTCTGAGGCATGACGTCACCCTCGCGGAAATAGGAGACCGACTGGTCTGTAGGAATGTAACAATAGAGGCGAAATAAACGCACGCTAGGGCTGTACCGAAAGTGATAACTGAGAACACAGCTATAGAGGTGGACAGAGCAGAGAAACTGAGAGGTGGGAAAGTCAGTACAGCCGAAAAGGCGACAGAAAATTTAGAAACCTTGCAGCGCTTTGCAGCACGCTATAGCAGCGCTATAGATCAATAGATCAAAAACCAAAGGTGTGAACTATGAAGCATACTCAAAGCAGTGAGCATCGAGCACATCCATAGCAAACATTTCATCTTTTTTCATCGGTTGACTCTTCGTCAAAAATACGTACTCGTTTTTAGCCGATCGCATTTGTTTTACTATGATGTGCTGATGGAAGCATTTTTCAGATATCACTGACTAAATCATCGCTGCAGTCTTCATTTATTGTTCCAATATCCACTTGACATCCGAAAAAGCCCCTTAACCAGCCTTGCATCTCTAGGAAGACAGCAAACAATCTCGCCATATGCTTAAGCCAGCGATGCTATATTCCGTGCCACCGTCAAACTTTCGCTGAAGGTCCCCCGCTGGGCCCTCGATGTGAAGCCGTCTCAAAGACCGATGGGAAGTGCTCTGAACAGAGCTCGGTAAAGGCGGTCCGCCCATTCCTCCCTACTCTTCCCGGCGAGCTCTCATACTCTGCCCAACAGAGCGTCTACTGAGCAAACCATGGGCTACTTTCTCCACATTGAAGGTGGGAAGAGAGGAAGGAGAGGAAGGTGAGTGAGAGAGAGAGAGAGAGAGAGAGAGAGAGAGAGAGAGAGAGAGAGAGAGAGAGAGGGAGAGAGAGAGCGCGAGTGAGTGAGAGAGCAGTGGGAGCAACGGAGATTAAATGGGAGTAAACAAAGATAAATACAACGAAAAGCCATTTACCTCAGAAGATAGCCTCACCTATCAAGCGTGTTACAAAAGCAGACGCATCATATGGTGATCGCATTAGTGTCATCTAGACAGGTTTCTGTGATATTTTTGAAGTCACATATTACATTCATCCGGATTATCCTCCCAAAACTATCAGGAGAGCCTGATTCATCGCCCAGTCATTTCATACCCCCCACCCCCCTCCACCGCCCTCCTCTCGGCAGCGCGAGTCATTTCCGATCTGTGGCGGCTGACAGCATCGCAGACACACGGTCACGTGCCTTTGACTGATATGTGACTGATGAGGCTGACTGCTTTATGCTGTGTGTGTGGGTGTTTGTGTACGAGTATTTGTGTCTGCATGCGCAGCAGCCGAGACACGCAATCAGCTCATTGGTGCTAACAGCTCAACAGCCTATGTCGTATGGCAGAGAGATGGCCATTTAAGACCTTTGAAGTTTTTGTCGTAGACTTTCTGCAGGTTCAAGACATTTCCTTACCAAACTTATAAATCGACTGTCTGTGCCTACACCTTGCATAATGCATATCAGCATTTCAGCATCGTCTTTGTATTATGATGCCTCGAAACATGACCAAGGCAACGGGTGCAACATTTTGAAACAATAGCCTGTCTCGCAATGGTTCTAAGGCCGTGGCCGTGCAAATAAGGTAGGCGGGTCGTGTGAATCATCGGATGCAGCCCCATGTCCCGAGGTCACCGAAAGGGCATGACGAGACCCTGGAGCTGCGTTCAGACTACAGAGTCTAGATATAGCTAAGGCGAGAGTGGCATTGGTCGAAGCGGTGCTAAATGAGGGTAAACAAAATTAAAATGGTTATTATGAATGTTGCGCACGTTTCAAATAGGGAGTTGAGCACCTAATTTAGTGCAGTGGAATCAAAGAGCCGTACGATCAGTTGAAGCCGTACGATCAGTTGTAGACCGTAGAATCTTTGAACCAACAATACGACACCGGTACCGCCTCCACCCCGACCCCTCCCTCCGGCCAGTTCCGCCGAGCGCTGGACGAGTGCCAGCGCTCAGCTGATTTAGCCAGCTGACTGCCGGTTCACCTCCTCCCCCCCCCCCTCCACCTGTCCAGACGGCGCGGTCTGCAGCCGCCGGGGTCGTGGGAGTTATCCAGGGGTCAAGGTCGAGAGGTCACCCGCGGGAGTGGAGAACCGGACGAGTGGTACAGAGTTTTGCAGACTATTATTCGTCGGGACAGTAGATAGAGCACGGATTATATGAAGCAAATGCGCTAAAGGTGAGGTGGTTTCGCAAACAAAGCCTAGAAATTGGTGAGCAACGTTTTTCTTTTAATATAAGTGAGGTCTAAAACATACACACAACTTGTACAAACAGATAAATCGATCAAGGCACGGGTCGGGTGAAGGGAAGGGAGCTGATGAGAGGGGAAGAAAGAGCGACGGGAGAGGAAGAGGGAGAGAAGGAGAGAGGGGGAGAGAAGAGGGAGAGAGGGGAGAGGAAGAGGGTAGAGGTTTGACAACTACCAGTGTTGCCACGCCCACGCCACGTGTTGGATCTGGCAACAGGTCGTTGCCAAGCGGTCAGTATATTCAGCACAACAGAACCTGAATCTTGACACATTAGAAATTACTGCCACAGGTCACACGCCCAAGCCAAATATGTAAGCAAAGCAGGCCAATTTTAAGGATTATCAAAACATCATCCAGCTAACAAAATGGAGCATACCTAGTCAACTGCGATCATGTAACACATTGAAACGTTATGAAATTTCACCTATTGAACAGTGAACACCATACCCACCAGAACGGACCAACAAATCCACGAATCTCATGGTTCACCTGCACTGCCTGCTTATCAGTTCCCGTGGCATGACCCAGACAGCTTCAGACAGTGCCCGATATCACAGAAAAATCTACACCATATCCTGGCGGAGATTTAGACCAGACGTTAACGGAACAGTAGCTGTAGATAACATACATGGTATTTGCTCACGGGAGAAGATAGCGACTTTGTGAGCTGTTTTCTGCACTAGACCATGGATTCATGATAACATTATACGACTTCATGATGGAAGGTTATGTTACAGGTGACTGTTGGATTCTACTTTGATTGTTTCATTGTGTCGATGATCATGCAGTCAGCCATCTTTAGCATGTGACGATTTATTTCTAATCATTTTTTATTGTGTTTTTATACGCGCTGTTCTGTTGTCGTACTAGCATACACCTAAACTAAGAAAAGGCGAAACAAAAATATTTATATTTTTTTATAAATTTAGTCCGAAACTTTTGATGGGAAGGATTCACAAGGACAGAGCCACCGCTAAGCGAAGCTTTACACCAGGGCTGCGGAGTCGGAGTCGGAGTCGGAGTCGGTCGGAGTCGACAGTTGTGACCGGAGTCGGAGTCGGAGTCGGAGTCGATTTTAGAAACCCGAGACGGAGTCGGAGTCGGAATCACCGAAAATCTGTCGACTCCGCAGCCCTGCTAGGTCTGCGGAGTCGGAGTCGGGAGTTGGAGTCGGTCGGAGTCGACAATTCTGCCCGGAGTCGGAGTCGGAGCCGGAGCTGGTTTTTGAAAGCCGGAGTCGGAGTCGGAGTCGGAGTCGCCGAAAATTCATCGACTCCGCAGCCCTGCTTTACACATAGTCTTGGAATATGTTACCATGGCCCATGTGTTGGGCCTCAGGGACAATAGCACGCATAGCGACTCAAATGTCCACTCCGAATAATTGCAGGAAAATTGTGCGAATAGCTGGAGCGGTTGTAAAAGTCTCCTTGACCGTACATTTCCTTCACAAGTGGTGACAATGTGTGAAGTGACCGGATTAACCGATTAAGGTAACGGTGATACATCAATTCAAGAAGTGATTGCATTGATTGCATAGCGAAGATAAGATATTGCCATGGACAAGTGCCTTCAGCGATGCAAGCAAGTGCATCAACATAGAAAGTAAGCGAGCAGGATCGATTGACATTTCAGTGGTGGTATTACAGAAAATAATTCACGTGCATTCAGAAAATAAAATACATGTCATCCGGATAAACAGATATCCGGATACCGGGAGAAAAATGTCCGGCACGGAAAAGCATGTTATCCGAGCATAAATCCGAGCCGAGCCGACTAAAAAACGTCACTCATGAACCCTCTATGAATTAAGAGGCATTCGATCCAGCAAGTTAAGTGCATGGGATGCAACTGTTTCACAACGAAGACCAATAAGAAGGTTAGGCATGCGACTGCGAGTCAGTCGACACCCTCCAGAACTGAGCTGCCTTCCACGGAGCTACTCCGGATATGTGAACAGGAAGCAAATATTTGACGCAAAAGCAAAATGTTTGGAATCGGGTGTGGATTCGGAAAGCGCGGGCGGCATGCAAGTCTTGTTCAACTTCATTGTTGGAGCTGTGAGGCGGAGAAAATGCACCCGCCGATTCCGATTATGGATAGGAAATACGAAAATGAGAATATTGGTGCTTGAAAATACGGCTGTTGGAATGGGTGTTCGCAGAAAACTACACTGTAGTCCAGTTAGCCAAGCAAGCCCAGATTACTGGTATACTCATGCCATATCATGGTGTTTGCGTTCGGATAGATAACTGAATTCCTCATTTATCCCACTATCAGTTTTCTGGGCAGGCTTCAAAGCATGCCAGAGCTTCAGAATTTTCACCGTCAAAGTCGTTAATCTTCGCGGTACAGATGCTCTAAAAAACGCTTATGCGGAAGATTCGCAATCGGTTCCATGTACGGCAATTGGTATCAAAACGAAATGAAATGAAAAATATTTGTTATCACTGTGAATCAAGTATCAAGGACACCAGTGCATAATGCGAAATAGCAACTGCCTTTGGAACTAAGATCAAAACGCCCTAATACAGTTTCTGGGCATCGAGTGTGTCCGAGTCGACACAGTAAGATCCTCAAAGGAAGGACTTGCGACAAAGAAAAACAGAATCTCAGTGCCTGCAATAGGGCGATCGTCTGCCCACATTAGATAGACTAACACCCTTCCCGGCAGTGCCCACACTGCAGTGTGTGCAGCCCCGCAGGTTTTTAACACAAAGCTCACAGGCCCGGTCTAAGGAGACCGTTAGACATACAATGTCAGAGGCGTGCCACGGTTGGGCCCAGACAGCACCGCCGGGCGCCGCCCCCACGGCCCACTTGGGAATGTGCGCGAAGGCGGCGGCGAGGGCGGCGGCGGCGGCGGCGGCGGGGGCGGGGCGGGCGGGGCGGCGGCGGCGGCGGCGGCGGCCGGACAGGTCTCTGACTGTGCTGGCGTGGCAGGTATCATGGGTGTCGAGGGCAAATCCAGGCTACAGAATGGCAAGACCTCACCCAATGAATTATGAACTATGTAGACTGTAGAGTACGAATATAGTGCAAGTGTATCCGTCTCACCACCGTCACATGGCGGTAAAAACTAAAAACGGACGGTGGACAGTGGACGGTGGACGGTGGGACGGTGGGACGGTGGACGGTGGACGGTGGACGGTGGACGATGCAGACGACGCCCGCCCGACGGGCTGCGGGCGGTGACAGAAGGGGCACAGGGCGGAAATGTTATCCAGTCACCCCCCTGCCTTTCCCGTCCAGCCTCAGAACCATGACATCACTGGTGTATGACGTCACCCCCGCGGTGATGACGTCAGATCAGCTGATCACCAGCTGATCGTTCAGAGGTTACCAAACCGGAATGGGCCGTAAAACCATTCGGGATATCTCAAATCCGGGTGGAACACAATCCATGTGATCTCGAGCATTGCGATATGTGAGGAACACAGCTTATCAACCACAACAGTTACATACCTTCGATCCCCTGGTTACTGGTAATAGGAAATAACAAAACAAATATTACGGCAAAACTGACAATCTATCGGTCAGCATCTTCAAAATAAGCTCGCGCGCAAGTTCGATATTCAAGGGAGGCATAGGACATAGGCCATTGGGCGCATGATTTCGAAGACGCATGGCCCACAGCTAAATGTCTTACTAAAATAAATAGGGACTGATAAATGGAGGACGTTTCGCTAATCGCTTCAGGCAAGCATGCCAATTAATCGAATGTCCTTCCCAATGTCCTTTGTAAGACCTGACGCCTCGAGAGAAAGTTCACACACTTTGTTTATTGCCTGAAAACGCGCATAGAGTACAGGTGCCAACTGCCAGAAGAGAAAGTGTCGTAAAATTCCCAGCCGAGATCGTAAACAAGATCTACCAGGGAGAGTCCGAACATTTAAAGCGGTAGCCAAGGCTATGCGGTAGCATGTGATGTGTAGTGTAGGATTGTAAGATTTCCTTGCACATGCAGATACGATTTGACAGACTGACCAATGCTTCACTTTCAACACACAGCATGTACTCATTCAAAACGAAAATCAACCACATTCGAAGAAACCGTACTGGCGGAGCTCTCTGGTTAACATTTCTACCAGCTTCTGCAAGTCTTCAATGATGCGAAGCCCATGCTCCACCGCTCCACCGCTCGCTCCCCAGCACAAAATGTTCCCGTGACCTTGACCTGAAGAGGCATGAATGCGCCCTGGGCGGACAAGTGAAAGACCGCTATTTGAAAGGTTCGCAGAGTTGGGTCCGGGATAGATTCATTTCCCAATAAATCAGCCATATGTGTTCCGTTCCCCTTGTGACTTGGAACAAGTACCTACTCTGGCTTGGAACAGCGTTGGCATGAGAGTTCCGGTTAGCACCTGGTCCCAAAATACACATCTTTATCCAAAACTCAGTTGGACTTTTGGAATCAAAATATGGAGGCATCAATAATTTGATTCTGGTGGGAGGAGCCATGACCAAATATGGGCATGGAATCAATTTTTTGATTCATTTGGGTACACTTTTGGCTTCAAATGTATCGTTACGGTTGAAAAAAGGCCCATGACGGTGAGATTTTTCTTTAAAAAGGTAGAAAAATGTGGTAGCTTTCCAAAAAGTGCTACCTCAAAACTAAGAAATTGTCCCTTTGGCCTTGTGAATGGGAAAAAGACAGAGCCACTGTCCATCACGTAAAAGCTGTTTTGAGGAAATCACACTGTATGTTATTTTTGTATCATGAATCGCATACTAAACAATCAGTATTTGTGTAAAATGGCAAAATGAAATTTTCAAACCCCTTATTGTCATTGTTGTAGTGCTTTTATATTTATTATATGGTTTTTACCTGTTGCTTCAGTTTTTGTATTCTTGACATTTAAAAATTGTGAATTGTTACCAAATGTAGTGAAGGTTATCTACAACATTGCTATAGGTATCTGTTGTGGTGCTGAGGATACCACTAAATGAGAATAGTAGCAAGATAAATGATGTATTCCTGCAAGTCATTGTTGCCTATCTCTTTACATTACCTGTGAATCAAAATAATGATTAGCCAGCTGATGGGGAATCAATATTATGATTATCTGTTTAAAGTGAATCAATTCCTTGATTGCCTTTCACTACCTATAGAATTCAAATTGTTATGATAGGAGCAATATTATTTTGCTTAGGAGATAGTTCCAGCATTTCTGTTCAAGATCAGGCATGCTCCTTCTTGAAACACTCTCTTATTTTTATGTGATTGGTAAGTTAGAAATGGTCTGCATTTATGCCCAAATATGGTCATAAGGAATCAATCTTTTGATGCCTCCATATTTTGATTCCAAAGGTCTAGTTTGCCCAACTGAACTAGCGCCGATAGTCCGAGCGAATATCGACCGTAAGGGCTATTCGCTCGCCTACGCACATTGGAAAGTCAACCTTAGCAGCTGTGTCGATATGACCTTCGCCGCCCACTCGTGGGGAAAATTGACAGCGAAGGAAACAAAAGCCATTTGGCGCTATAAAAATGAGAAGCAGAGCAAGATACGTCTTTCTAAGCGTGAGAGGCAGGTAGCACAATCGACAAAAACCTCCACATCCACGGTTTATTCCCCAAGTCGCGTTTCTCCTTGCCTTTTCAGTTTGTTTGGCTTGCCTTGGCAGCGGGCGAAGGCGAAGGCCAGGGTGCGAATTGGCATGCACCCAGCCGTAGTTCACCACGCCCAAGCAGCTACATATGAATCCTGCTGGATGATAAACAAAATACGGACTTACCTATTGTGAATCCAAATCCTTTGGGCTCCAGCTCGCAAGAACACGGATGTACACAAAATTCACGCACACCGGACACCGCGCACCGCGCCCCGTTTCCTTCTGCTGGCCGCCGTCGCGCGGGTTCACACCGGCCGGCGAATGACTTGGCGAGCTCTTAATTTGGCGACTAGAACAACAATGTATTTGAGGCAAATATTGGGCTAAACTTTCACCTTAGCATCTCAACATAGCAATTTCATGTCGCTGCAGTGTTCAGTGGAAAGTTTGTTCAATTTGACTGCCTTATAAATCAAAGCGTCCCTATGACGAGCTGGGGCGGCGAGGGTTTTAAACCCCGCCAATATTGCGGGTGGCGCGAATAGCGGTGGGCGCGCCAAGTGAGCTCCGGGCGACCACGAATGGCTTGTCACGATCTGAGGTCACGATCTATCCTTGGCCGGTGGCCCATCTTTCCATCACTTCACGGACCGATTGTACCTCTACGGAAGGCATGAGCATTGTTATGGATGCTGATTAAATCAAGAAAGCCCGGTCTTTTTGGGGAGGGGGTGGGGCTGGACCTTCCGGTCTAAATGACCGGTCGCAATATTGCGACAGGTTCCAGGTTGTTAGATGATATAATATTGAGCCGCATAAAACATGGGCTAATTCGATCGTCTTGCTAATTCGAACGGTCTCCGCCTCAAAGGCGGAGACCGTTCCGTAAGGACGGAAGTGCCACCGGGGCCGGCCGGGGGACAGGCCACCCAGTCACTGATCGGTCACCCCGAGAGGACGGTTCCGGTGGAGCTGCCCCTCCCATCACCCCCCCCCCCCCCCGTAATCTGGCTGGGTGAGCGTTCAATATAAGATCGATTCATATATTTGAAAGTCAATTATGACAGTGGATGGATATTCCGATATCTTGTCAACTTGTGTGTGCTTAGACGTGTAACAAGTTTTTTTTTAATTTATTTAACCCACAACACAAATCACAAACACATCGGACACAGCTGACGTCAAGTCATCAACTTCTCCACATCCACCACACCCGTCGTGTCGCCACAGGATGCGCCTCACCCTCTCAACCCCACACACAAAGAACGGCCAATCTCGCACGAGCCAACGCAGCTAAAGATTGTAAAAAAAAAAAAAAACACACAAAAAGGCACAACATCGCCATCGCAGCCGCAGCAGCGGACGGACCAAGCACCGGCAGCAGCAGCAGCAGCAGCAGCAGCAGCAGCAGCAGCAGCAGCAGCAGCAGCAGCGGCGGCAGCAGCAGCAGCAGCAGCAGCGGCGGCAGCAGCAGCAGAGGCAGCAGCCGCGGTAGCAGCGGAGGGCGAAGAAAAAGAGGGACAAGGTGGGACGAGGATGAGGGGCTAATGTTCGGCCCGTTTGAACGGTGTGTGTGTGTGTGTGTGTTTTGCGTATATGTATCTGTGTCCCTTATATGTATATGTGTGTCTGTACCGAGCATGAATGTAAGGAGTCGTTAATTTATATCGAGATAAGGTGACCACTATCAAGTGTTGGTAGTATTCTGAGCCTTTCCCACTTTTCTCCAAATTCAGTCAACTTATTACGTCTTCCCGCAAGAAGACGTTCTTTCTCGAACTTTAATTTCAATTAATTAAAAAAGTGTTGCACTGAGGGTTTTGTATCTTGCTTTTTTGCCGAGTAAATGGCCACTTTCGCTAAAACATAAACAATAACTTCAGTGCTTTCGCAGTCATTGAGATTTGGAAAGAACCATTGCTTCTTGTTGAATTTATAATCAATTCCAAAACGTGTTCTAAGAACATTGCAAATTTCACTTATATACTCCTTAACTAAAGCGCAATCCCAGAATAGATGATATAATGTTTCCGGTTCGCGACAGCAGAATGAACATTTATCGTTCTCATATTTACCTATTTTGTACAGAAAACTATTTGATGCTATAATCCTATGAACTAACCGAAAATGAAAAATTTGTAAGTAGGTATTCCTAGTAGCACTGCGGACATCTGCTACAGTGCCTTTTTGAAAGTGATCTATATCTCTCAACCATTTTCCTTCAGCATTGCTTTGTGTTTTGTGATGCGTTTTTCCTAGGTGCTGAACATATTCCAAATACGCTATACGGGATAATTTATTTTTTTGCGAGGATTATTTTTAATGGGTAAGGTATAATTGGGTATGTTAGTTGAAATTTGTAGTTAGTTGTTAATCGTGTAATCGTTATCGTGTTATCGTGTTATCGTGTTAATCGTGTTAATTGTTAATTGAAACGTGTAACAAGTTAATCGAGGTAATGAAATTGGACGCTTTTCATCGAAACTTTCCCGTTTAACATCTATTTCTATTCATATTTCGACCTCACCGCGCCTCTTCGACCGCCGCCATGAGTCAGGTGGAAATGCCGGAGGCCCGTTTTGTCAGGGGACGACCCGATATGGCGATTATCCGCGGGCAGCAGTTACCTATAACGATCGAAAGTTTGGCAACCGGCTAGGACCGAACCCGTGTCCTTTCGGTAACAGTGTACGAGTACTTCTCGTGATAAGATCTACAATCAATCTCCAAAACTAGTGCGGTGACGAATGGTCCTGGCCCTCGGTTCTAGGTATTCAAAGAAACAAAACCTGATGTGCTGTCGCCCGTTTCTTCGACAATGCAGGTCGTCAATAAGTTCCCTCCGTGGTTCCGGCTTCTCCTGATTTGTAAAGAAATAAGTTATCTCAGCACGTCCGTCCGATTTATTAAAACAACATTATGCTTCGCGCAATGCGTTTATATGCTAAAACATTTCGCATGCATTTTTCTCTCTCAAATCTCAGAGCATACAGCAGTCACTGTCGCGTTTCGTTGGAAGCCCTCATAAAAATGCAAACAAAACAAATCAAAATACATCTGTTGCGTCATATCTTTACCATCATAGCCTTTACCATTGAGAGTAGATAAAGTGTTCGTCTTTTTTCATATTCGCCAATTCCAAGTGAATTAGGTGAGTGATTCGTTAGGTCCAATTCGTCCAAATTCGTTAGGTGTATTTAAATATCTCCTTAAAAGGACCAGAAGAAATAAGTACAAACGTCCCACAGCCTAACAAGGTGTTTCGTCACATTTCATATAACAGGCTACGATTGAAAAAAAAAACAAGTCAAGTTCGCATAAAAGAATACATTTCAATAGTTTGAGCACATTCAAAAACTTGACGCCATTATGCCATAAAAACCCCGCGCCAAATCTCTCAGAGACTCATGACTCAATGACCTGCACGGTCGTGCGACCTGACCCAGGTCACACCACGACCTCTACGTCGGTGAGGAAGGCGGCCGTGCGGTGGACAAACTCCAGATAGGCGCTGACTCGGGTGTAGACTCCCGGGTGTCCGGCCGCACCGCACTCCCAGCCGAACGACACGATACCGGCGGCGAACCACCGACCTGAGGGGGGAGGGGGGAGCAGAGGGTCAGGGCGGGGCGGGGCAGGTGGGGGGGGGGGCAGGTCAGGTCGGGACAGGGCAGGGGAAGGCGAGGGAGCCAGAGACCTGTCAGACGGGACAGAGGGTCAGGTCAGGCCAGGGTAGGTCGGGGCAGGATAGGTCAGGTCAGGGTAGGGGCAGGACAGGGATAGGGCAGGACAAGAGGTGATTGGTCCACGGTTCAGGAGCGGAGCGTTGATTGGTAGTCACTGTGAGGGATGGTATATCTCTTATCAGTTCAGCGCCCTCATGATTGTTCCAAGAGTTTTTCCTCTCATTCTCATTCTCTTTCTCTCACCCTCCCTTTCTCTATCCCTCTGCCTGGTCGCTCTCCTCTCCCTCTTTCCCACCCTGCATACCCACCCCTCCTCTCTCCTCTCTCTCTCTCCCGCTCTCTCCCTTTTTCTCTCTCTCACTCTCTCTCTCCCTCTCTCTCCAGTCTCCCCTCTCTCCCTCTCTCTCTTTCTCTCTCCCCTCTCTCTTACCGAAGCTATCCCGGCAGCTGAGCGGTCCACCGCTGTCTCCTGAGCAGGTGTCCACTCCTCCTCCCTCTTTCCCGGCGCAGATCATCAGACGCTCGTCAAATCTGACAACGATAGTGACCATTCGTCAATTAGCATAGCCATAGCCGCAGTTGAAGAAGAGTCATCGTTTACGCTTCTCACGTCAAATGATTGAGTTGTATTTTTTCGTTCAGGCTACACGGAGTTCCAAAAAAGTTATTCGACAGACCCAGGCCCAACTAGAGCTCTATCGTAACGTAGCTTACAGCTATAACGTAACGTAGCTATAAGGTGGCATAACTACAACGTTGCGTAACAGTTGTAACGTAACTATAACGTAACATAACGCAACTATAAGCTAATGAAACTACAATAACTATAACAAACGTAGCTGACCAATGACCATAGTACCTAACTATAACGCCACGTAACCACACTAGTGATTACATAACATAACGTAATCATCGTAGCTATATAACGTAGCGTAACAATGAGGTAACTAAGACCTGGCCCACCTGTTTCCATAGGCCCTGCGGCAGATGGCAGGGTCCAGAATCTCGATCAAAGCGCCTCTGAGGAAGCGAGACGCGTAGTCGGCAGACTTGGGATGGTTGGCGTCCACAAGACCTGCCGGCAAACGGAACGACAAGGGATGTAGGCTACAGCGTCGTTCAAAAGTAGAACAGTCGGCTGAGCATGGCGCGGTGGGCTTGGAACATTCAACGCATGATTTCGGCTTTTTGAGGCCTGCCCTGCAAGCTGGTTAAGTGTTGACAGTTGACAGATAACAAGCAGATGACAAGTTATAAAATAAGATACATCGATAAGCATTAATACATATTTTTCAACAAACGTAACTGACAGGCGAAGTGGTAACGACAGCAATCCAATGAATGGGTGGACGAAACAAATGATGAAATATCCTTTTTAACCGAACACCGGCTGATTTACTTTATCGATTCGTAAACAACAAAGGTAACAAACCATATTCAATACACCATGGGTACTGGGTAACAAAGGTCCAAACAACAAACAGCACAACAAACAACACAACAAAGCACACAAAACAAAGCAAACAAAGCAATACGTTTAGTACATCAATCCGAGCAGCTCACCCCAGCCGGAGATCTGGCACTGCTGTCCTATCACCAGCGTGGTGTTCTGGGCGGGCAGGCAGAGAGGTTGAATGTAGTCACTAAACCTCAGACCGTGGGGCTCCCCGCGGCGGAACTTGAGACGCATCATGGCGATGTCGTTCCGCTGCCCCTGCTGGAGGTCTGCCGGGAGGAGGGGAATGTGGTGTTAGATAGGGGGGGGGAAGTGGTACACGAGGTAATCCTGCAAAGGACACCATCACTTAGCAAAGCTTGCAGAATAGAATGTATGGTAGAAAGCAAGGTACAAGGCTGGTACGACCGTACGAGGCTACAGCCATTCCGTGACATTTATTCAAGTTTCTTTTTCATTGAAAATTTTTAGTCACGAGTGCGAATGTAAAGTCTAGTTAATAAATATTCATACTATTGAAACCAATACATGAATACAGCCTATGAAACTCCGACATCGATCCTCTTTACTGGGTGATATGCTCAGTACCTGCGCAATGCCATGGACTCTCTGAGGAGGCTACTAATCTCTAAACGACGCGGAACTATTTTTAGAGCGATAAATCGCTCTCGCATCGGTTGGGATTCGAACACACGTCCACCGCTCCCCGTCACTGACCTGGGCGGTGACCGGGGTTCCGGTACACGCTCTCCACCGCCAGTACACGCTCATCGGGATCGTCCGGGTTCTGCAGGTCATTCTGAGCCACTCGTACCTGCCGACAAGTTATGATTTTTGTGGTGATCTTTTGGTTGTTGTTAAACAAAATGTACTGGAAAATGTACAGGCAACGGCGGGCTACTATAAGAAAACAAACATGAGTGATACTCGATAGACGCAACATTTACGGCATAATTGCCCGTGGGTTCTTTTTCGTAGGAAAAAATGGCCTGTAGTGCCGAAATTAAAAATGCCTGTATTAATAAATGCCTGTATTAAAATCCTTTCTATTTTACGATGCTAGAATTATTAATAACGCTTATTCAGAATTCAAGTTAACTAAAGAGGCGAGAGCAATTAGCAATATAAGCGGATGAAAAGGGTCAGACAAGGATCATCTGCAAGACCCATCAAGTGCGTGCCATACATCCGACATGGTATTTATTTCACCAAACACTCCCCAAGCCAAGCCTTAGGACTTGAACAACCCTGAGCTCGTCCCAACAGCCCGTGGCCCAAGTCTCCCCCTATCCGCATTCCGCAATACCTGGTAGTTGTTCTCGTGCTTTGTGTGGCAGTGCGCCGCCGTGAGAATCAGGTCGTCCGAGATCACTATACCGCCACAGCTGTGCTCGTAGCCGGAACCGCGCTCGTTGGATATCTCTATCTGCGCCTGAGAGAAGAAGGAAAACAATGTACGATGGCTGAAATATTCCATTTTAACATCGGTTATCAGGATTCGGAAAGCATATCAAACAAGTATTGTAAACACCAACTGAGACCATCTTATTTGAATATTTGACAAAGTAATAAGGTAGATATGCTATGTGAGCTTCATTCAAGGTAGTTTCATTATCGATGGAAATTGGCCGTTGGGTAAGATCCCTTACACAAAACGCAGTTCAATCGCCGCTCCACATATCTGCCACGGATAGACTTACCTGCCAGGGATAGGTGCCAGTAGCGACCGGAGTGCCCCCTACAACTCTAGTTCTCTCCCGGTTTCCAGAGGGCTCTAGTAGTCGCTCAAAGTCGCTAAGACCGAACGTGGGCCTCACACCACATTGTGTCGGAAAGTTGAAATGGTATGACAGGTCGGGTACGGGGGTGGGCGCGTCGGGAGGCGCGGGGGTGGTGACCTCCACAGGGGGTTCGGGGTGGGAGGGGGGCTGGGTGACCGGGGTGGGGGTGGTGGGTGGAGGGGGAGGCAGGGGCTCTAGGTGATCGGTGAGGACATTTTCCGGCGCCAGCGGATCTGAAAACACAGAACGAACGAGCGGTGCCAGTGGAAGGCTGCAGTAGGCGAACAAATGGGTGTGTAGGGCGTAGGCGCTGAACAACTGCGAAAGCCAACTAGCGAAATCTCATAGCTCCCACTCCCAGCCTCCCAGGCAAGATCGTGGATAAAACCACTGAGATAAAAATGTGTGCACACTTCGTTTCGTCGACAACCTGTCCCTGAATAACGATCATTATTTACATCTACATTTATCAACCGTTCAGCCTAATCCACCACAAAGTCCCGCTTCAGCTCAGACAAAGTCGGGTAAACGAACCCTTCAAACCCCACTCGGCCTTGCCCTACTCTCTCCCTAAATCCACCTTCAATCTCCGTGAAATCCACCCTCAAATCCCCCTCAATCCCACCAGTATTCCGCCGAACTGCACCCCTATCAACTCACCGCTGATGAGCCGAATCTGTTCCGGGCGAACATCAATGTTATGAGAAGTGGCGCCCTGGAACAGGAAGGTGATGATGGTCGCTCCCAGGTTCTTCAGAGATATCTCGAAAAAGTCCGAATGAGGCTGGACAACAGGCACTGTGGGGAAGATGTGAAACAGGGAAGATATTACTTGGAAGATGTTATTCAGATCAAGCTCACAGTCAGGGTCGGGTTAGGTCAGTGCAAAGACATGGTTAGTCCAGTTAAGTCCAGGTCAAATAGGGGTCAGGTCAGCCGTCGCAACAGTGTTCAGGCAGTGTCTGTCTGGGTCAGGTAAAAGTCAGGTCAAAATCAGATCAAAGTCAAGTCAAGATCAGGTCAACTTTCAGGGACATCATCATCATCAATCATCATCATCATCATCATCATCATCATCATCATCATCATCATCATCATCATCATCATCATCATCATCATCATCATCATCATCATCATCATCATCAATCATCATCATCATCATCATCATCATCATAGTCATCACACACCTGCCACGTAGTCAGATTTAGCCTTGAGAAAGCGGCACTCATTTGTTGCATTATTGTGGCTCCAGGCTTTACACTGGGCATGAATGCAATGCACGGCGCAGTCCTGCAATGGAAACAATACAGGGGTGAATATAGTAGTTCAATCGAAAGCTTCACAAACTAAAGAATGAATAAGGCAAGCATGTATAGTAACAGTAGCGAATAAGCAGATCTAACTTTAAATCGTCCCGTCTTACGATCGCTATAGCAACGTCAATCATATTACCGAATCATTTTACAGTAAACGGCAGCTCTGTCTTTCTCCGCCACCTCCAGTAACTATACTCACCCTCATACTAATGTCAGTGACCAGCCTGGTGGCCACGTTGAGCGCCTTTCCAGAAATATGCCGGAACGATGTGATCACGTGACTGCCAACGAGAAAACCAGCAGTCGAGTTAAATGGCGTAAAAGAAACACACGTGACCTCATGGATATTTTGCACATATGCCTGCTTGGAACAGCACAGTGAGGCGTGAGCTTCTATTCAAAACTTATCAAAAAATGCCGATAAAAACGAAGATTCGTAACTATAAATTGTGAACGAGACACGACAAAATAAAGCAGTTACAATATGAAATATCGTTCCATTTACGCAAGTGCATTACTCATTAGGCATCGTGATAAATTTCATCAGAAATAAATTATCGGGAATATACATGAACAGCGTAAATGTGAGGTGCAAACGGATTACAAATTAAAGGGACCCTCCCACCTTAACATTAGATTTGAGTTGAGATAGCCAAAATGGGGTCCCTGGCTCACAATTACCGGTTTCGGCACTCACAACATCGAGAAATGCCCTAAATCGGAAATATTGAATTTCAAAATTGCAGCATTTTGATTCAGAGGGGCTAATGCATAGGAATACCCCTCTGAATGTGTGACGTCATCGCAGATATCTAACGATTTTTAAATGTTTGACTAAAACGTTTTGTAGCACGCGGTGGTATATGCTGCTTTGCGCGCAACAAATGCCGCACTTTCAAATAAAGTCGCTAGGAACAGGGGAGATCCCAAAAAGTAAACAAAAGTAAAAGTCTAATATCTTGAAAACCGGTGAATATTTTTCGATGAAATTTGGTAGATATTCGTTTTTGCTCTTTCTGAACCGAGCGACATCACTTTCATGCCAATTCATTAACTTTTTTGAAGGTGGGAGGGTCCCTTTAACACGCCGAGCCAGTGTTCCATTTTTCAGACTTTTTGGTGGCAAGTCACACCTAATGGGGAAAATACTTTCATCCCTAAAATATGAATGACCGACCTTACTTCATCTCTGAAAAATGTTTCGTGTATTCCCAACAGCCAGTTTACATATCACTTGAGTTGATGCACCCTCATCCTTTTGTTTCACACCATGTCAAGATCCTAACATGAAATCCTGGTTTATCAGTTGGCATAAAAATTGGCATCACACCATTTTGCAATACTCCAGTTATTTACTTCCCTTTTTCTCATCCAAGGATTTTTGTTTCTTCATCGGCACACCCAACCAAAATCCAATTTTAGAACACTGCGCGCGCCGAACGCAATAGAAAATTCATGTGTAATAATTTACTTGATCAAGTATCTTTAGTGAATTATTATCCTAGCATATTTACTTTTTATCTTACATACAGCACGCTTTCAACATTAAGCTCACCCATCGCCATCCTTGATGCCTCGCTTAGTTCGTAACAGCAGCTGACCTTCCCTCGTGTTGATCCCGGTCGTAAACCTGGCCCATCGCTCTTCGGGAGACCGCACAGTTCTCTGAGGAAAAAGGCAGTTCGTGAAGGTGCGAAGGTCTTCTGATGGGAATAATGATGCAAAAAAGTGGTTGACTCACGTGGGGAGTGGCAATATTGAAGGATGGTTAGACTTTACGTGACAGGATACGTTTAAGCCAAAATAAATGCCCATTTATTTTGAACGTAAGATTTATTCACGTTTTACTTGGTACCTGCACAAGTACTTTAACGGGTCGCTGTATCTAAAAAAAACTACAAACAAGTCACAAACAAAACAAATTTAGAGAGGAATCTTGAACGAAAAGTGACCAGAACATTCATTTATTCTTAGATTACTCGAGTTATTTACCGAAGCCTTGCGAACATAAAGGAGGTCACCAAATATAAATATAGTTAGGTCCGATTAACCCTCAGTCCGACCGTTACGTTACCGCGACTGTGCCGTCACTATACAGCATAAAGTAGACGCCATGAAATACAACCCCTTACCACGACCCCAGACACATTCATAACGGTTTCGGCGACGGTCAAAGACTTGCTTACCAACCTGATATGCATGCGAGGTCAGATCTTGTCGCTGCTGCTTAGCGTATGCCGGTGCATCTATAATTAGAAACAAGTGGTAAAAACAGACACAGTTGTTCCGGGGTACGTCTCATGCTCTGTGTCTGTTGTATGTGTGACTGTGTTATGTGCGTATGTGGGGGGAGGGGGAGGGGATCGAGGGATTTCCCACACCAGTACCTAACTTGAGCTTCTGTTTGGATCGTGGAGCAGAGAGCTGTCGAATGATTTGCTCGCATGTCTAGTCCATAACACGTATATCCCGTGACTATGGGTATTTATGAGTCATTGTTTATTTCGATATCAGACGAGTTACAATGAGTGACTCAGCGAAGATTATGAGCACTGTGAAGGTATCGATGCGGGTCAGGAATTATCGGTGTAAGCCGCTAGTCTTTGATGTGCGATTAAATCGGCATATTGAGTACAATGTGAATTGCGTATCGTGTATTTTGTATAAGGTCATGCATGGCTATTGTTTGTTATGCGCATGTGGCGCTTGGCTTGCACATATACTTTCATACTATGTACCCTACGTAGGTGAGTACAATTATGTCGTCTTGAAACGGTCATCATTCGCATAAAATACCTTGCAGGCATTACTTATCCATCCATAATCTCGGGAAGTCAGCAGTCAGTAAATCACGGCGTTTGCTTTCTATTTTCGTACACCGATTAATCCTTAACCCTCGCCGGCACAGGGGGGGGGGGGGGTTGATGCAACCCCCCTAAGGTTTTTCGCGAATAACTCGCGTAAAAAGCGGCCGATCGCGACGAAACTTTCAGTACCTTCGCATTGATCAATTTTACACCTACCCTGAAAATTTCATGACCCTGACCCCAATGTCCTTTGACCTGTGACCTCTTTTCTGTGACCATGTTTGGCCGAAATCGCGGTTCGGCGCATGTCGGCTCGCATTAGCCGCGCGTTTGCAAGCTTTTCGTGGTTTCAAACGTTCAAACATGTGATTTGATGTTGCTCCCATGCATTAGGGTGGGGGTCAAGGTCACCTGAGGGTCAGGTCAGGTCATTGACCTTTGGTGACCTTGGGTGACCTCGGTTCACTTTTTCGAGTTTTACATGTTTCTAGGCTAGTTTTTGGAGCTGAATTCGAATTTAGCAACCATTGAACATTTACGAAGAAGTTTTGGTGCCTTTGTAACATGTTACGAAGCTGTCCGAGGCGGTTAACACGTATTACGAATACCCGTCACAACCCCTACCGGTTGACCTGACCTGACCTGACCCGACCTGGTCTAAATGCTTAAAGACATCATCTCTGATCAAAACTAACACGATATTCGTGATCAACACCCCGGAAAACCACATAGCAGCCACACTTTACGACTTTCTAACAGGTCCCGATTTTCCCGGTTTTCGGGTCATTGACCTGACCTGGAAGGTCACCCGATGACCTAGGACCTTAAAATTGGGTATCATCGGCTTCGTCTCGTGACGGGCAACACGCTCGTTTTTTCCGCGAAGCTCTAGCTCGATCAGGGGCCAAACGCGAGGGGGGGGGTCGTACCAACCCCCCCCCCTTGTGCCGTCGAAGGACTCAAAATGGCCTGTGCCGGCGAGGGTTAAACCATTTTCAATTATTAGTTTCGATGTAAAACAAGTGATCCGCGGCTTTACAGTCGTAGACCGTAGTCCAAGTCGGCAATGTATACGTCACCGCACGCAGCGTCAGGCATTGACCTTAAACTTAAAATGTTTTAATGTGAAGCTATGGATGAGTGCATATTGCATGATCATGTGGGCTATACTGATTAGTGATTACTACGTTATGTGCAATGCATGCACTGAACACATCAACAAAGCCAACGTCAACACTCAACACACCATGCAACTGCGCCGTAATTCCACAACACGGAACTCACAAACAAACCGTCCCAGCAACCCAACAAAGCCCCTGACCTCCCCATACTCTCACCTTGTGACGCCCATACCAGCCAGGATGAGGTGAGCAGCAGCACCGTTCTCACCCACATCTCACACCTGTGGAGTTCTCACACGCGGCCGCACCTGCTCACGTCTGTTGTGAGACTAGACTGTCCACCCGCGGGCCGGCGCGGCGGGGCGGGTGACGGTAACGTAAACAGGACTCTAGGGGTGTTCCGAGCGCGTCACTACAGCCACCGCGCCGGTTTTCCATGCCGTACGGGCCGGACAGAGGCGCACTCAGGTCAGCGGGAATGGGGGGAGGGGGTGACGAGAGGGGGTGGTGGCAGGTGACAATAAGCTGCGTGGATATGACATGCTGTTAGTGCCAAATCACAGATCAACGATGCTCATTAAAAGTGCTTGTGTAAAAATAAATCAATTAGACGGTTTCTCATAAAAATCGTGTTCTCACCGCCCATGAATAAATACTTAAAATATTAATGAGATATTTTATCCTACAAATTAACTGACTCAATTTATGATGCTAGCCCTTTGTTGACATCCTGTAACCGCCCCTGTCCCTTGCAGCAAGACCAGCATGGCTGCAGAGCGGCATGCCATTGGGCGAGCTCCGGGATAACCTATTCGTCGAACGCCATGACTGAGAGTGAGTCTAAACGGCACCGAATGCTGGGGATTTACGCTGGAGAGTATCGTTACTGCGTAATATGTTAATCGCACTGAAATTTAGGGCTGCTCCCGTCTAAACTATGGTGTCTGTTGGCAGCTGGGATGTCCCAATGCACTGTAGAACTACGGCTGTATAGAGTGCAGCTGCACTAGCAGCGTAAATATTGATCAGAATTTCTAAACAATCTCTGCATAATAAGCGTGCTTTTCTGACTGCAGATTCTATAAGTGCCGTTTATCGTTCCTAATGATTCGTAACAAACATCTACCAAAGAAAAATGTTGTCAGTGTTACCGATGCTATATGTGATAGAAAATTCGGTAAATATAACAGATTATGAAATATACATATAAAGTACCCATCTTTCAATATGAGATGTAGAGGAAACAAAAACTACAGTGCACTAAAAAACCTGTCAGTTTGATAAAAGTCCGTAAGCAAACTTCCCGTGTTCCCAAGGAGCCTCTTCCAGTGAGTTCGTTTTTCTGCACACGCCTCGGGCATATTATTAAGCATCACATAATCGATTCTAAAAACAAATTATCACTGCAATAGCTGCCATTTATTTTTCACATTTACAGAAAGGTGACTCAGCTTCACACACGAACAATGTAATAGTCACAACAAATAGGCGTTGGCCTAAATGTCGTATCGCTTTTATCAGCCACAAAAAAAATAGCAAAGATATTTTCAGTCAGCACTTTATCGATGTATCGCCCTGTGAAAAAGTTTACGAGATGCTTGATAAAGATACTCGTTCGTATCTTTCTCAAGCCTTAACACGCGCAGTGGAAGGGTTGCGAGTACTACGCCCAGTGGAAGGGGGGCGGATGTCGCCCCCCCCCCCTAAGATCTCAGCTCCCGCTGGAGCTAGAAAGACGAAATTTGGAGGGTAGGTGGGGGCCATGGAGAACTCTGTTGTGTGTGAATTTCATGACCCTAGGTCAATATCTTCAAGGTCAAATGAGGTCAAATGTGGTCAAATCTGCCATATGAGCGACTTTTTTGCGTTTACACGCCGATAACTCAAAAAGTTACTGGCCGATTTTCTTTTTTCTTTCACTATACGAAAGAACAAACATTTGTGAGTATGTATGGTGAATTTCTAGATAATCCAACAATAAATGTGGCAGTTAGAAGCCTGCTAAGGGTAAGATGTCGCCGGCTGAAGCGGCATCGGCCGACGCGGGAAACGCGGCAATCACAATTTTGTGTTTACACACTCATAACTCAAATTGTTACCGGCCGATTTTCAAAATTCTTTGACCATATGATTGCCTGTACATTTCTCAGTCTTCTCACCGAATTTGACGCGAATCTAATATAATCACCGGTAAGGAGCGCGATGTAAAGACGGAGCCGTCCCGCCCCGGCACAGTAGGGTTGTTCAAAAAAACCGAATTTCGGAAAAGTATATGGGCTCATGGCTCATGTGGTGCGGTATTCTTTTCTGAGTCCAATGATACCCTTTTTTCCGAAAAGTATTACTGCTAGGCGCTGCTCAAACGGCTTAAAGAGGACCATGTTACGCCCGCCGACCGGCCGGTGTCAATAAGGGCGAGAATTCGACGCCGCACGGCGGCGGCAGCGCCTTATCGGCACCGCGCGCCACGACATCTGCCGGGCGGCCGGCTGGGCGGTGGGAAGTTATAAGTGCGTGGTCTTATTGCACACGATCGGGGTGAGCTATCCCATGTTTTCGGGGCGGAAAGTTTCAGTGCAGCATCGGTGCGTCTGCTACGGTGGTCTGTGTCGATGGTATAGAAAATAACTCAAGCAGAACTCAGAAAAGAATGAATGATTCCGGGTAGTTGCCTCGAAATAACCCGTTTCAAGAATACAGCTGCCCTCTTAACGTACTGTATCACTTGTTGATTCTTCAAAAAGCAAGCTCTGAGCAATAACAGACCTCTTTGCATTGCTGTTGACCATTTAAGTTGCTTTTGGACGGTGGCTCGCAGCCCCAATATGCTGCCGCGTAACTCTATTCCAACGACGAAACGGCAACTTAGCGAGAATCGAAAATTTAACGAAGTAGGTACAACAGGAGCTGGCAAGGCTCCTGCATTGGTCTATCCGTCATGAGTGACACACCGGGGTAATGTGTCACGTCAGGGCAGAGCTGTGTTCTATGCCGGGTCTGGATTCGGGTCTTGATCGGCATCGGTGGGCACGGCCGCCCTGGCCGGACTGCCGGCGTCGCTTATGCTCGAAGGATTGGATAAACGGCGCTTGATTTATATGAGTAGGTACTCCGGCTAATGTCTCTACTCATGTCTCACTTCGTCACACTGTCAGGGTGGCCACTCTGTCATCCCCAAACATGTTATGTTTTCTTTCGACCCGCTAATCTAAGTTACACCTGGCGTCGATTCTGTTGCCCCAGCATCTGACATCAACGTATCTGAATAATGACATTGGTGACGCATATGCTCGTCAAAGCCACCCCCAAACTTGGGCCGATGACTGTCGGGTCTCCTCCATATTCTGTCCTTGTGCATACTGCATTGCCAGCCCCTGCTGTACGTATATCGTGAATTTTCGATTCTCGCGAAGTTGCCGTTTCGCCGTTGGAATAAAGTTGCGCGGCAGCATATTGGGGGTGCGAGCCACCGTCAAAAACTAACGTAAATTGTCAACAGCAATGCAAAGAGGTGTGTAATTGCTCAGAGTTTGCTTTTTGAAGAATTAACAAGTGATACGGTACGTTAAGAAGGCAGCGTATTCTTGAAACGGATTATTTCGAGGCAACTACCCGGAATCATTCATTCTTTTCTGAGCTCTGCTTGAGTTATTTTCTATACCATCGACACAGACCACCGTGGCAGACGCACCGATGCTGCACTGAAACTTTCCGCCCCGAAAACATGGGATAGCTCACCCCGATCGTGTGCAATAAGACCACGCACTTATAACTTCCCACCGCCCGGCCGGCCGCCCGGCAGATGTCGTGGCGCGCGGTGCCGATAAGGCGCTGCCGCCGCCGTGCGGCGTCGAACTCTCGCCCTTATTGACACCGGCCGGTCGGCGGGCGTAACATGGTCCTCTTTAAGCCGTTTGAGGAGCCCCTAACAGTTAATACTTTTCAGTAAAAAGGGCATCATTGGTCTCAGAAAAGAATATCGCACCACATGAGCCATGAGCCCATATACTTTTCCAAAATTCGGTTTTTTTGAACAACCCTACGGCACAGTCTACAATTCAGGCGGCGCGTAACGGCTAACGCCGGCCGCCGCGCCGCCGCGCCGCCGCGGCGGCAGGATGTTTGACTTTACACCGCTATTACTAGAAAAGTTGTGAACCGATTTTCTTATTTCTTGCACGAGAAGATCCGCAATTCAATTCTGGACAGGTAGCCGAAATTTCACATTAATATTATGTTTGCGGCGCGAGTTATTGGCGAAAAACAGGAGGGGTGGGCGAAATCCGCCCCCCCCCCCTTCCACTGCGCGTGTTAAAACGGGTAAAATCGGCCAAACCACTCGATCCCACCGCCTAAAACAACTTAAATTACATCATAAAATCTCCCAACACACCATCACAAACAATTCATAATGCCCGTGCCTTCCTGGTTCAAAGAGACACTGAAGAGATGCCCTTAGTTTGCGGTACGGAAGTTACCTGAAGGATGTTATTTGCCGAACGAACGAAGAGTTAGCCAGGGCTGGGCAATCTGTGACAAAAGGAAAAATCGCCAGTTACAATTTTGACTAGAGAGATGCATGTAAATCCAAACATACAGCTAGAGAAATATGGCAGGAAGCATGGAACGTGAAACGCGGTAAACGTTTCAATCAATGGTTTAGTACTTCCGAAACCTGCTACTATTTCTAATTGACAAAAACGTCCACATAAAAAAAAACACAAAACAAAAGCTAGCATTTCGAAAGAAGAACTTTATACGATTTGTTACGTGCTGGGCGAGTGTGCAATATGTCTGTTTAATCTGACTTCATCTATCATTGGGTAAATCAAACTATATTGATTTGCGAATAAACCAAACCAAAATTCCTCCACCGGCACCCACCTGGAACGTATCCGTTTCCCCCTCGTAGTAGAAGGTGGACTGAGGCGGGGCGCCGGCGCGACCCAGCATCCTACCAAACAGGCCGGTGAAGAGGCTCCTCATGTAGTAGACGGCTCTTCTGAACATCCCCACCGCCGGCTTGTGGTAGCCCATGTGCTGAAGAAAATGGAGGCAAAAGTCAGGCCGGAGGGATAATTCGTCCCATGAAGGGTATAAACCGTGGGTAAGTAAAGTAGGAACACGATGCATCAGTTGAAAGAGATGTAGCCCGTTGAATTGAATTCAATTGAAAGAGATGTAGCGTGCCGTGAAACACCGCCGGCTGTTCCGTACCCTGATTTTGTAGGTGCCCGCCGCGGCGTCCACAGGAATGTTCCAGGTGATGGTGACCTCCGAGTGTCCCAGCAGCACGTCCGTGCGGCTCCACTTGAAGCTGAAACAGAACGGAGAAAACGATCGGACGTGAAATGGATGGCATGGTGTGCCAGAATAACAGACAAGCTCCGAAACGCTGAAATAACTTAACCCGGCCGGGCCCGGGGGGTAATCCCAACCACCGCAGCCCGGGGGGGGGGGCGTTTTTCGCCCCCCCCCCCTGTCTAACTCCGTAAATAAGGGAGCTACGGAAACAAAAGCGATACCAAACGAAAGGTCCTTACGAGACGATTCTAAAGCACCTAAAATTTTTGACCTCAGGTCAATTTTCAAGGTCAGAGGTCAAGGTCAAAGGCAAAAACCGGCACATGTGTAGTGATCTGAAAGTAAGCCTTCTAGAAGACGGCAGGCGGCATCAAACCGGAAAATTGGGTGTCAAACGAAAGAAGAGAATCTGAGGATTCTGAAAATGTGCTCAGAGTGAAAGGTCAAGGTCAAGGTCACGCTCAAAATTGACCTCAAACTTGGCATTTTTTCGCACATCTTGCGTGCTAACTTCCAAGATGTTTTGAAATGTTTTGAGGCTTATCAGTTCCCTATTTGTGGTTCATCTTACGATACAAGGCTGCTCAAAGGTCAAGGTCACTGAAGAGTATCCCTGCTAGAGGCTATTTCACTAATTCAAGTTAGTAGGTACCTAATAATAAATAAGACAATTTTGCCATCCGGAAGCTCTAAATGAAGGCTTAGAGGAAAATAAATGCCAGATTCGTGATCAGCGGGTACAAATCCATCATAAACGACCTTTCATGTGTCAAGGTCAACCAGAGGTCATTCGAGGTCACATAAGGTCAACATAAAACTTGACCTTTTCCGAACAAAATATATATCATTCGACGCGGCTTGACAAGGCGAATGCGATGGTACCACTGCCGTAGCTCTAGGACCATTTCATGGTGTGTCAAAAGTGGAAATAGCCGCCCGGCTTTAGTTCGCCAGCCTTGTCAATAGATGGCAGTACCACAATATGGGCAGCGGATCGTGCAATTGACGTCAAATTTTCGTTATCTGCTAAGAATTGAATGGCGGATCTTTTCATGCAAGAATCAAGTAAATCGGTCCACAACTTTTCTAGCAACAGAGATATGAAGTCAAACACCCTGCCAGAGCGGCGGCGCGGCGGCCGGCGGCGGCCGCTACGCGCCGCCTGGGAGACTGGCGGCGCTGAACGGTTCCGACTTGGCACTGCACTAAAACCTGTTAACTGCTTGGAATAGTTATTATAGCAAAATTTTCATTCAAGTGAGGAATAACCAAGGGCAGGAAGTATGTATGCTTGTGTGCGTACTGTGTAAGCCAAGAAACTGCATTAGCAGATACTCGCTAATATTAGATCCAGCCAAGTCCAAACGCATACCAGGGGCTGTGTTTCTGATGGGTCAACAATATTTATCGTTCGAGGGCGGATACAGTTTTAACAATACAAATAATATTTTTGCACAGCTCTATTCCTTGAATAATTCTCTTCAACGCCTCATTCCTAGTTAAGCGAATTAGCCCACCCTTGTTGAATAAATAAGGCGATTTCGCCACAAGGTCGCGGAAAACCGACCGAAAACGGCCGCGCTCAACGTTAATTTGGGCATGCAGACTCTTAAATACTCGCATTGGGCGGGTAGGGTTTCCCAGGTATTGGCTCCAAAACACCGTATTCGGCTCCGGAATACGTCCAAGTGACCCGCCTCGTTCCTAGTTAAGCTCTAATTAGATCAAGTGACTCATAAGGAGCGAAAAAGCGACAAAAAGCATGAATTTCCCTATGGCGGCGGGCTGCCGGGTTGCCAGACGGCGCACCGGCTATTTCCACTTTTGACACACCATGTTGTCGAAGTTATTTGCGAAAAACTAAAACCACATTTCGGGGTCGTTGACCTGACCTCTGACCTCAGGTCACCAAAACTATTTTTCTGTTTTTCTCTATGTCAAACGCTACACAACCGTGCTCGTAATTTGTCTTTATCTCTAAAACTCTATTTTTAGCAGCTATTTGAAGTTTGCGTCTGTGACGCCGAAGTTTGCCGTGCAGGGGTCTAGAAAAAATGGACCTTGTGACGTCATCAAGGGGGCTAGGTCCAAATTTTTTACTTTAGAATTCAAATTGATGGGAGAAAAGGTACTGAAAGTTTCGCTTTCCTATCCCTAAGCGTTCGGGAGCTATCGCAAATATTCGCCAGGGAGGGCGAAAAACGCCCCCCCCCCCCCCGGGCCCGCGAGGGTTAAGTAAAAATAAAACGTTACAAACGACCACTGTAATAGATGTGTTGCGCCTGAATTCTCGTCAAACAAAGTTGAAATAAATTTGTTGCAAAACACACAAAGCTTTGCAAGATACTCCAAAGCATAAACTCTATTAGACACGGTACTTTTCTTAAACGACAGTTGGGGTTCCTCTGCCATAACATTCGCCAAACTACGGATGAGTTAAGCTGTGCCCTAGGCCTCGGTATAGATGTCATTTGCTACACTGATAAGTCAACGTAACTAGCCAAGTCCCGTCCGTGTCTCACAATGTTTCCCAGGAGGCGTCTGTGGCCACCACGGCCCAACTGCCGTCCTCCTGAAGTTTGAGAACCTCCAGGAAGGACCTGTCAGTCATCGGATTATTGCGCGGATGGCCGGAGACCTGCGGAAAACGGTGAAAAATACGTAAGTAAACTTGCTAGTGTAAATTACCGTAGCAAACGGGAATGCTAGTCCTTATTTTCATCGAACTTAACCCTATTCCTGGCGGGGGGGGGGGCCTCAGGAGCCCCCCCTGAGGTTTTTTGGTTATATCTCCCAAACGCGTTGAGCTAGGAAGCTCAAATTTTCTGACTTTTCCTAAAAGGCTTCTACGCAACATGTCTGAAAATTTTGAGTTGATCTGACCTCAGGTCAGGTCACCAGAGGCGGTTTGGTGACGCTACCTCAGAAAAGTTTGCAATCACGCCAGAGCTAGAGTTTTTGACCGATCAATTTCTTCTCTTCAGGGTTTAGTTAGGGTACCAGTATGTGCAATTTGTATATCTCGGAATTTTGATATCGGTGACCTAAGGTCAGGTCAATTTCGCGACCTCCCCATTATAAGTCAATGGGGGAAAAATCAACTCCCTGTTTTTACCACTAAAACGGGTCGGAATGGCCCCATATACCATACATGACTTCATATACGATCAACCTTCACTACCTTGAGGTCTGTTTTGCTGTTGGGCAGCTGTGAGGTCATGTGACGTCATCAAAGGTCACCAAAGGTTTTTGGCCAATAACTCCGTACAGGAACAAGATACAGACGCGTGGATGGTCTCATTGTGTTCAGCTCGTCAAGACGCATCGAATGATATACATGATGACCTCGAGGTCACGTGACCTGAGGTCAACCTTTGACCTTGACCTTTCGAGGTCAACATATATATCATTCGATGCGGATTGACGAGAGGATCACGATGATGCCCTTAGTTTGTTCCTATCTCGACTAATTCGAAAGTTATTCGAGAAAAACTCTCTCCATTTCTAGTGCCGCCATTTTGACTTTTTCGACCCCTGTGACGTCATCTTTGACCTGACCTGAAAATGACCTTAGTAAAAATTGTAGATCTTGGCCGTGCGTATCCGATGCCGTTTACCGCTTGTCGCTATCTTGCTTCGTTCTCGAGATCTCAGGGGGGGGCCGAATCGCCCCCCCCCCCCCCGCCAGTTTCTTGTCCCGGCGGAGCCCGCCAGGAATAGGGTTAATTGAGTTTTCTTGAGAGGTTTTATAAATTGCCCGAGGTATCGTACTTTCATTATTTCGTTCAGTGTTATAACCTGACAACGAAGGTAAGGGATTGTAAGCTCCAAAATAAGTTAAATAAATGATTCAAGGCACCGTTAATCAATCATCGTATTTCAAAAGACACCGGACTGAGTGCATTGAAAGGTATCATGGAAAAAACCTGACGCAACTTAGCGGTACATAAATCAAGAAGCCATTAAAACCCAGCCCCACAGCCACCACACAAGCCCCCCCCCCCCTTCGACTCACGAATTTCACGACCACCGTCTCTCCGGGATAGAAGGCGCCGGCGGTCGGCTGCTGCGTGACGTCCCCGAAGTGGTGTCCCAGCGGGGCGGCGTCAAACAACACACCGGGAACGAAGCTCATCTGAACGTCCAGCAGGTTAGGGGGCTGGGCCTCGTCCACCACCGGGGTACCCTGGGGGGGGGGAGGGGGCTCTGTCAGCGATTGGGATCATAAATTAAAGTCGATAGGGTGTTAAGAGTGATGTTCAAATAAAAACAACGATAGGCGTTATCACAAGTGTATTCGCGGCCATTGGGGCGACGTAAGAAAAGAAGAAACCAACTGGCCCCAAGAACTTTAAATTATCAGTTAGCATGCACCTTTTCCTTGATGTGTAGAGAATTTACCATAATTTTTTTACAGAAAATTGCATTTAAAATCTTCCATTTATGCTTTTTTCATCTTTTGCACAATATGTTCTTTTACTAAGCTAGAAACACTAATTAGAAATAGTTCCCGCATCATCAAGAACAATAGGGAAGGCTTGAAGTGAATAAAATAATTTAAACGGTTTTGTAATCTATGTGAGGGCACTTCTAAAATTGCCTGTAGAAATATTGAAGGCAAAAATTCAACTTTTTCACAAGACGGATGTCTATAAACCTATTTAACTTGTGACAACTCAGCCGGTATTTCGTCGCCTATGAGCCCAGCTTTCCCTAGTGACCGATAGAGGCGCTGCTATCGATGTCCGCCCGTGCCGCCTAACGAACGGAATTAGCTGGGGATTCTGTTAGTGATAAGAGCTTCGTAAGTGTCCAGAGAAGAAAGGAAGATAGGATCGAATTGTCCAGCGAAGATTTAGGTAGAAATGGTAGAAGGCTAGAAGCTACTTGATTGTTCATTTCAGAACAGTAGTTGACGTTTTATGAACGAGCAGCTAAAGACGGGCTCATAAAAAACGGCAATGAGTGTCATTCATTCATAGTGCTAAGACGCATTAAGATATAATTTCGCATTGATCAATTTTACACCTACCTGAAAATTGCATGACCCTGACCCAAATTACCTTTGACCTGTGACCTCTTTTCCGAGACCATGTTTGGCCGGAATCGCGATTCGGCGCATGTCGGCTCGCATTAGCCGCGCGTTTGCAAGCTTTTCGTGGTTTCAAACGTTCAAACATGTGATATGATGTTGCTCCCATGCATTAGGGTGGGTGTCAAGGTCACCTGAAGGTCAGGTCAGGCCATTGACCTTTGGTGACCTCGGTTCACTTTTTCGAGTTTTACATGTTTCTAGGCTAGTTTTTGGAGCTGAATTCGAATTTAGCAACCATTTGAACATTTACGAAGTAGTTTTGGTGCCTTCGTAACCTGTTACGAAGCTGTCAGAGGCGGATGACAGGTACTACGAATACCCGTAACGACCCCTACCGGTTGACCTGACCTGACCTGACCCGACCTGGTCTAAACGCTTAACGACATCATCTGTGATCAAAACAAACACGATATTCGTGATCAGCACTCCGGAAAACCCCTTAGCAGCCACACTTTACGACTTTCTAACAAGTTCCGATATTCCCGATTTTTGGGTCATTGACCTGACCTGGAAGGTCAACCGATGACCTAGGACCTTAAAGTTAGGTATCATTGGCTTCCTCTCGTGACAGGCAGCACGATCGTTTTTACCGCGAAGCTCTTGCTCCATCAGGGGCCAAACGCGAGGGGGATCGTACCACTACCAACCCCCCTTGTGCCGTCGAAGGACTCAAAATGGCCTGTGCCGGCGAGGGTTTAACTGTTGTATGAGCAATGATGGTAAACGTCCCCCACCTGGATCATCGCGGTGGCGAGTTCCTGGAATTTCTGCAGATACGCCTGGTGGGTGTGGGGACCGTACACGGTGGAAGCGCCCTCGTAACGCTGCTTCTGTGGACGCAAAAACACCAAACATATATCAACGTTTTGAACCGTAACATAGCAGCTGGGCATTGTTTCTAAAAGAGAATGAGTGTCTTCTTTAGATATATAAAACACCACACACATGAGTGTGAAAAACGGGAGCCTACTGTTGCATCGTAGAATGCCTTTTCAAGATACGGGATCACGCCGTTAGCGACAAGACACTTCTTATTGTCATTTTAATACCTGACTTGAAACTATTCCAGTTTGGTTTCAATTCTGTATTAAATTTTGAAGTGTTTTGTCGAATTTACCTGACACTATTCGAATGTTATGATGTAGTAGTATTTTGTAGTAGGGCTCACCTGGTACTCCTACAGGTTGTGGTATAGTCGGAGTTACTCACCTGATACTCCTCGTAGGTAGTGATGTAGTCGGATTTACTCACCTGGTACTCCTCGTAGGTAGTGATGTAGTCGGATTTACTCACCTGGTACTCCTCGTAGGTAGTGATGTAGTCGGATTTACTCACCTGGTACTCCTACAGGTTGTGGTATAGTCGGATTTACTCACCTGGTACTCCTCGTAGGTAGTGATGTAGTCGGATTTACTCACCTGGTACTCCTACAGGTTGTGGTATAGTCGGATTTACTCACCTGGTACTCCTCGTAGGTAGTGATGTAGTCGGATTTACTCACCTGGTACTCCTACAGGTTGTGGTATAGTCGGATTTACTCACCTGGTACTCCTCGTAGGTAGTGATGTAGTCGGATTTACTCACCTGGTACTCCTCGTAGGTAGTGATGTAGTCGGATTTACTCACCTGGTACTCCTCGTAGGTAGTGATGTAGTCGGATTTACTCACCTGGTACTCCTCGTAGGTAGTGATGTAGTCGGATTTACTCACCTGGTACTCCTCGTAGGTAGTGATGTAGTCGGATTTACTCACCTGGTACTCCTCGTAGGTAGTGATGTAGTCGGATTTACTCACCTGGTACTCCTCGTAGGTAGTGATATAGTCGGATTTACTCACCTGGTACTCCTCGTAGGTAGTGATGTAGTCGGAGTAGGTGTTGGACAGACCCGAGATCACCACCTTCACCGTCTCACCGGCCTCAGCGTACCTAGCCGTCACCTGCCGGGAGAGGATGATAATTAGATGGTAACCGAATGTTGCTTACTATTAGAGAACACTTTCCGTCAAAGCATTCTTTAAAATCATGAACCTTCGTGAAATGGACAGGGAAAAAGGTCAGTTGAGGGATCCAATCAGCAGACGTACGGCGGAAGGGGAAAGTCCATTTCAGGGGTGGGGTGTATAAGCATGCAGACGGTAGATGAGAGGTCACCTGACAGGGTGGGTAAGAGGGGAATGACCAAGACGGTGAGGAGAGACATTACACCGTTATTGTGAAATAGCAAATTGATCTAATTTACATTTACAGCCTCTCTAAACACCCTAAACTCAATGTATCGCGGGTACCCAGTGATGCAAAATTAGCCGTCTCGTGAACCTACAGTAGCCAATTTAGTCATAATTATCGTCATCCAGATTAACTGTACCGAGTGACGACAATACCACCTTTTAGATCCTGTCGTAACCAGTAAATCATATTTACCGCCTCTTAGATCTTATGATACCCAGTGACGTCATATTTACCGCCTCTCTGATCCGCCGTCCGGCCATGGTGGTCAGTTCGCCGGGCATGCCGATAATGATGACGTCACCCAGTCGCAACAGCTGAACGGGCACGATTTGGGGCTGCCATGCGTACGGGTACTCGATCTGCCCGGAAAGAAAAATAATAAACAGTCGGGTCAATATCTATTATATGATGTATTTGATCGAAAACTGTAAGTTCAGCAGCGACGTGTAAGAAAAATATACAAATTTATAAGACATAAAATGTAAATACCAAATATGTAATGCACATAATTCTTTGACTTCATCTGTAAATGGATACATGGCCTGTTGGCGATCTGATAAATAAATAAATAAATAAATAAATAAATAAATAAATGAATCATAGCTATGAAACATGGACCTAATACGGAAGTCAAGTGCATTTGTGGAACGACCTTAACTTCACGCAATATTATCTCCAGACGTCGTTACCCTATACAGTATACAGAAGCGTGTGTAATGTGCATTATGCAATAAATGCATTGTGCATTGTGCATTGTGCACATGCAATGTGAAATGCGCAATGTGCACATAAATCTACAGCTAACATCTTCCGCAGCTTTTGAACAGACTGGTAGCCGGCTGCGAAATGGTTCCTGTCCAGGCGCTTGTCACACATTGCACGTTATTTGTGTCTGTAATTGAAGGTAATTGCTACCGGCCTCTTTGTGAAAACGGCAACACTTCCGATACAGACTGCTCAGATCGACGTAAGCCACTACAGGCATCGCACTATAGTCGACTACAGAATGATGTTCCACTCCTCAGAAGCTATCAGATGACCGGAGCGCTAAGTTGTGCCGTTTACCACGCAATTAAGCGTGTCGATTGTGAGCATTGGGACAAAGCTATAATTTGTAAACTCAGCCCGTGTGATGCGGCACAGCCTACCACTAGAGGCAAATAATTGCCTGTGAAAAGTGGAACATCATTCTGTAGTTGACTATACATACTACACTACACTATATACATTACGCCACACTACACTACAATACACTATAGAAGCCACGCGGGAAGAAAAACGAGAAGAAAAGCGGGAATCCACTACAGACTTTTTTCCAGCATTTCAAACATGACGCTTATATCTGAACAATGGACATTGGACAATCAGTCCGTGGAAAATGAGCAATTGTGCCACCCTCTTCCTCCTTCCCCAACAGAACACGGCAGTTTCCTTGTAAATGCATAGGTATATCGTCTCGAAAAGACCGAAGGCAAAAGCCTGAATCAGTGAAGAGTTCGCCTGCACCTGACATGCACTTGAAGTTAATAACTGATTACTGTTTTACCTAGCTAAATGTGGCCGCTCGGAAGCCTATGCAGAGTCGACCACAATTGCTTATGAGACGCCGGGGGAAAATGTAAGGACGGTATTCACTGAAGGTGATGAAAGCTTTTCAGCAAGGGTGAGTGACTGCGTTTAGTATTGATTAGATTCATGAGCCCTACTATACGTGCATATGCCCTCAGCACGTCGATGTGTCGCAATGTACCGGACACTATGAGAGACAAGCGCAAAAAAAAACAATTCCATACTTTTGCCATTTGGTTATCAAAAAGATACACACCAAAAGAAACTCGATGTCCGCAAATCCGTTTAATTTGCATGCGAACTACGCTTGTTCCGAATTGTTGGCTGAAACCTTGCGGTACAGCATACCTGCAGGCGTTACCACTAGCGCCATCTATGAAGTGAACTATCAACTTCAGCTTCATGGAAACTCATCTCGCCTTTATCTTGGCATCTGATCATAACCGGCTTGCCAAGAGCCAACAAACTATGAACTCTGTCCCTACATGAGCTACACTAATCTACATATATAAAAATAGAACACCGTTGGATTACACCTCAGAGAAGCACCCAGTCTCTCTTACAGTCTCTCTTCTCTCTCAGTCTCTGTTACCTCTCCGGTAGCCAGCAGAATCGGCTTGGGCTTGTGGCACGCCTCCAGTTCCGGAGAGGGCTTCTTGATCATGTCTCGGATCGTGTCCCAGAACTCGTTGCCTGTCAATGATGAGATATTTCAGTCAGTGATTTCAGTAGGAAATTGTCGAGCTTGGCCGAAATGCCCGAAACTACGACAAAAAAAAACAAAAAAGATGTCCTTAACCCGCGCACCGACGGGGGGCGGATATCCGCCCCCCCCCCCCCCCCCTGAGGGTTTTCGCGGAGAGCGGGAAAACCGCGGCGCGTAGCGCCGCGAAATTTGGTACGACTATTCTCTCATCAATTTTACACATGGTGTGCAAGTTTGAACCTCCTAACTTTTAAGGTCAGGTCACCAGGTCACTTTGAATGACCCAACCTCAAGTCACTTTTTTGCAACTTTGTCACCGTGCCAGAGCTACAATAGATGTCGGAGGCCTTTGAAAGTCGCAGGATGTTATTAGGTCATTAGTAGCTACAATTTGTTTATCTCGGAATTTTGATATCGGTGACCTAAGGTCAGGTCAATTTCGCGACCTCCCCATTATAAGTCAACGGGGGAAAAATCAACTCCTTGTTTTTACCACTAAAACGGGTCGGAATGGCCCCATATACCATACATGACTTCATATATGATCAACCTTCACTACCTTGAGGTCTGTTTTGCTGTTGGGCAGCTGTAAGGTCATGTGACGTCATCAAAGGTCACCAAAGGTGTTTTGCCAATAACTCCGTACAGGAACAAGATACAGCCGCGCGGATGGTCTCATTGCGTTCAGCTCGTCAAGACGCATCGAATGATATACATGATGACCTCGAGGTCACGTGACCTGAGGTCAACCTTTGACCTTGACCTTTCGAGGTCAACATATATATCATTCGATGCGGATTGACGAGAGGATCACGATGATGCCCTTAGTTTGTTCCTATCTTGACTAATTCGAAAGTTATTCGAGAAAGACTCTCTCCATATCTAGCGCCGCCATTTTGACTTTTTCGACCCCTGTGACGTCATTTTTGACCTGACCTGAAAATGACCTTGGTAAAAATTGTAGACCTTGTCCGTGCGTATCCGATGCAGTTTACCGCTTGTCGTTATCTTGCTTCGTTCTCGAGATCTCAGGGGGGGGGGGCGGTCATCCGCCCCCCCCCCCGTCGGTGCGAAGTTGGCGCAGACCCCCCTCGGTGCGCGTGTTAAAGGTAGACTGCCACCTTTTTTTCACAAAACGGTTTTCACTAGAGCTGAGCCACCTATGTCCCAGACTGAAGTCGGTTTTCCGAAATTCGAACCCGTTTGCGAGAAATCGGAGACCAAAGTTCAGTTTGATGCCATTTTTTTAGTCCAAGAAAACCGACATCTCTACTGTTTATCGATAACTTTGAAACATGAATTTTCTTATCTTTTGGCAAATATATGTCAAAACTTTGATTGTTTCGAGATCAGAGAAGAATTTTGGAGTGTCAAAATAAAAGTTAAACTTATATATTCAGTAGTTCATTTTTTTTCAAAAAAGTGTGGGAAATGGGGTTTAACATGGGCCAGACCCATTCCAAATAAAGCCATGATTTTTAAATGTTTTACGAAGTTAAATGCAAAATAAATTAAACATGGCCAATTTCTTATGAAATCATATATTAGTAAATCATAAAATACCTTACTTTTTCAAATAAAATGTAATAATCTTATGACCTTGAAGTCTAGTGATGTGTAAACATTGTCGCTAGACATTAACCGATTGATAATTGTATGATAATCGATAGTTTTTTCGCGATTCACGTGATGATACTTTGTCAGGTGAATTCTAAAATTTTGTTTTGTCCAGGGAATAAATCATAGGCCGATCTGAGAAAACTTTTTGAAGGTGGCAGTCTTCCTTTAAAAGACAGAGTGCCGCTATTCGAGTCAAATGTCATATTGCATTGGTATAGGTAAAAATGAACGATTGCTGTTAAAAAAGATGAAATGAATAATGGCACGAGAGCATATGAGGCTCATATGTTTTCGAGCATGAGCGAAGGCCCAGTATTCCTTTCAATGATGCTGTTTTTTCCGCTACCAGTACAGTTTGGTACGTGGCACAAAAGTACAGCTGATACGCTGGAAGCGTAACGCAAGCTTGTCAATGTGTGTGTACCTTGAAGCATCGGTATTCGATTTATCATTGGGAAATATCAACAAAACATTCTTTGACCTTGACAGAACGCCATCCCTAGTAGCACATCAATATTGTATCGATGTTGTATCAATATTGACAACAATGTTGTATCGATGTAATTCTGTTAGCCACTTTCGACATTGATACGATGTTGAATTTCGACATCGTATCAATATTGACAGGACAACATTGTACAACATTGTTTCGATGTTGATACAACATTGTCTCGATGTTGATTTTTGGTTGATTCAACATTGTCTCGATGCTGATTCTTGGTTGATTCAACATTGTCTCGATGTTGATGCAACATTGTCTCGATGTTGTTGTGGACAGACCTATACGTGTACGAAATCCCGTATCCCGTAATTACCTAAAGTATTCCAGCGTCACCGTCACAGTCAATATTCGGGGAAAAATGTATTTCTATGATAACTATATGCACAGCTCTTCACTTTTTTCGAGTCAGTTACACTTCACATATCACGTCACACAACCTCGGCCGCCGCTCAGTCTCCGCCATCTTCACATCTTGAGCGGTTGAGTCAGGGCCGTGGGGGTTGAGTCGCCTGTCGAGCCTCGCACTCCTGTAACAAAGCGGAGATTCCTATGTAACAACGGTAATAAATTGGGCCTTTGAGTAAATTCAGTTCAGTCATTTTCAGCTCAGATAATAGATATTTATGTAAGTGCATTTAGCATCACGCATGTACCAATACGTCCTACTACCATGAATCTATTCTTTTATACTTACCGGGCCCTGTTTCAAGTCATGACGCTACATGACGCTACCGGCAGCACTTTTTCTCTTTGCCGCAGGCAAGTGAGTGACGACGGTGAACGCCACCATTTTGAAGAGAACGTTTCAGCGCCAGTTTTTTTTTTAACTTATCACTGCAATAACTAGGATAAATGCACTGATTGTCACACAGCAGAAACTGGCGGAAACCTACATGGTCGGATCGAAAGAGGAGACGCCAGACGACACTGGACACAACACACTCAACACACCCGTCCGCACTCTGCGAGCCGGCACAACGGGACGGGGGACGCGCGATCCCCTGTCGCGGTCTCCCCTTCTTTAGCCGGAGGCGAGGATGGGACCGCCCGCTGCCGGCCGCGTACAGTATTCAAAACGGTCAGCGGTCGCTAGATTCCAGTCGGTACGGTCTCTGAAAGAGCACAGCGCACGACTGTTGGGAGGGGACCAAGGCAGGCACTAACTACCGTGATACTTGAATGGCACCGGTGGCACCCGAATAAAATATAATTCCGATACAATAATGCTGCTTAATTCAACGTAGGTTGAGGATGTTATAAAAGGATTTTATGAAGTGGAGCTATCTTTATTTAAGGATCGATTCACTTTATAACTCTCTATATATCATATTCAAGACGTATATGCCTATATAAGATACCAATAGGTACTATTTCTATACGACCATATTCGTCTATTTGGAACCTCAGTGATCCCACCCTTAAAGTCCGATTGACGCCTTAGGACCTGTCGAGCCAGCCCATGGGACCCCTTACACCCGAGGGGGCATTTGCCCCCTTTAATGCTGTCAAGTGTCAACACAACTGCGGGGCAATATAGTAATTAAATCACAATGTTGGAACTCTGCTTTTATCAATATTGTGAAATCAACATCGTGACAATGTTGTATCAATGTTGAATCAGAACGTTGAAATTCTACCTCTGTCGATATTGTGAACTCAACATTGGGACAATGTTGTATCGATGTTGAACTACAATGTTGAACTTCAACCAAGATTCGACAAAGCACAACCAAATATCAACGTGATATCAACGTTGAATCAATGTTGAATTCGTGTTGAAGCACCAATATTGACAATCAACCTGATTTCAACATATCTCAATGTTGTATCAATGTTGTGTGCTACTAGGGATAGCAAGCATGCTTCTAAAAAGCATATGCATCATGAATCGCATTCAGCTATTTTGCGAGGTTCTTATCACTTGGCAGCTTTACCTTTGAAGCACTGCGGTTGTGGCTTTCCTTTCCTCACATGATCCATAAGGCATGACTGATAGATTGTAATAGATAGTGCATTCATATACTTATAGAGCACTTGTGATCACAGTAGAGAAAACGTACGAAAGCTTTTTATGGGGGAGTGCCATGGTGGAAGCAAACTAAAAGAAAAAAAAACAGCCCGAGACATCTGAAAACATTGGTAAAACCGGTAAAACTCAGTTGAGCCAGCGGCAGAGAGCTCTGCCCTGCCACTCTGACCCGTCCGACTGACCTGTAGTATCGGACTGGGTGAAGTCGAAGGCTCCCGGTCCGTCCGTGGTGCCCGCAGCGAAACTGAAACCCATCGCTGCCTTACACGTCTTTACCTGAGAGCAGATAGACACAAATACGTCAATAAAATGCATCACGTTTTCGGTTGAAACCCAATCACCCGAAAACTTTTTAGATTATTTCGAGAGTTGTTATTTAAACTTTCTCGCCAAGGTCAACTGTTGAATGCATTTTCAGTTTTGTTTGTCACACGCATAAGATAAACTGAAATGAACTGAACTAAGCTTACGGGTGACATATTAGGAGAAATTTTGATTGGAAAGCAATCACTTTAGACCACCACTATACAATCGACTGCCAGCTTCTGAGTTATATATGTCCCCAATACATACACTAATGTGCAACCGGCCACAGACTGTGAACAGTTTATCACTGGTGCAAATCCTCTTACCTCGCCCCTCCAAAACAACATAGTAAGCAGAATCAATTCCCTGCCCCCCTCCCCCTCCCCCGCCCTTGTTAGGAGGTTTCGTCGCAGTGAGCTCGGTTTGTAAGTACAGGTCGGAGCGGGGTAGCGTGGGGACGCTCAGTTGCGTGGTACGCGCGGGGGAGCACGGATAGAGGGGAGAGTGTTGTGGAAGGAGGGAAAAGAGAGCGGGTAGAGAGAAGGAGCGTGCTGTGGAAGGAGGTTGAATAGAGTGGAAAGAGGAGAGAGCCCTCTCTGGAAGATTATTGGATAGAAAAGGAAGCGTTTTGTGTAAAGACAGTTATTACTTATTCCTTTGAAATGAAAGGCGCCAATCTTCCAAGACATTCTAAAGCAAGAGCGGGAAGAGCAGCTAGCTACCTAGTTCATCTGCTATTCTTCATCACTTTCATCCTAGCCGCACATCTAACAAGCTCTCTTGAAGCCCAAGACATGAACTCTCTCGCTGCCGTTCTGACTGAGCTGACAACTTCAGGCGAGTTTCCATCATCTCCTCTACACGTTCTACCGTGCGGTAATATTTCAGACACCGCCCTGACATCCCTCCTGCGAGAGACCTCCTGCCAAAAGGGCTGCTCGGTGTCCGAGCGATGTGATCCGTGTCAGCATCAACTCCTGGAGAGCCTCTACAAGCCACCAGGTGAGGCGCTGCTACTCTGGGCTGGGTCTTCAGAGTGTCTGCAAGTGCCAGAGAGTCTGGTCCCTCCTTACTGGGCTGGCTCTGCTGTAGTGCTAGTTCCTCCCGAGGGTCTCTCCTGTGTTGAAGCACTGTCTCAGGCGATCTTCACTAAGGCTCCGTTCCCACTGTGCTTAAAGAAAAGAGGAGATGTATATGAAGTTTGGCGTCGTATTACTTTCTCTACCGAAGGAATCGAGGTCCGGAGGATAGCACGATTCGAGGACGGACGGCTAGACGTCACCGCTGCAGGGTTGGCGGCGTCCCACAACCTCAACGGTGTAAATCTTCGTGTGGAGTTCATCAACTACTATCCCTACGTCTTCTGTCCGAACGTCCTCTCAAACAGGACCTGCGTCGACCCTCTTCTTCGACCGGAAACCAGCATCATCTCCGTCCTTGCCGATCATCTCAATTTCACCACCACGCTTCAGGAGCATCCTAAACGCGTTTGGGGAAGCCAGCTACAGAACGGAAGCTGGCATGGTCTTCTCTCGAGTGTGGTATACGATAAAGCGGACCTCGCCGTGGGAGGCATGTCTGTAACATACTCACGTGCAAACGTCGTCGACTTTTTACGAGAGTTCACGGTGGTGACGTCGGTTTTTGTCACGCACCGACCCTCACCACTCGCTGCTTATTTGACGGTGATCGCACCACTGTCTCCCCGCAGCTGGGCAGTGGTGATCACGGCAGTGGTGCTGGTTGGTGCAGTATCGGCTCTCCAGCGTGGATGTCGACTGGATCTCGCCATGATGGAGGCATACACGGTGATTGTCGAGCAGAGTTTATCACGGGATATCACGGCGCTGGCTGACCGACTTCTAACTGGAGTGTGGTTTCTCATGGCCTTTGTTATTGCCACCATGTACACCAGCAACCTGACTTCATTCCTCATCAACGGCGCTCCAGGAGTACCGATTGAAACGATGGATCAGCTGGCGGAGAGTAACCTCCAACTGGTCGCGTCTCAGAGCAACAAGATGTTCCTCGAGTGGCTGGATGAACGACAAGGATCCACTTTTGCGGCGCTGAGGCGAAAGCTGGTCACCGTTCCCAAACTCACGACTTCTTTCCAGCAGCATGCCAAGGATCACTCGCTCGCGCACGTCTTTGAGGATGCATACTTCGAGTACGCGCTGAGTAACACGGTGATTCACTCAAATGGTACTCTCTGGCCACGGGATATCGTAGTGAGTAAGGATACCTTCATGCCGTCGCCGCTGGCAATTCCTGTGCAGAAAAACGCCCCGTATCGACGGCACATGGATCACGTAATTCTTCGTTTAATCGACACGGGTCTCGTCAAAAAATGGCTAGCCGATGCACTCTTCAGTCTCAATCTGCGGGCGTTTCGAGCAAATGTGGCGGCGTGCCGAAGAAATCGCAAAGATTGTCGAAATGACGGTGAAGAAAGACAGTCGATCAACATGCAGCACCTGCAAGGACCGATGATAATCCTCGTGTTTGGACATCTTCTAGCGATTGCCGTGTTTATTTTGGAGCTTCAGCTAAAAGGATTTCAAAGGTTGGGAAGTAAGCTAAGGCAATGGGTTAAAAGAGTGCCGAGGACATTGCAAAAGTGCTTTCATGCACCAAGAAATGGAAAGAAAGTGTCTGAAAAGAATGCGGTTACTAAGGACAGTAAAATTGAATCCCGGTGAAACAATTCGGGGGATGTTGTTGTTAGGGAATTACGTGTATATTTGTATATCTCATAAAGCATACACTCATGCTAACTATATGCCTCAGCTACCTTGAGAAGTTGTATTGATGCTCTAAAAAAAATCCCTGTATGCATTGTATAGTTTACCTGAAGAATGTACGATTATTGGTTCGTACATCAAGTGATTTCACAATTTGTGCTACTAGTTACTACAATGCGTGCTTAACATTGCTGTTTCCAAGGTAGGTACTGAGCTATGCGTGAAAATAGTGCAGCTTGCTTGAGTATACATGACATGACATGACGTTTATTTGGGTAATGCCTTTGCAACGGCCCCCACAAACACAACAGTTTTACATGACACGACCAACCCGACCAACACGAACACGAACACATACTACAAAGTAGGTATCAAGTACCTATATGACATTTTCAGTGATGTTTTTCTCGGTTTGTTTCATGTTATTTCCATTTAGTTGGCTTTAATTGAAAATATTGTTTTCGTAATCTTTTTCTTTTCATTCTTTGTCATCATTTTCATAGTTTTAAATTTTCATAGTTGCACTGATTTGCTGACACTTCACTGCCTCATCCTTTTTCTTCTTGCTTCCCACATCTTGTAAACACTATGTTTATTTTTCTCCATTTGCTTTTCATCATTACTAAATAAAAGGTTTGCCAATATTTCTGTGCTATCTTCCACATGTGGTCGTTGCAACGGCTCAATTACAGATCTCACATCATTGAGCGCTTCGCATCTTAAGAAAAAATGTTCCAAATCTTCTGATTCTCGTCTGCAGAGATCGCATAGGCTGTTTGATTGGTTGATTGATTGGAATTGTCTGCTTTTTATTTGTAATGTGTTCGATCTTGCCCTGTACAGGCATACAGAGGCTGCTGTGTTATCATATACTTTTTCTTCCCTTATCTCAGTTTTACACTTTCGATATAATGAAATGCTTGTCTTTTGTTCTTTCTCGTCCTCCCACTTCTTTTTATCATATTTTTTTAGTTTATCCTTCAGTTCTTGTTTCGTCATTCCTTCAAGTCTTGCTATATTCAAGTCTGCTTCTTGTAGATATTTCGTTGTTATCTTTGCCCATCTTGTCACTTTTTCTTCAAGTTGCAGTCTGATGATTTCTTTCAGCAAGTTGTTGTTTCCTTGTAATGATTTCCGTATATATTGTAAGTGTCCCTCAATTATACTAGTCTCCATGAGGGATGATCCAACATCACCCCGTAATGTACATGTCGGAGCATATAGAGGAGCCCCTAGAATCTGTCTATAGACTGAATTTTCAATTTTTTGCAACTTTTGTACATCATTTTTGGGTGTTGTTGTTACCTTTGCTGCATACAAAATGGATGGTAGCGCAACCGACTTCCAAAAAGTTTTTCCTATTAGCAGCTTGTTGCAGCTCTTCTTTATTACGCTAAATGTCATGTTTGCAAGTCTTTGTGCCTTGTAAATGGCGTTTTTTCTTTGTTCTTTGAAAATATCTCTTTCGTTGCAAATTTTCACACCTAGGTACTTCATTTCTTTTTCTATCTTTATGCCTTGAATATTGTTTTCCATTGGTTCTTCTCGCATGTTGTATATTAGTATTCTTGATTTGTCCTTGTTTAATTTCAGCCCATATTTGCTACTTGTTGTTATCAACTTTTTTATCAGTTCTTCCATTTCATTTTTTGATTGTGTCAATACTAGCCCATCATCTGCGAAGAACAGCAATGGGAGGTATATCTTCCTGTTCCGAAAACCCAGTTTGGTTTCCAAAAGTTCTTGTATGATTATATATGTGACAATTTTGAAAAGAACGGTGGAACCAGTACACCCCTGCCTAATGCCACTTGTGACTGGTATCCGCTGTTCGGTTTGGCTATTTAGTCGTATGTATGTTACATCATCTTTGTATACATTTGCCACACTGTTTATCACATCTGGATGTATCTTGTAGTTTTTCATGGCTTCGATTAGTGCCATTCTTTTCACCGAGTCAAATGCCTTTGAGAATATATATTCCCGACCGGGGCTGGGAAAATGCGTTTTATTCACCGAGGTTTTTGTGCGGAGGACCGAGTGCCGGTAGGCACGAGGTCCGTAGCCAAAAACCGAGGTGAATAAAACTGCATTTTCACAGCCCAAGGTTGGGAAGAGATTTACCACATGCCGTACCGGCGCAACAGTTAATATCATATTCATTTGATATCATATCATATATTATATTCTTAAAATTGTGTTAATATTATATTAATACTATGTTCATATTAATTGTCACCGTGATTATTTTTTGTTTTTGATTTTTGGGCTGCGTTTAGTATGAAAGATGAAATTCCCTACTTCCCCCTTATTTAGGGTTTGAAAAAGCTGAGGATGAAGATAGTGAAGAGCCAGAAGTTAGAATAAGGATATGGAGTCCAGAAGGATTGAGAAAACCGTGAGGAAAACTGAAAATTGGGTGAAACTCTGAATCAAACACGTCTTGGATCCCAGCTGGAACAATATCAAATGGTTCATTGCGGCACGTTAAGATGCTTCGCGCATTTATATAAGTTGTTCGTTTTTTTTTGCGTGCATTGTGTAGTAATAATGACTATTCTGACCATGTTCTGCAGCAATAAATACATTAGCATTGAAACGATAACCCTGTTTAGTTGAATTACGTTGACAGCAAAAGTAAGTAAACACGCAGCCACTGTTGCTGTTGCTGTTAGTGAACACACAATCGGTAAATATCTTCTTTGGATTTGGTTCTTCCGCTCAGAATATACAGTAAAATTTTGTCTGGGAAAATCAAAAAGCCCTAGGGCCGAATCGTTTCCCAAATACCTTCAACATTAGCCGAGGCGGGCCGAAGTCATTTCCCAAATGCACGTGCTAATGTTAAAGGGATATCTCGGCATGTGGTAAATCTATTGATGTTACATACAGTGGCTTTTTCTTTTTAAAGCTGTCTTCTATGCAGTAGTTCAAAAGAAAAATATTGTCTTCTATCTTTCCACCTTTAGTAAAACCAGCTTGATTTTCTAGGACCTGTCCATTTTCTTTCAAGTGTTCTTCAATGTTTTCCTTAATTATGCTCATGAACAACTTATATGAACAGTTGGTAAGAGCTAGTGGCCTTAGTTCTTTAGCACTTGGTTTCGTGTTTTTTGGGATCATCCTAGTGTTTGATATTCTCCAACTGTCTGGCTTTTCTTTCGCATTCAGCTCATTTTTTAGGCAGTTTGTTATTGTATCGAGACCTCTTTGTGTTTTCACCAGAGCCTTATATAGTTCTGCTTTTAATCCATCAGATCCAGCTGCCTTTTTAGGTTTCATTTTTAAAATCTGAGTCTTAACTTCCTCTCCTGTCACATCTGGTTTTTCCATTGGACTTATTTCTTGCTCAATGACTCTTTCCATGTCCAATTGTTCTCTTAAGTGTATTGGATAGCTGGTGTTTTCTTCAGCAAGTTGTTTTTTATATTCCTCTTGCTTTTGTATGTCCCATACCATGCTTATTTCATTATCATGTTGCTGTAGGTATGTACATGTAGGTATGCGTAGAAGATACATGTAGGTATGCGTAGAAGAGCACATCGCCACATCAAGACCAGCTTGTATAGAAGGCCACATATAACATGATCTAAGTACCAAGGTTGTCAATGTTAGCTATTACGAAACGCATTGTAGAAACATCTGTGATGCCGGTAAATATCAGATTAGCAATACAGACTCTGTATTTCCTTTGCGTGAACGCGGAAGGTATCGCATAGATAACATACAATGAGTGTGTTGGGATAGGTGACGTTTAATGAAGATCATATCTTAGGTAGTTGTTTTCTCACGTATGTGATATGTCATGAATTTAGTGTGCGATAATTGACACTAAAATATGGGATTTTTATCAAATTATTACAGCAATATTAGACGAAACAAAAGAAAGGGACATTTTAGATTTTCTCCTGCTCTAGCTTCGTAAATCAGTAAAAAAAAAATCACGTCCTAATTACCGTAATGTGAACATACTAATACTAATCCAAACAATCGACAGACCCCTTATTTGAGGACTCGGTAGCCCAACTTGTTTGAGGGCTGTCCTAAATTTCCCCAAACGCTAGCTCATTTATTTTACCAGTATACCGTGCAATCGTTTAGGCTGCGTGTCTAAACTGCGTTTAGCATACAATGCCTTTTCACACAAACACACTTAATGATCACGCGCAAAGTTCACTATTCAAATTGGACTGAGCAAATGTGAAATCGATGGGCTTTTGTGAGCAAAACATGGTTGGCGTCGTTTGATGAGAACCCCACGGGAAAATTACGTGTTGGTGCACATCATTGAGCCAGGATGAGCTTTTCATGCTCGTAGCAATTGAAAACGGAAGATTGACGGGCGCGTGATGCGTTTTTTTCGTTCACTAATTTTTCTTTTTCGCGTTTTTCAGACTTTCAGTCCGGCGATGCTATAGCACTGTTCCTTTGCGTAGGCTTAAAGTCGATATATTTTTCATAACAAGACGTCAAAAAAGACGAATCGTTCTGCCATTTCTGTTTAAATCCTGATTAATAATGTTAGTTTCTGCAAGGTGTTACCATTATTCATAACTCGAACACGATTGTAGACGTTTTACTTCTCATGCCTGTCTGCTTGTCAGCGCCAACTGAGCGCCCACTTAATGCATTGCCGTCGTGCTCGTGATACTCCCCACGAGAAATGACCTAAACAAAACAACCCACGGTACCACACCAGTGCATCGCACCTACCCACACCCTCATAAGTCATAACTCATAAACACAGTTACAGTCATAAAGATGGACAAATAGAATGGACAATAGACACAGCCACACCTCCCCATGTCTCTCTAGACCCCTCCTCCATGTCACCTGCCGTTACGTCACGTGTGAATAAGTCATATTCGGTGCACCGTCTTATTGTAATGCCGAATGCTTTGTCGGCTGGGTAATTACCGGCGCGAAAAGGCTGACTGGCCAGCGATAAATGTCATGGATGTGAACAATGACCCGAGTACATGAAGGGAGGGTGACTGTGCGTTGGAACGGAAGGAATGGACGAACAGCGTGAGCATTTAGCATATTGACTGGCAGAATGGGCAGGCGATATGCATATTTTTTTATTACGGTTACACAGTTTTCTAAGCTGCACATTGTTTCACAAGACTGACAGGCATCGTCACACGATCTACTTTTTTTCGCTGATTGAATCATTTCAACGAACAAATACTCTTCCAGAGGACATATTTCTATATGAATCATCTCATCTGTGCAAAGCTGCCGTCCGGTACGTTAACGATGGCACCCGGTGTCGTTTTTTATGACCTTATAGACCCACTTCAGGTCCTCTGTCGCCTAGTTATTTCCATTTTTAACTTCACCGTCCAGACTCACCTTTGCCCGTCCGTTACGTTTTATTACGTCACCACCTATGTCCAGCTGCCTTCCTGTATATTTGTGACGTCACTGGCCTGCCCGTCTCACCTAAGCCCAGCTGTAGTTGGTTTTAACCCTCGCCCGTAAACGGCGATCTGCCACCTTCGCCCATGCAGGGGGGGGGGGTTGGTGCGACCCCCCTTGGCGTTTGAAAACGGAGCGTCGTAGAGCTTAGCGGAAAAAACCAACGGATTGCTCTCGCCGAGATCTCGCGATTGGTGGTATATTTTTTGGTCCTAGGTCAACATTTGACCTACTTTTGACCGGTCAAAGGTCAAATTTTCGGAAAAATAGACTTTTTTCAACTTTCGGCGGCGATTGCGGCAAAACGGTGGGAGATATCGACTTGAAACCTTCACTATCGTGTTCCTTGATCAATTCTCTATCGTTTGGTATGTATTTCGTTTCCCTAGCTCTAAAAATGGCGCGTTGGGAGCGCCGGAAGTCGGCAAGGTCACAGTCGGCGGCAGAAATTCGAAAAATCAAAATTTAAATTTTTGAAATCTGATTGTATTTTTGGATTTGGGAGGTCCATTTGCTCCCTGTAGAAGCTAATATTGCTGCATATTCCCATTGAGGTGACAAGAATTAGCAAAATAGTGGTTCGGGCGCTTTTCAAAAATAGTACCGGACGCTGTTCCCCTTGTGACGTCATAGCTCCGTGACCTGACCTGACCCGGTCAAGTTTCTTATACCATATGATAGCCAATACTTGTCCCAACATGCATGGGAAGTTTCATCACGATCCATCAACCGATGTCCGTACCACCGGCAGGAAACCTCGGGCGTTGGCACTCAGTTTGTGAAAATCCGGCCGGAGGCTGTTCCCTTTGTGACGTCATAACTCCGTGACCTGACATGACCCGGTCAAATTTTTTTATCAAAAGATGCGCAAGGTTTGCCCCATAAGGTACCCAAAATTTGGCGGCGCTGCGCGCCGCCGTTTTTGCACTATTTCCGAAAAGCCTCAGGGGGGGGGGGGTTGCACCAACCCCCCCCTACATGGGCGAGGGTTAATAACGTCTTTTCTCAGCCCAGCTGTAGTAGTTGGTTTTTATGACGTCTTACCTCGGCCCAGCTGTAGTAGGTTTTCATGACGTCTTACCTCGGCTCAGCTGTAGTAGGTTTTCATGACGTTTTACCTCCGCCCAGCTGTAGTTGGTTTTTATGCCGTCTTACCTCAGCCCAGCTGCCGTCGGGCTGTTGGATCACCACTGTCTGGTTGGACATGTCGATGTACTGGTGAACACTGGCGGATCCAGGGGGGGGCATTAGGGGCATATGCCCCCCCCGACAGGAGCCTGGGGAGGGCATTCAGTACAAGTATGCCCCCCCCGTTCAGACTTACACTTCTTACGCCTATAACGAGGAACTAAATAAAAATGGATTAGAAATCCTTCCTAGTAACTACTTTTGTGATCAGAGTCGTTTTAGTAGCCTCAATTTAGTTGTCATTGCTTTATTTTGTAAGTATGTTGCTTCTTAGTTCTTACCACAGGGGAGTCATGCCGCTTCAACACTTTTGACCGTATTGTCTAACGATGGCACTCATATTGCGCAAACCAGGTATCGGCCGCCGCCTATGCTTGAGAATAGGGACGGTTAGAATATGATTTACCTTTATCAGTATGGCCGCAGCCAGTGCAGCGTAACCGGGGGGGGGGGGGGCACAAGGGGCGCGTGCCGCCTCATTAGATGCATGGTGCCCTATGGGCCCGAGAGGCCCTGCAGTGCCAATTGGCCGCTCAGGGTCCAAGCATGCCTTATTTCGACTGAGATAAGACCCGCAGGACTCGTGAGAGCACCTCACGGAGTCACGGCCTCCTGAGTCGCCACACATCACACATCTCCATAAGGGCCCCACTCCGGCTTCTGAGGGCCCTGTGCTGACCTCTGAGTGACCTTGCTGACCCATTAAGCGTCAGCTCAGCTTTAATTAGGGTCCTGACCCATACCCGCATGGAACGGCTCCACACCAGTGCCTCTGAGGGCCCATAACGGCGCCTGTGAGGGTCTCACACTGGCGCCTTTGAGGGCCCAACACCGCCAATCTGAGGGACTAACACCAATATTTCTTAAGGCCCTACATCGGCGGCCGCTCTGAGGGCCCCACACTGGCGCCTCTGAAGGTCTTACACAGGCGCATCTGACGGCTACCTACCTGCAACTCTGTGGGCCCCACACTGGTGACTCTGAGGGCTCCCACGCCTGAGAGTACCACGCCGGTCTCCTGGATCCCACAGGGCTCCTGAAGGCCTCTGCTGGCCCTTGCTGGTCTCTTGAAGACCCCTTGCCCCCATGCATGTGTCTCTGAGGAGTGAGGACTCCCACAACGATGCCTTTGAAAGTCTTCACCGGCGACTGAGAGGGCACCACACAGACACGTCTGAGGGCCCTACACCGCCACCTCTGACACACCAGTGTCTCCTGAGGTCCCACATAGGCGACTCTGAGGGTCCCACACTGGCGCCTCTGGGGCCCCACACCAATGCCTCTGGCAGTCAGCCACCGGTAACACCGGTGACTCTGAGGGCCCCACCGGCGTCTGAGAGTACCATGCCGATCTCTAAGGACTCCACAGGGCTCCTGAAGATACTGCCGGCCCTCACTTGCCGGCCTGTGAAGGCCCATTGTTGGCATCATACGGCCCGTTACCGGCCTCTGAGGGCCCTTTGTCGGTCTCTGAGAGGTCCTACTGGGTTATTAAGCATTCGCATTTCGCACCAACCACTCCAAGGGCCCCACACACAGCCATCTGTGAATGGTGTGGGCTTAGCGCCACACCAGTGTCTGAGGCACCACAACGGCGTCCATGTGAGGGCCTCACACCAGCACCTTAGAGGGCCCACACCGGCTCCTTTGTGGTTCCTGCACCAGTGCCTCTGAGGGCCCCACACCACTGCCTCTGGGGAACCCACACCGATACCTTTGATGGTCCCACGCCAGTACCTCTTAAGGTTCCACACCGGCGACCCTGGGTCGGCTCTTTACCTACACCAGTCATTCTGAGGGCCCCACCGGCCCCACCAATTTTCGTCGATTTCTGGCGCTGCCCGGGTGTTTGTCCCAAAAGCCTCCTCCTCCTGGATCTGCCAATGGGGGTCAGGTGTCCTACCATTTCTGTTTTTTTTTTTTAGAAAAAAAAAACTCGTGTCAGGGCTATGACGAAAAATAAGTGGCCTAAATCCGATGAGAAAACAGGATTTGGGGGTACCCTAGGTTTGGCTCCGTGACCTGGTATGCCCCCCCCGCGCTGACACCCTGGATCCGCCAGTGCTGGTGAATAAAGTCCACCGGTCCAGACACCGGCCGGCCCGCGTCCTCAAAGAACAGGCTCTGAAACACGACAACGGCACGTTCATCGGAACGTAAAATAAAATCATTGAGATCGGAAAAAATGAAGGAATTCAATACATCCTGGGGAAGAAAGAAAATTCTTATTTGTGATATTTCAGTCGGATGTCAACAGTGGCTATGCCACTGATCATGTTAGAATCAAATATTTCCAAGCGTCTGTTCATAAAATGCGTACCAAACCTTGTCTCATGTAGGTACATGTGATGTCATGAAAAAATGGCATGTTCAATGTTCATTGTTCAATGTTCATGCTCGACAGCCCAATTGTATAACAGCATAACAGCCATTACAGACAGCACAACGTCAAAACTGTGACACCAAGTTCCCAAGCCCCTGCATGCGAAGCTATTTACATCGGACCTGACAATTAGTGGTCACGTATCTTTTGGTCCCACGGACATAGCCATGCTGACAAGGCGGAGACGGTAAAAAGACATTCGTGACGCCATTGTGCAATTTCATTCATGTTTCCATTCACACTCGTGGCAATGGATGTATTCCCGTTTGGCACGGGCCCTAGTTCCAATCCAACATGCATTTACCCATCGGTAATCGTTAAATAGTGAATATGTGAGCACGAGCATAACATCGTACATAAGCTCGTCCACGTGTTCCCTTTTGACATTAAAATGAATTCGTCATACGATTGGTGTCCGAACATTTTGTGAGAGTTGGTAAGAGGTAAGAGGAAAAACATGTTTCATAAATGTTATTCAATATTTTTAAAAGCTATAACGTCCATTTCGCATGAAGCTGAGGGCCACAGTTTTCAATCGTTATCAAATACCCATATCACAGCAAAACCCTCTACGGCCCTAATATCGGCATGCATCCTTGATGCGACCTACCACATCGGATCATTTACATACTGATGATTATAGCATATAGCTTGTTTGCTTTCCTTTTCACATTCGTTATTGTCACGTTCTTATCCACGAATTCACGTGAAGGTTCAAATGTCGAACTCCTCCTAAGATAACACCTCGTCCAGGAAGTATTTCAGGAGGCGCGTGTTGGCTGGTTATTAGCTCTTGCTTTATTTCCTTTGCACAGTGATCGCAATGTTCATAAGAACGAAACAATCTACCGAGAACGATTTGTGTGCGAGCCTTAATCTAATATTCACGAAACGTTAAAGGCAACACAGAGCAGCGTTTTAGCTAATGAACTTCATCGCATTAAAATACGGCAAACATTGTGTTTTTATCACCAGTCTTGAATAAGATTAGCCAACATACCTAATGGCTGACGAATTAGGGCTTTCTCGGAAATTGTATTTAACGCAAAGGTAGATTACGTAACGCGTTAGCGTTTTACAATATCTGTTGGATCACATACTATAGTCTGGCAAACCTAAGAAAGAATGGATTTAAAGTGCACCGGCCATTGATGCATGTGCATTTATACCGTGAGAGCATATTTTCTCTCACAACTTTTCACACAAATTTCTCCGAAGGATACATTTCAAGTGATCAAAACACGTGCAAAGTGATTCAGGCGCTTTAACTCCGTTCTTTCTTAGGTTTGCCTGCCAGACTATAGTATATAAGCCACAATCGCCACGCTGCATGTGTAAGGCTTCTGATGTCAATACCTACATACACACATACATATACATACATTGGTCAGTAATGTTATTGTTCAATGTTCATTACAAGTCAACGAAAACGTGCCGCCTTTAGAAAACAGAACAACCACCGTTGCCATGACAACCCAAACAACCCCGGTTCTCTCTTTTCCTTACCTGCGCTTTGGCGAACTGCTTGTGACCGATGATCTGAGTGCTCTCGACCATGTCCCGGCCGGGGCCCGAGGCGATACACGTCTCCACACGGCCGTCACAGGTACTCGTGTCCACGTCACAGTCCAAACCTGTGGGAGGAGAGAGGGAGTCACAGTCCAGACCTGTGGGGAGGAGGGCGTCACAGGCCTGGGTGTCACAGGTACTCGTGTCCACGTCACAGTCCAAACCTGTGGGGAGAGAGGGGAGCGTCGCAGGTACCTATCCGTGTCCACGTCACAGTCCAAACCTGTGGGGAGGGAGAGGGAGTCACAGTCCAGACCTGTGGGGAGGAGGGCGTCACAGGCCTGGGTGTCACAGGTACACGTCACAGTCCAAACCTGTGGGAGGAGAGAGGGAGTCACAGACCTGACAGAGGGGGGCGTCACAGGTACTCGTGTCCACATCACAGTCCAGACCTGTGGGAGGGATAGCGTCACAGACCACACCTGTGAAATCGGGTAACATTTTAGACCTGTCAGGAGGTGGAGGGGACACAGTCCGGTCTGAACGGAAAGGGAAGAATCGACGGAAGCTGGGGCGGTCAGAAAGGAGTATTTAATTATTCATTGAAGACAGACAAACCATTCTACGGGCCGAAGTGTATTGGCTGAACATTTTTGTTCAGCTACGAAGTTTTTTATCAGCAGCCCGGTGCCTGGTGATTACCAGATGTCTTAGTTGACCCGTCTAAAATCAATGCGATGTCTGTCGCCTGTCGGGCTACTCCAATGTAACTAGCGCCGTGAACACCAACCTTTTAGCTAATTACATACATGAGTCACACTTAGAACGGCGTCATACCGTAAACGACGTGCCACGCGGACGCCTACATTGTCAGTTATCACTGTCTTATGGCTATCACTGCCCAAAGCGTAGTGTTTTATCACTTTACTGCTGAAGTGCTCAATGGGTTCGTGAATAAAGAACATCGTCCGTTAAAAAAGGCATCGTTTGTGAACACAGTCCGTGAACACAAACATTGCATGGGCATTGTCGTGAACGTGAACACGGTCCCGCGTCCATGAACACAAATAGTGTCCATGAACACGAAAAGGTCCGTAAACACAAAAAAGGTCCGTCTCCGTGTCCGCAATCAGTTCACAGTCCATAAACACAAAGAGTGTCCGGGAAGACAACGACAGTCGATGAACACAAACAACGTCCATGAACACAAACACTACTTGTGAAATTGCATGTCAAAACAAGCAGCCTCAAAGGCCATGAGTCGATTGCTCCCTCTCAGTTTTACCTGTGTCGATACACTTGGGTCCGCGAGTGTTGGGGGACACGTCTCCCAGGTTGGTGGAGGCGAACGCAGCCACAAACGGGCCGGAGCCGGGCAGCGAGCCGCCGTTCAGCAGAGACTCGAACATCTGCGAACCGGCAGAAGCATTAACATAAAACATAAGCATGAACACGGATTATAGCAATGGTTATCAGTGACTTGAACGTCTGTAAAAACGGGAGAGTCGCAGTACCTACCATTAGCATCATGGCATCATGGTATTAGCATCATGCTCGTATAATTTCAGACAGGGTAACAATAATAATTAGCGGCGACTCAAACATCTACAGAAAAAGTACATGCAGCGTAAATATTGCACATACATACTTTACCCTTCCGACTCCGAAAAGGTATCAGTAAATCGAAAGGGCCTAACCCTAGAAAACAAGCAGACAAACAAACAAACGTCACAGCCGAGCTGAATTGAAATACGTACCTGTTCGGCGTATCCCTTGTTGTCGCCGGAGATGTACTGGTTGGTGTTGTTCATGCTGGTGCCGTGCACAGCGAACCAGTTCACCATTCCTGCGGCAGAAAATAATCGAAACATTGTTCAAAGTGGTTCAATTTAATACCTGTTGACGAATATCGAGAACGACAGTACTGCAGAGCTGTGCCAGTTGCAGCATTGGTGAACGGTGGATAATTGAAAGGTGCAATTTCAAGAGTTACTGTCAGAAAATGGAGTTGCCGTCGTACTTTGCTTTGGAGAAGCACTGCCATAAAAATATGTGTTGCAATAACAATTATCGAATGATGTAGCTATAGGGATCTGACGATGGTGAAAATATCAAAATGCCACCGTTGACGTTGAATGGCATCATTCCGAACAGAAGTCGTCCGTCCTTTACGATTAGGGTATAAGCAAAATGCGACACAAGATCCAGGGAACCATATAGCACACAGAGCATCGATGCCATTCAAACAGCACCAATGGAACGATCATAAAATACCTTTCGGTGAGGTATCTTCGTTGAAGAACTTGAGCATAACCATCTCCTTGTCGGTGTCATATTGGTACCTGAAATAGGGGAGAGTGGGGTAATTTGGCCGGTGGTGTAAATTGGCCGCCCCCACCTGTACGATGTCTTATAAAAGTGAGTGAAATAACTCTAGTCTCTATTCATTTGTCATGGGTAGAAATAACTGGAGGACAAATGTCAAAACTTTGCCCCTCGTAATTTTATTCAAAATTAATAAAACGTTAATTTCATTAGAAAATGGTAACTTTTACTTCTGTTTACAAAGTTGTATAACATATAGTATTTGGGCTAAAAACGAATTCAGACATTATAGCGCCATTCTTGGGAGTGTTCAGCGGTTCCAAGAGCAATTTTATCTAATTCCGTAAAGCCGTGATGACTTTATAGACATAAATTTTCAGAATGGCAATATGGGGTAATTTGGCCGGGACTAGCGGGGCAACTTGGCCGGTGCGCTCATGGTCACTATGCTGGGACGGCCGAGTTTTCATGGTCAATTGTACCATAAATGACATGATTCATGACCAACTTTGACTACTTTGATGCCTTACTTCCGATTGGTCAACTGTAAGAGCATGTGACGTCATCAAAGGTTACCAAACGTTTTTTTGCTAATAAATCCTTACATAAAAATGGTACAGCCGCACAAATGGTCTCATTCTGTTCAGCTCGCCAAGGCGCATCGAATGATATGCATGATGACCTTGAAATCACGTGACCTTGAGGTTAAGCGACCTGATGCAACGTGACCTGAGGTCAACTTTTGACCTTGACTTCTCAAGGTCAACACATATATCTTTCGATGCGGACTGACGAGAGAATTACGATGGTACTCAAAGTTTTGGCCTAGCTTGATTACTTCAAAAGTTATTCGTAAAAAAACTGTGATCGCATCTAGAGCCGCTAATTTGGCTATTTTGACCCCTGTGACCCCTGAGCCAATCTCCAAAATGCGGCAAATGCGTCATAGGACACACGTCATTGCTGAATCTGAAGCTGACTCGCAATATAACAGAAAATCCCGACCGCAAACTAACACCGGCCAAATTGCCCCACACCCCCGGCCAAATAACCCTGCTAGTGGGGCAATTTGGCCGCCTTGCAGACCTTTGTAATACGTCACAATTTCAATATAAGTAATTACTCTATCATTTCAAGCTCACTGTCCAGTAAAGTAAAATGAATGCGACACCTGCCAGCGTTGAGAAAATGCAGAAATGTGTCGTCAATTTTAAGTTATATCGTTTTCTAAAAAAAGCGGCCAAATTACCCCACTCTCCCCTAGTCCGACATTGGTTAACAAACTGAAAAAGCTTGTAACTCAATGCTGGAAATAAGTTAACAGGTTCTTTGTATTCGTTGGTTTAGAAGGAATCTGACTTACTGATAATTACCGCAATACGGCATATACATTACACGTGAACCAGTAAATGAGCATTGCCATCCGGGAGCTTGTGTTGAATCTCTCTCCTCCTCCTCTCCCTCTAACTCTCCTTCTCTCTCTCCCTCCCTTCCCTCCCTTCCTCCCTCCCTCCCTCCCTCTCTCTCTCTCCGTCCCTCCCTCCCCCTCTCTCTCTCTCTCCCTCTCTCTTTCTATCTCTCTCCCTTCCTCCCTCTCTCTCTCCCTCCATGCCCACCTCCCTCCCTCTCTCTCTCCGTCCCTCCCTCCCCCCCTCTCTCTCTCCCTCTCTCTTTCTATCTCTCTCTCCCTCCCTCTCTCTCTCTCTCCCTCTCTACCTCTCTCTCTCTCTCTCCCTCTCTCTCTCTCTCTCCCTCTCTCTCTCTCTCTCTCTCTCTCTCTCTCTCTCTCTCTCTCTCTCTCTCACCTGTCTCTCTCCTGCTGCGGGTTCCTCAGATAGGCGGTCGGTGACCGATTGATGTTGGCGTCAAGGAGCTCTCCGCTGCTCCAGCTCATGTAGCCCACGGAGAGGTCGGCATGTGCGCGGCGGATACTCTGGGAGGTACAGAGAACAGGTCAGGGTCAAGGTGGGGGTCAAGGCCACGGTCGGGGATTCGGGCTGGGGTCAAGGTCAGGGTGCAGGGTCGGGGTCACGGTCTATAGCGTAGTTCAAAAGTACATATAGCGATGATTTACGGCGTAAATCATCGACGATACCACACTGCGACGTTGTGGCAGTGCTTTTCACGCGTCTGGACAAGCTGTCAGGCATCACTTGTTTGTTAGAGCTTGATTACACCCAAAAACAAATCTCCGGCACTTGCACATTGCACACCGCTTCCTCTTGAGTCCTCTTGACATGGTTCCCGCATCCACATACGCACTCGCCGTCGCCTCTCAGCTTTTTTCCGTGTACACTAACTTAACAGTTAACACTTCAGAGAAGATATAAAAAACTTCCGAACCTATGCGACTGCCAAACAGCGCTGGGACGCGCGCTGATTAAAGCTGTCATCCACCTGTCTCAGTAGCCGTCTCCCTCTCTCACAATGCCTGCCTCACGGCCGTTCAAAATTCCCTCCTCGGCCACCTTTTCCCCCTCCCCTCTCACTCACCTGTACAATTCCGGCCACATGCGCGTCAAACGACTCCTGCACCCAGCCGAGGTTGCTGATCTGGAAGAGGACGTACTCGAGGAAGCCGGCCGGTCCGCTGTGGGTGTGTGTGGCCGACAGCAGGATGTTGTTGGTGTTGTAGAGACCGCCGAACTCGGCGGATAGCTGACGGGCCACCTGGGGGAGGGAAGGGGGGGGGGTGGTTACGTTTACTTCATGCAGGTTATATGGATGGTGATATGCATTGCATTCCATTCCTCAATCCTCACTAGAGACTATCGTATTGTATTGCATTGCATTGCATTGTATTGTATTGTACTGTATTGTATTGTATTGTATATTTAAGAGCGATCCACATGCCTGGCGTGTGGCGATTACTGTTCGTCTCGAATATAAATAAGAATTTGCTAATGAGGCAAATCTTAGCTCCGTCTTCCCCACTGCGTCATCTGCAATCATACCGCCCAAACTAAAGCTTCTTTATCTCGCCGCTAGAGCGCAGGCCGGTCGTCTCAGCCTCCTGCCAATACTAGGCCGCTGTGTGGAGCCGGCCGGGGGCGGCGTTAGAGAAATCGACTGGCGGCGGGGGCCGGCCACAGCCGGAGGGACCAGGAGGTGCCGAGCGGTCCAATATACGGCCGGCCGGCAGTCGCGACGCGTGTGGGGAGAGTGCAGGGTGGACGGGCTGAGATACTACAGAGCTACGGAGGGTGCAAGCGGAGAGAAGATAGGAGGACTTCACTGAGGGAGGTCTTCTGCTGAGAAAGGTAAGTACGTCACTAATTCCCCGACACTCTTTCATTCTAAATGAAACGGTCAAAGAACTTGGTCATCGTTTGCTTGACGGGTAAAGATATAACCGGCTCATTTCGATAAAGGGTATGTCATGCATTCAAAGGCCACCATACGGGTCTAGGCGAATGAATTTGTCTCAATAACGGACAAACTCCCGAGATACATCTTATTCACCCGTATAGGGTATGGACTTTTGAGTGCAGGTGCTTCATGCACATAAATGACAAATGAATGCTGTATAAAATCGACATCCTACACATCGCTGTGAATTTAATGTTCGTATCCATGCACATAGGCAATGCATTTTGCATAGCTTTCAAAGGTTTCACGGCAGTCACCCAACCCTATCTTACCGACAAAGTAAGCAGTTGCAACGGCCATGGGATGCCGATAAAGGCATGCAAAGTGCATGTCTGGCTCGAAGAACAACACTGATAGCAGGCCGGTGCAGGGTACGGTACACAGCAGGTCAAGGGTATGGGACGGATAAGCTCATGTGGCTATAGAGTGCCTGATGCAATCGATCTGGATAATCGAGTTGAAGTTTGGCCGTCTCATCTAAGGGTTGACATGTTGTA